>NC_089832.1:18429217-18729217 GCF_035046505.1 Tiliqua scincoides | reverse complement strand
AGGAAACCAGCACCTCCCTGAATCCCAAAGAATGCCAAAAAATAAACTGTCCCTGGACATGAAGGAAACCACTCTTTTCAATCACGCTGGAAAGAAGCCTTAACTCCTTGTGTGCCAGGAAATGCTCACGAGAAGAAGGAAAAGAAACTCCTTAGAACACTGAAACAGTCAAGGTATGAAAGACCCCCAAGAATTCTAAAAATCCTGAAGTCTGGCTGCAGCACACTTGCCCCACCGGACAAGAAG
The DNA here is from genome assembly GCF_035046505.1 of Tiliqua scincoides. NCBI lineage: Eukaryota > Metazoa > Chordata > Lepidosauria > Squamata > Scincidae > Tiliqua > Tiliqua scincoides. The sequence continues at coordinate 18,728,971 of NC_089832.1, read as the reverse complement.
CTGGTTGTTTTTATAAGTAAACAAGACCTCCTACACTGACAGACTTGTGCACACACCTATGGCCTTTTCACACATTACAAGTGTTCTACACCAGTGCTTCCTAAACTGTGGGTCAGGACCCACCAATGGGGCACAACCTGATTGTTGGCTGGTCCTGAAACTGACAAGCTGATAGCTGGCAAGAAAAAAGTATTGAGCCCTACAGTAAAGTTCTCCTCAGACAAATTCAGGTTGCAGATGAGGGAATCACATATACAGCAACACCTTGACTTTCAACAACTTGACTTCAATCACTTTGCTCTTTCAACTATTTTCACTTAAAAGTCACATTTCAAATTTTGTCCATGCGCTTTCCTCTTCTGTCTGATGTCATCCAAACTTCCATTACATTTGTCAACATTTTGACGTTTTATTTTCCTTTTATTTCTGTTTAGATTTCATACTCATTCACTTGCCTTATCTAGTTATTTACATTTTTCATGGCCAAAATAAATTTGCATGCTAAATAAGGCTCTGTTTTGTCACTCATCCATTTTTGACTTTCACCCGTGCTGTGGTCCCTACCTAGGCCAGCCATCTTCAACCTTTTCCATCTCAAGGCACACTGACAAGGTGCTAAAATTGTCAAGGCACACCATCAGCTTTTTGACAATTGCCAAGGCACACCATGCTGTTGGTGGGAGCTCACATTCCCCAAAGGCCCTATTAATAAACTACCCTCCCTCAAATTCCCATGGCATACCTGCGGACTATTCGTGGCACACCAGTGTGCCGCGGCATAGTGGTTGAAAATGGCTGACCTACACAAAAGCGCAAGGGATTGTTGTATTGCTTCTCTGTCTAAAAGAAAACCTGCAAATATAGAAAACAAGCGTGTCAGGGAGGTGTTCACATGATGGACCTTCCATGGGTGAGGCAACCCCCACCTGAGGCGATACAGGCCAGGCCGTGGACAGCTTTATTGCTCCACTCTCTTAAACAGAGAAACTGGCCTAGACAAGCAGCCGATAAGCTCCAATTGACAGACATTTTTCACCATGGGGACCTGCGGTAAAACTGGCACATGGGTGTTCATTGCCATTTCCTAAACGGAACAATTTCTGTGCAGCAAACTCCTTGTGACTGGAGTGTGGCTCAATGGCCACAGTGACCAGGTCCCCAGATGGCTCTTGCATTTCGATGCCCAGATAGCTGGCCTTATGAAACAAGCACCACCACCTCCATATCCAGAAAACCCACCCTCTCTGAGGGCCAGCTGCTTGGAAGACGCCCGCAGAGTTCTCAAATCCTCCAGTTGCTCTGGCTGACTGAGCTCAGCTGCAAGCAGGACCTCCCTTCCCCAGGGAGCTTTAATCTTTTTCACAGCCAACCCTTGTGGGATGCCTGATGGTTTGTGCTTTCATCCCAAGAGGATTTGGTCTGGCCAGGAAGGCCTGACATTTTCCATGTGCTCCCTGAAGGCTTAATGATCGCGAGCCTAAGATTTCACTGCCACTAAAGACGTGGAATTCAAAAAGTTCATGCAGTAAAAAGTACTCTGGAACGGGAGCAAAATGTCTCTACTCTGGGGATGTGCCTGTTGCACAAATGCTATTAAGAGCACGACACCAAAATATGCAGCTTAACCGTTTCATTCTTTGTGCAACGGATCTCTGATGTGCCAATGCCAAAGAAGGCCGGGGATGTTTGTATTTGCTTGAAATATTTATATCCCGTTCTTTTAGCCCAAAGGGCTCTCAGAGTAGCTTACAAGTAAGCAAAAACAATAAATGATGCAAATCTATGTGAAAACAGCATCCAGTCACAGCAGAAGAGGAACAGATTAAAAAAAACAAAAAACAGAAGGATTAGGAGATCTAAAAGTCCTAGACCCAGAATAAGAAGTTCTTTACCTGGTACCAGGAGGAGGGCATCTGTCTTGGGGCCAAGTGAGTATCTCCAGGGCAGTAATTCTCAACCTTTTTATCTCATGGCACACTGAGAAGGTGATAAAATTGTCAAGGCACACGGTCAGTTTTTGGACAACTGACAAGGCACACCATGCTGCTGGCAGGCAGCGCATATCCCCAACAGCCCTACTAATAAATGACCTTCCACAAACTCCCGTGGCACACCTGCGGACCATTCACAACACACTGATGTGCCATAGCACACTGGCTGAAAATCTCTCCTATAAGGAAAGCACATTGCATCTGAGGAGTCACACCCAGAAGAGTCCCTTCTCCAGTTGCTACCTGCCTCCCATTCCAGGCAGGGAACTCAGAAAAGGACTTTGGAGAACAGGTGACAAAAGCAACAGCCTCCCCCTTCTCCCTCTGGTGGAGAGAAACCCAGAGGAAGACATCACAGGCTGCAAATGGCAGCATCTGAAATGCAATTTTTTTCCACCGGGGGGGGGGGGAGGAGACACGGAATGGAATGGAATGAATTGCATAAGAGAGAAAGGCAGAGGGACTGGCAGTGATAAAGTTCATGCCTGCATCACCCAGGGAAGAGGCATTCCACAGGGAGGGGAGGGGGAAGATAAGATCAGCTGATGGCCCAAAGGCAGTGAGGATGTCTATGTCCCTGCACCTACTCAAGTGAACCAAACCTACCAAGTGTGTCATCTTTGTGGAGAAGTGAACAGCAAGGACATCACTTTCACACACTTCTGATGGAGTTGTGTTCCTTGATGGTTGCCAACAAGCCAGCCAGCGGAGCCCTGGGACAAGGGCAGAACCAGCACCAAGAAAGCCCCCTTCATGGAGTCCAAGGAAGCATGTATCATTCCTTGGTGGGGTGGCGAGAGAGCTACATCATACCAAGCGCGTATCATTCTGAGCTCTGAGGGGTGGCGGGAGAGCTGAAGGAAGCAGCTTGGAGATTCAGGGGCAGAGGCAGCACACGGAACAGGTGGCCTGCAGGACAGAGGTGCCTTCCAGCACCAGGCTAAATTCATGTGAGAATCTTCTTGGTGGGGGGGGGGGGGGAGCTTCTGCCTTTACTCAGCTCCAAGTATTATTTGTGTTTCTGCCTTTACCAGCTTACAAGTATTATTTTCTGGTGAAAATACCAGAAAAAAAGATGTTCCAGCGTTTAATCACCCTATATTTACACATGTTTGCAAACTGCAGAAGCTCTTTGCAGGGCAGTTAGCAGCTATCTGATTTTTGAAAAGTCTCAGGACTTGAGGCAGTTATTTATCTCATCCTTCCATCACCTGTGTTTTCAATGGAGGCCCTGCTCAGCTGCTATGGGACCCACCAAAAGTCAGGTCCCAACCCACAGTTTGGGAACCACTGCACTAGGAGGTTAACATTGTGGCCAGTCCTACAACCTGCGGCTTAGCTGCGGCTTGCTATAGCTGGGTGAGAAGCCAATTCCCAGGCAAATACAAAGTGCAGTCCAAATCCCGCAAAGCGCAATTTAGAATTTCACCCCTGAGATGAGCCAAAAACACATTCATCTCCTGCTGGACATAGCAGGACTCTGAAGAAGTGATGGAGAAAAAGGTGCTTCCCAGCTCTGCACATTTTTCCCAGTCATCTGTTCTCCACTTGCCGAGATAAAGGGCAGGAAATCCCAGGATGCAAACTTCCCCCAAGCCAGGCACCAGCAGCTGTGCGATAAAGAACCCCGGACAGCGCTGCAGAGCCTCTGGTCCCCATTAACCCAATCAAGGTCTGCATCGCATTTTGATCCAGATGTTCCCTTCATTTGCAAAACCTCTGGGGCACTGCTGAGGCACCCGCTGAAACACAATACCCATGTGAACTTTGTAGAGATGCTCACTCTTGGCAAAGCAGGCTACCCTCACCCTACACCCATGGCATGCAAACAAACACAGAGATGGAGGCAGCGGAACATTTGGCCCTAAGGCAAGTTGCAGGGCTGGAAAGAGCTCCAGCCAGCCAGTCTCTCACCTCCCCTGCCCAAAGAGAGTGAGCTTTGCCCAGACTGATACAGTTGACCACAACACAAAAGCACCCTTACACTTCCATCCCCAGTCTCTATCACTGCAATGGCAGAAAAAAGCAACTACCGGACACTAAACCTTAAAAGGCATTCGCTCAAAAGGACTACTTTTCAACACTGCATTGTGCTGGACATCCAATCAGCGTTCTGCATTTGTATCTTGTCTCACCCAATCCTATCCAACTTCCACTAACGCAGCTGTGCCAGTGGGGTGTGCACTGCATCCTGCAATGGGGAAGGGAAGTCACGGAGGCCTCCTCAAGACAGGGGAACATTTGCTCCCTTACCTCGGGGCTGCATTGGTGCTGGAAAGTTGGATAGCATTGGGTCCTGTCAGTCTCTTTTCAGTGCATGTGCACAGGTCAAGTGGAGATCCTGGTTCTCTTGAGTGACTACGACAACAAGGAACCCCACAACAGAGGAAGAATCAGCCTCCCTCTGCTGAGAGGTTTCTGCCACACCAAGCCACCCCTCTGTGTTCAGCTTCGATGATTCTCAAGCTACCTGGAATCACAACTGGCAGATGTAACAGATCCGCTTAGACTAACTCGATAGTCATTCCACCCTTCTATGGAACTCCTCACATTGCCTGACGGTTACAGGGGTGCCAGGGTCAGCCACTGAACTGCAGAGCAGAGCACAGATATTCATCTGGATCTCCCGGATCCCAAATTGGGGTTCAACTCAAGGTCAGTCCAGAACTCTGGTACAAACCAGAATGGCCTCTGGAGACGACCAAGCAGGCCTGATGGGGCAGCTCTCCCTGTCTGACTTTGCTACTGAACATGGAGCTCCCAGGGGCTAGCTCCTAGGATTAGCAGGTACTGAAATCAGCTCCCTACCCAGTGCTCTACATTGGCCCAACGGTACAAACCAGTCCTTCTGTAAATCTTTTAAAATGGCACCAAGCCTGGAAGCAGAAGGGTGTGAAATCCACGTGCCCTTTAGAGCCTTATCCAACAGATTAGAAAAGGGTCACACCACTGTTTGGCGGAACGAGGTCCTTTCCAGACCTGGCTGGTAATATTTCCTCTCTGCTTATTCAGTCTGCTTCTGGCACCAGCCGACAAGCACCATTTCCCGATAAGCCGCCGTTAAAATAGCCAGTTAAACAGTGCTGTTGCTGTGCACTCTGTAAATGTTCCCCGGCGCACGCAGAGGGGATAATGTGTCACTTATTAACTGGCAGCAAAGATAAACTGGGCACCGTTCACTCCCAAAGTCCAGGGCGAGTGCCGGCAGAAGAAGAGCTTTGCCAGGTTCAATTCAGAGCCGTTCCATTCAGTTCCAGGGATTAATTCCAGATTCATATCTGGGCTTTGGCCATTAGCCAATGAGCTGGAAAGAAGCTCCACTTATCCCTGGGAAACAGAGGTCGGCTCCCTCAGCTTGAGCGCCACCCAACCAGCAACAGGCACAGCAGCCCCTGAAAGCCACTGGAGAGAACCACCCAGAACAGCTAGGAGGACAGGAAAAGCCCTTGTGCGGCAAAGCAACCTTCTCATTGTCTTTGCAACACCAACCTGATGACATTTCTGTCATGGTCATTTTCCCCAGAAGTCTGGAGCCAAGACGTTGAGGTGACACTGCCTGAGCAGGGAATGTTTTGTGCCAGAGGATGGGAAGCCGCTCGTATCTCAGCACCTCAGACAGAAAAATCGTTCAGAGTCAACATCCGGAACCAAGATCCCTTTGTGCAACGGACATCGTGAAACTTTGGCTGGGGCTCAGGGGTTCAGTATTCTGGCGGTGGGCAAGGAGGAAGTTGGGAGAGGGTTGTTAGGCAACTCCAGGACATCCTTCCTGACCTCCATGAGAGCAGGAAAGGAACAATGCTGGTGAAGAAAAAGAACAACAACCTAGAGGGGGAATGGAAAGAGGAAAGGAACTGGGGCTGGGGGTGGAAGGGCAGGTCTTTATCCACAAGGCCCACAAGCAAAGAACCCTCTGGGATGCATCAGGTGGAATATAGTGCAAGGACTGGGACAGTCACAACTATTCTTGGAGCAGAAGGAACTCTGTTAAGGTGGAGATTCTGCTCTTCCCCCAACTCATCAGCATATCGATTCTCATTTCATGAACCTTGCTTTGGCCTGGCACCAACACAGAACAATGAGCACCAAACCATCTCAGGTCTTAACCATTTTCTTGAATGCAGCCAAACAAAGTAAGCTCACCATCCTTTGTGATTTCAGCCCCCTTCCCCATGTGCAGCAAAATCGACGTGCTTTTAGCCGAAGCCTGCAACTTCTCCTCCTGGGTTCCAGCTGCTCCCAGTCGCTCTACCAGAGCAACTGTGTGGAAGTGGAAGGCACAGTTTAGGGGCACTGCAAAATGTGCAGAATTTAAACTGGGACTTTTATGCTCATGACATCACACCCTGGCACAAAGAGAGTTTCAGTCTTTGCGTACACAGGGAGAGAATGAAAAGGAGCCTGTCTCTTTAAGTGTCTGAAGCTTGCAGAAGTTAATATAATTATCTGGAGGTGACTTTGAGGGAGACTCAGCACAAGGAGGGTCATTGTGGCTCAATTATTAACTGGGATAGGAAGACCCCTGACTTTATCGGAATGTGGCCGAACTCTGTGGCAATGCTTTGGCTGCCAGAGAATGTGCCGGAAATGTGCGCAAAGGTTAATTAATTCATTCTCCATGCTAGGCTTGGCCCTGCAACCACTTGAGCTCTTGGGAAACCTCGTTCCATACACTGCAGTACAATTCTTACCCTGCTGTTAAATCCAGCTCACAAATCATTCCCTCCAGTGTCCCAAAGGGGAGGAAGAGCTGTCTAGTTGAAAAGGCACCAGACACATTCATTTGTCCAAGGAGAAGGAGACCCAAACCCAATTAGAAGCTCACACTATGAAGGTTTTACCCCATTAATCCTCAAAGGTGTGGAGATTCATTGTCATTATTCATTTGTGCACTCTGCACATGTGTAGAAACACTCCTGTCTTTACCATTATTTATTCCATATGCTCAAGAGCTCAATGTCAATAGAATTCTGGTGAGCCCCAACCAAAATCAGCCCTTGACTAGAAGAGGGGAGAAGCAGGTTCTAATTTTCATATGGTAACATCAGACAGGCCCTTCCTTCAGGCCTTACTCTGTCCACCAGCAGAATGCAGACTGGGATGCGCATCTCACAGGGAAACAAGGAGGCAGAATCCATCTGCATTTGCCAGCAGATTTAAATGCCTCTAGCACAGGGATCAGCAAAGGGGCTAGACGCTTGTGGGCCTTGGCTGCTCACCCCTGCTTTAAGGGAAGAGAGGGTTGTGTTGTGCTCCTAGCCTTCCAAAATGACAAGTTCACATTTCAGTGACAAGGTCTGAGATGAAAAGCAAATCACCCCAGCAATGTTGGGACAATGTGCTCCTAATGCACAAGGAAAGAGATTGGAAGAGAGCAGAAGCAAAACAGGCAGGGTATGAGAGAGGGAGAGGGAGATTTAAAGTTCTCATAATCATTTCTGGGACAAGATCTTTCTTCGGTGAATGCGCATTCCCAAGGATGACCTATAACAGCAGCAGGTGCATCTCCAACCCTGCAATGCAAGTTTTCCTGCTCCTGCAGCAGCCATTATTAGAGATACTCCAATGTTCATCTCCTAGCCTAGTGGCTTTCCAAACTTGGGCTTCTTTGGAGGCTTAGCAGAGGGGTCTCAGAAAAAAATTAGCAACGGCTCCTGAACCTGCAGGGAAAGTATGGGACACACAGGGCCCCCAAGGGTGCCAGGGGTGAAGTCCGGGTCAACCAGCTGGGGCAGGCATTCGTGGCACTTGTTGCACGACTGAGGGCACAATCCTAACCAGGTCTACTCAGAAGTAAGTCCTAATGTGTTTAATGGGACTTACTCCCAGGAAAGTGAGGTTAGGATTGCAGCCTGAGCAAGTCAGTGTACTTGGACAGGGCTTCACCGCAGAGGTGCTGAGGCTGTGAGAGTGCACCAGCCAGCTGCTTCTGCTGAACCAACCATCAGGCGCATCTCCGGCACCCAAGGAAATATGAATGAGCACTGAAGTTTTCCACTATGGGACTGATAAGCTCATAAACAGGGTCAGAACTTCAGGCAATCTGGTTGCTGGGAGGCCCAAGTGCACCCATCTAGGGCCTGCCTACCGACTACGATAAGAAGCAGAACTATTGCTACTACCACTTTACAGCACCCATTTTCAACGGGAAGATTGGGACCCACAAATTAGTGGCATCATGACATCAGCACCAGGGCCATTTTGTTCTGGTTGTTCTTAGAAACAGAGAGAAAGAGAATTCCCGGGTGCAAAGGAGGGCAGGGCTCCCAGGCGCATGGAGGCCATGTCAGCAAATGCAGCTTTCCTCCCCCTCCCAAAATCAACTGCACTTTCCATGCAGCTGTTATAGGTGAAATTGTCCTGCTCCCCTCCCTTGCAGTTAATCATGCCAGCAGGGAAAGGCAAAAACCAAGGAGGAAAGGACAAAAGCTTTTTTTTTTTTACCCTATCCACCTTTCACAATACTTTTTCCAGGCACTTTCCAAATATCCGCTTTGCCCAACAGTTGTAGGACAAGACCTCAAAGAGCTGGTAGCAACCAGGGTATACGCTTGACTCGGCTGATGGTTTTGGGACACAGTGGTGTGCCATGTACACCTGGCCAGCAATACTCCCATGTGAACCATACGCTACCAGATGCACTGAATACCATATGCTCAGTTTGCCTGTCGCTTCTACCACCACGAAAACCAACACAAGACCCCCCCCCCAAAGAATTAAACCACAGCACAAATGGGTTGCAAGAGAAGAACCGCAACGGAGGGTGTTATCACAGCACATGCTTTGCCATGACTCAGTCTTAGAAAGCCTGAGCTTCTGTAAAAGTTTACAACTGTTACGAAACAGCTGTGCCCGTTCAGGAGCAAGCCTTCCTTACCTCTCCGACTCACAACGGCTACCGAAGACACCCAGACGCAAACATCTCACTTGGGGAAAGAAAAAACAAGTCGCAAAATTGTGAGCATCTCACCGAACAGACACAACACCTTTCCCTATCATTTGAAGGCAAATACAGGCACATTGACTTGGGAAAAGGAAGAAAAGAACTGTCGGTTCATCAGGAGGTGTCTGTCGGGCTCTCTGAGATATCTCCAACTCCAGCCCCAGAACAGAAGCGACCACCCAACTGCAGGGTGCATTTGTCAGAGTGAAGCTGTCTGAATTACCTGGAGGCTGTGCGGCATCTCCCGAAGCTCAGGCTGGCACACAACTGTGGTGGAAAAAAATCTGCCTTGAAGAAGGAGGACCACATCAAGAATCCAGTCAAGTTTCCTTCCCGCTGCATGAAAAGCAGGGGACAACCCAAGCGTTACACATCCAAGAGGCGTTCGTTGCTAGCAAAGGAGTGACAGCGGCTGGTGCCGCTGCAGCTCCTTGGCTGTTGTCAGGGCAAGTCAAGCTGCACACACACACACACACACACACACACACACACACAGGTGGCTGGACCGCAGCTCCTTCCTTAAACCACTGTTGGGCTGCGTCCTCCCCTCGCTGCTCAGAGCCAATCACTTTCCAGCTCCGTCAGCTGAAGCCTCTGGAAACTTTTCCAAGCAACGGCACTTTTACCTTCCTTGCTTTCCAGCATTCCCCTTTGCTTCGCTCCAGATTGCTCACTAATCCAGGACACCAAGGCAGCAAATCCTCAGCATATGAAGCCTGAGAACCCAATTCTGAGTATACAAGTATTTAAGCACACTAAAGATCTTGTGGTTTCTTATTGGAACAGTAGCAGAAGGCTGCACGCGCTACAGCCTACTTCATCAGATACTGAACCTGTTATGCTCAGCTGGCAGGAACACACACGCATCGCCAGGGAGGGAGGGGAAGTGGGGAAGGGAGGAGTTTGGTGCAAGGACACTCTAGCCCAGTGATGGTGAACCGAGGAAGTTGACATGCCACAACATTTTGGGTGACATGCCAGTCTTCACCAATACCTAACAACAGTTGGGTTTGTTTTACTCATACTTCATTTTTGAAATTATTTGACATTTCTTGATATAACACAAAGCACCGCACATGACTGGACTGTATTTTTTTAAAATAAATGAATACAAAAAGAATTGTTTCTCTTTTGTTGGGGGGTAATGACACTCCAGCAGTGTCAAGATAGGGATTTTCTTAATTTTTGACATGCTGAGTCCAAAGAGTTTGCCATCACTGCCCTAGCCCATTACACTTCTTTCCTACACACTTCCTCCTCTGCCCCGTTTCCCACTCCAGGGAACAGAAAGAGAAAGGCAAGCAGGTGGAGCCACCACAAATTACCACCTGCAGCAACTGTCTTAAGTCAACCACATGGATGGGACAGCACTGAGTATGTAAAGCTTAACTGCAGATCAGAGCAGTAGAGCAACCACAGCACAGGAGCTCCCTGGGCTTCCTCACCAAGGTTGGATTTTGACCTACATCGTCATTTGTCTGGCTGGGGAGACGCCACTGCTCTGTGTGAGCAGAATGTCCCAGGTTGAATCCTCAGGTGGGAGGCCTAGAACTGTGTTTCTCAAACTGTGGGTCACGAACCAATTTTGGGTGGGTCACCTAGCCCTAGCTCAGCTGCCACTGAACTGAAAATACAGGGCACAGAACTGCTAGAAGGTGGGAGAGAGGCATGGGGCAAATAGGTGGGAAAATGGGACACTTGAAAGAGGGGTGGGCTGTGTGGTCAGAGAAGGAACTGTGTTCTTCTTTGATTTCTGAACATGAATGTTTGAACTCTGAGCTATGCAAAATAACAGCACAAGCGCACTGTGAAATGGAACTTTGACTCGTCGCAGCTTAGGTTTGAAGCCTCAATTGATGTCACTTCTGGCCACGACATCACCACCAGGTTAATAATACCACTTCTGGTGAGTCCCAACAGCCTGACACTCTAAGAAGTGGGTCTCGGTGCTAAAACATTTGAGAGCCACTGGCCTACAAAGAACCCCCTCGGTGGATTCTTAGGGACACCCACGGCCACTCAGAGCAGGCAATGCTCGGCCAATGGACCAATGGCCTGATCCAGGTCAAGACCTGGTGTAAGTAAACACCATGTGCTTTTCTCAAGCCACTGCTTCCCATAACAACTGCCTGTCTCCACTGTCCAATGCTGCTCAGTCCAATGCACCTCTAAGTACAGGGAAGTCTCCCTTTCCCCTGTAACAGTCTATACAAAAACAGAACATGTTGCCAGCTGGTCACAAGGATGCACAGAGCTGGGTCATGTGGTCTGCTGTCCTAAGCAACCAGGGCACAGAACTCCTGCACCAGCAACATGCTGCAGCAGCACAGGGGAACCACCACAGGTGCAATTGTCCTGGTTCAGCTGCAGCGTGCAAAGGTTTTGTGCCTATCCGATGGGGCAGAGGAAGAGGGTACCACAGAGACCTGGGGAAGGGGGAAGAGCTGGCAGTGGCAAACACAATCCCATCCCTTGTTTCAGGTCTGCCTACTCCCTGCTGCTCATTTCAGTGGTGCAGATCTAAACCACAAAACATGCGCATGAACACAAAACAGGAACAACGAGTTCTGCAGAGTTGGCTGGGATGAGGATGTTGACTAGCAGAGAATAACGAAGAGCTATCACATTTGCATCCCACCCTTCCTCCAAGGAGCTCAAGGCAACATACACAGGGCGATCCCATGTTGTTTATCCTCACAACAGCTCTATGAGTTAGGACTGGCATCTTCCAAGTTTCACGGGGCTGAGCCGGGATCTGAATCCAGCTTTCCCGCTTAAGCCTTCTCAGTGTGCAAAAGTGCCTCTTGCCAGCTCTGCTTTTTAAAAGCACATTGAAAAATATGCACATGAAAAAAACAATTGTGCACAAGGACCCAACATAGTGGCCAGTGGCTTAACTGTAAAATTTGGTGGTGAAAGGAAAAGGCTACTTTAGCGCTCAGAAAACAGAAAAGGGGTTAAAATTGGGCCACACTTTAAACAGAGGGAATTCTGCAGCTCACATTCATTCACAATGAAGCCCAGAAAGATACGGTTGTGGGCCAGACAAGCCCCCCTGATGCTTGAGACAGCCTGCCAAATGCTTCCCTTCCTTCTCCAATGATGTCCCAGCCTCTGCTCCTCCCTCTCTACAGGGTTCTAAACTCCATGCTCTCCTCCCCTCTACATCCTCTCTTATGCTCACAACAACCCTGTGAGGTAGGGTAGGCTGAGTTATGTGACAAGGTCACCCAGTGAGCTTCATCAGCGTGCAGATGAAGTGGTCCCCAGTCTGAGGGCCCAATCCTAGTTGACTTTCCAGCACTGATGCAGCCATGCCAACAGAGTGTGCACTACTGAGGCGGGGGGGCAGTCACAGAGGCCTCCTCAAGGTAAAGGAACATTTGTTCCCTTATCAAGGGGCTGCACAGCAGTAGGATTGGGCCTTGGGCACAGTCAAGCTTCTGCCTAAACAACAGGTTTGCAGCATTTTCACATTGACTAACCCATTTATTGCAGCACCAGCTTTTGTGGACTCCAGTCCACCCCATCGGGTGCATGAAGTGAAGTGCTCAGTGGGCAGGCAGGGTTGAGGAAAAAGGAGCTGTGGAAGGTGGGGAGCACCAAAGGGCTCTGGGATGGAAAAGGTACCGTTATTAGGATTATGTAACGTACAACGGCAAGTCACCAAACAGGTATGTAGAAAGAGGAACGACAGCTACCTATTAGAGCCACAGCCTGTGCACTGTGAAAAAGCAGGCAGGCAGGCAGTGACTGTTCCCTGTGAAGCCAAAGGCAGGAGATCAGGCTCAATGGAGTTATTTCACAATGTGGTGAGACAGGCAGGTTTCATCTTTATTTAAGCCAAATCAAACAGTCACATTTCCTGATACATTCTAGTTCAGCAGCTTCTTGCCAGAGTGTCACCCCTGCCAGTCTTCCCCCTTTGCCTTTGATAGCAGCCTGGGCAGGGGGAGGAATTTCAATTGGGGCCTGTGGCACCGGGAAGGGGGAGAGTCAAACCCTTCTGCATCACGTCCCAACCCTAATCTCATGTGCACACACACTGGCTCCTTTAACAGGGTGAAAACTGTACTGGCTGCTCCACTGCAAGGCAGCGTTGGGCCCTTCATCTTTCAGATGCCATAACAGGTGCTCTGTTGTCTTTGCTGCAATAGACTTAGCCCTCTGGATGTGCCAGAGGTCATTTCAATGCTTTTATTTTCAGATCTCTGTCTCTCTGCTGGACTGAGAGGGATGGAATGAACTCCCCACTCCCAAGGAACAGTCCAGATGCAAAAGAGTGAAAGGCAACTTTGGTTTTGTTGTGTTCAAAAATTAGGCCCCAATTTCCTCCATGCTTGCCACACTCCAGGGATTCTATTTGGGGAGGTAAGTGGGAAAGCGCCGGACACAACCATGTCACCTTTTACTCTCAGGGAGATTTCCACAGTCTGGAGCCAGGAACAGATAAGGCCTGGCTTCAAGGCTGCAGCTGTGCAGTTAAGATGCCTCACTCCCATTGGTCCCAACCCAACAACATCAGGCACAACGAAGAGTACAACAACTCTATACAGACTTACTTAGGAGTAAACCAACTGCACTTGGTGGGAAGGTCTTCTGACTAACTTGCATGTCCAAAACTGGGCTGTACCTCCCAACGGAACAACCTAGTCAAGCTCACCCACACCCCATTGCTTCTGAGGAGACTGAGCCACAGCTGGATCAAGGACAGCCAGTCGGCAGGACTGAAGGAAAACTAACTGTGGGAAAGCTTGGACCTGGCTAGCAGCACCCTCCCCCCAAGCCCTGCTCAAGATGTCTCGGTACCACAGAGCCTGAGCTTTCAATTAGATGAACTGCTCACAAGTCTTTTGATCAATTAAAAAAGTGTCCCCAGTGAATCAGGCAGCCATTTCCTTTTTTTTTCTTTAATTCATTCCACGAGCTACAGATGAGAAGTGGCCTCACCTCTCCCAAGAAGTGTCTGCTGCAACTCAGACTATGTCATCAAATAGGCCCATTGCTTTCTGAAAACTCTGCCTTACTCCTCTGCAAATTTATGCAGAGTATCATTAAGTCTTCCAGGATTCCTTGGAGTGGGTTTCTGCCCACCTCACCACCCTCCAGAATGAGCTCCACTACCCACAGCTGGTTTAAAATTAGCATATATTAAGAGAGGAAAATGGTGGGGAATCTGCGGGAGGAAGAGAGATGGGGCGGGTAGTTCCATTAGTGGACAGTGTGAGCCCCAGAGAACACACAGCTTCTCTGCAAAAAGGAAGTGGCATCTCTTCTTAGAAGAAGTGCTTATTTTTGGTGCCAAAGTTTAGCGAATGGGAGAAACCCTGGGAGACGGAATAAACAGCTACCATTACTCCGCCCTGGGTTTGTCACAATATGGTCTGAATGGCACCACACCACAATTTCCCAGCCAACCTGCTCACTTTGGCCAGGAAGAAAAAGGGTCAAACTAGAAGCAACTGGATCTCTTGCATTTTCCCCCAAAGGTAAATGGAGTCATGGGAGAGGCCAGCTTGGATTGGGATCATCACTTTGGGGGAGAGGGAGTTAAAGCCTACTCCTGAGCCATTTTCCCAGCATTTGGCTCAGTTAACACTTCATATTTGCTGTGTGTATTTTGCAAACCAAAACTTACAGGCTCTGTCCTATCCTAGCAGCAGCCCCCAAAAGGAGCCCAGCCCAGTCAGTCTGGCCAGCTACACAAGTAACAAGCAGGGCCACAGTCCCAGGACCTTGGAGAGCTCCAGATTGGTTGCTCCAACTGGGGCTCAGCTGAAGCCTCTGGAAGGGTGGGGCGTTTGAAAGGGGGAAATCTTCTGGCTTGGACCTCAGCACTCCATTGCCTGCCTGTCTACTTCCATCTAGCACAGGGGTCTCTAAACTTCTCAGCCGAAGGGCCACATCAAATATCTGGTACAGTGTCGAGGGCCGGACAAAGTAATCAAATGATAAAATTTAAATAAATACATTAGAGATGGAACTTAGATGAATGAATAAATGAATGGGCTCAAATGCTCAGGATTTCTCCAAGCACCAACACAGCCCAAGAAATAAAGCACACACTTAAAAGCACCCCCATCCCCCCACCCCACAAGCACAATTCTGGTTGTGCTTGGTCAACTGGACCAGAGGCTCTCAGGGGATCAGAGGCTGGCTGCGGGCCAGATAGAGGTTGGCCACAGAATCCTATATAAAAGGAACAAGAAGGCCTGGGGCATCCTGCTTGAGTTCTGGTGTCCCCCACTGGTTATATCCAAGGCCAGAGGAAGGTCCTGGGGACGGGTCAGCCTTGACCAGCTAATACACAAGCCAAGGGAAGAAACAACAGGCTTCAGCATGAGGGATGCCCAAATTAATGGGCTACCTCCAAAGTAAAGCAAAGGCACAAGAGGGAATCTTAATGCCATCACTGGTGGCAAAGAATCTCCCCTCCTAGGAGTCAAGCTGAGACACAGCAACGACAGCCAGGACAGGTTGCCACGGCATACCTCCCCATGTAATTAATCTGTGGAATTCCTTGCCACAGGAAGTCCTAGATGCCTTTAAAAGGGGACTGGACAGATTTATGGAGGAAAAGTCCATCACAGATTACAAGTCATAAGAAGTGGGCTACCTGACAATGCCAGACACAAGGAAGTGGCAACAGGATGTAGATCTCTTGTTGTCTTGTGTGCCCCCTGAGGTATCTGGTGGGCCACTGTAAGATACAGGAAGCCTGACTAGAAGGGCCTTTGGCCTGGTCCAGCAGAGCTCTTCTGAGGTTCCTAGGAGCCCAAGAGTGCAGGGAAGCCTGGTGCACGTCACATCACCACCATCACAAGCTCCCCAAGCATTCCAGATCCACTGAGCTGAAGACAAGAGGGCAGAAGGGAAGTTGGCCTGACTGGATTCCAGCAGCTTTCAGGAGGTTCCAGAGGGAAGGCGTTCGGCCTCAAGAAGGATTTCAAGAGTTTTCCACTCATTTCCTCCTCTGCAAAGGAACTGAAGGAGGCCAGAGGGGGAAGGAGGGGGTGGAATGCTGGAGACAGGAAATGTTTCCCAGGCACTCAGAAAAGGCAGGAGATGCTGGGGAGGGACCAGACCAGCAGGGCCGGCAGCAAAACACACACACTTCTGTTTGCCCCGAAGAAGAGGAGCAGCCGCTGGGATGCAACCAGGGAGTGAGTGGACTGGGCACAGACAAACAGCCTGCACACCACAAGCAGGCCGCCCCCAGCCTGATGAATGGGCAGCATTGAGGGAACCCATGCGCAGGGGGATATTAATAGTTCATAGCACATCACCAAGGAACAGCCACCCTGCCCAGGGGCCCTGCCCCGGCCAACCGCGGCACCACCCAGACAAGGGAGCTTGTGTGTGTGCATGTGAGAGATCACGCAGGAGCGGGGCTGGGGGTCGTCAGCTCGGGGGTCCCTGATCACTGGAATTCTTTAGGCTCCTCCGTGGGATAAAGGGGCCAAGCTGGATAGCTGGCAGGGAGCAAACCGCCAAGCAGACTTGGAAGAAGAAGCAGGGAGATGAAGCATTTTCCCAAACAATTGAGAGCTGTTTGAAATGCCTCAAGCCTGCATCAAGCCTACTCAGGAGCAACTGCAAACTCATTTCCCACCTCCACACCCAAAGTCCCAAAATGGAAGGGGGAACTTTCATTCAACCCACAAGGATCATCAATTGCTGTTGTTGATCATATCCAGCCCCTGCAGTGCCCGGCACTTTACAAAGAAGAAGAGGATAGTTCCCTGCCCCGAGAAACTTACAATCAAGGATGGTGTAGTGGTTCTGGGGCCGGACTGAGAACTTTTTTGTTCTGTGTATGCCCACGTAGCTCATTGTTTCGTTTTGGAGATAATCATTTCCTCTGGCTGTGCTTTATTTTGCTGTCTCAAAAGTGGGTGTGATCTCTTTGTTAACTTATATGCTTGTTTCCTTTTGTACCTTTTTTAATGTCAGTATTTTTTGTTTGTTTGTTTTAAGGTCTATTGTAGACTCAAATTCCTGCGCAGCCATAAAGCTTCCTGGCTGGTCTTGGGCCAGTCCCTATCTCTCAGCCTAACCTCACAGGGTTGTTGTGAGAACCAAAGGAGAGAAGGAACCACATACACAACTCTGAGCGCTTTGGAGGAAGGGTGACACAAAAGAAAGACAATAAATAAATAAATGTATGCAAATTAGTTACATGACAGCCAGAGGTAGCAACGCTCTTCTCTCCATAACAATTTAGCACTTTAATTCTGGAGGCCAGCAAAAAAAAATCCTACTGAATTTAATAACACTACAGTCCTTTGTTAATGATGCTTAAGCCACAACTGCACTATGATGCCCTCAAGTGGGCACCCACGTTCAATACTAGAGAGTAAGGCCTGTTTTCTATCATTTGCTTAAAGCCCATACAAAGGCACTTACAGTCTACCAGCAAAAGATTTCTCAAAAATAAAAATTAAATCATAAGCAGAAAATCATCTTTACAGGTAAGAAAAGTTACTCTTTTTGTGTTCCTTTCTTCCTCCAATCTGCACAGCTGTTGCAGAACAAGGAGTAGAGTCCACTTGCCAAAATCAACATAAATGTCAAGGTAACTAGGAAGAGTTGAGTGAGGAGCTTGCAGGGCCCTACACAAGAGTTGCATCTCTTTTTGGGAAAGGACAATGAAGGCAGGACAGCCAGGTGCAGTTACTACAGCGAGGCTGGCTTGGTTCTGAAAGTTTTGAATCAAGGAGCAGTCTCATGATTCGGAAGTCCGGGGTTGAGCATCTGACCCCATTCAAAAAGATTGGATCAACTGACTTGTTAGATGCTGTCACTTTTTTTTTAAGCTATTATCTTTCTAAGAATAAAAAAACTTTCTAACCATCTACAGGTTTGATATGTATTAGATACCTGCATTAGGAAAAAGAGATTAGTTTACTTATTCTAAACAGTTAAAACTTCTAATGTTTCAAAAACAGTTAGATCTTTTGACAATGTTAAAGTTTTCATGAACATTTATCTATGAATGGGCACTGATCCCAGAACACCCAGAGGAGAATGAGAATGAGAATGAGAATGAGAATGAGAATGAGAATGAGAATGAGAAAGAAAGAAAGAAAGAAAGAAAGAAAGAAAGAAAGAAAGAAAGAAAGAAAGAAAGAAAGAAAGAAACTGTAGTAATAACTATTACTGCAACTGCAACTATTAGTAATAGTAGTTACTATTTACAAGTAGTAGTAGTACTATAATAGTAATAGTAGCAGTAATAGTAATAGTAGTAGTACTATTTACAAGTAGTAGTATTTGCAACTACAAATAGTAGTTGCAACTGTAGTAATAACTATTACTGCATCTGCAACTATTAAAACAAAAGCTGGGGAGCTAAGCATTCATCAAGTCAACATCACCATTACCAACAGAACTTTGTGTGTGCCTATAAAGTCTGATGTTTCATTTATCTGATAATCTTCATTTCCTCTGGCTGGGCTGTATTTTCCTGTCTCAAAAGTAGACGTGATCTCTTGGTTTTATTTTTATATCTTTTGTTGAAAATGTCAATAAAAATAATTTTAAAGTCAACTGAGCAGTTCATTCGCCCTACAAGAGACACCTGGCAACCCACACCAAACTTAATCCCGGCCGATCCAGTCTGGCAGGGAGTTTGAAGGTGCTTATAAAAGAAGAAGTCAACTCCTGACATCTGGAGAGAAGAGGCCAGCAAAATGGGATCATTTACAAAGGCCAGGATACAGGATGATGTCACAATGGCGACATCAGCTCAGTTGTGAGCTACACAGGAAATGCCAGCACTTTTCCAGTTTTTTTTCCCTTTTTTGTTGTTTGTTTAAAAAAATAGATCCTGTGCCTTTTGGCTTCCAAAGCGTTTTAGGAAAAAAGAAGAAAGATTGGCAAATAATGCCACATTGTAGTGCAGGAAGTGGTCATTTTAAACCAAACAATGGTCTGTAAAAGCTATGCAATATACATGAGTACGGTGTGGGGTGGGGAGAAAACGCACTGGTTCCTGCAGACAGGTCTGGGCTTAAAGATGGTCATTCTGCAGGTCTCCGCGTGGTCCATGGACTACAGAAGCAAAGGGTTTGATCTGGGGTACAAAATACAACATCCTGAACTCAGCTTTTGTTTTATAAACTGCAAGTTTTGGGCTCAGGAGACTGCAGGATGTTGGCTTGAAAGACGCCACAAGAGACACTGAGTGGGATTTTGAGCAGTCAAGGCAGGAGTTCAATTCAAACACTTTGGGCTACTAGAAAAAAAACTGTTTAGATATTTCCACAGCACATCTTAGTATTTATTTCTTTGTAGCTGACCAAACCTAAGCAAAACAGACAGATGGGAATCAGACCCTACTATGTTTTCAGAGCATTGGGGACATCCTCTAGAAAGCCCAGATCACTGGGGCTAGTTGGATGCAGGATCTGTCTTGGTGGAAGCCAGCTTCATGTGTCAAAGACTACCAAAAGCCAAAGTTAGTAAATACATCCAAAGCAACAGGACGCCTGCAGATTGTCAAATTTGGCTTTCCTTGGCACAGAATGTGTGCCACATTGGAGCAGGGGCTTTGCAGGGACTTAATTGCTGAAAGCATCTCAAGGTACCCAAGCCGCCTTCCTGGCCTGGCTTCCTTGGCCCTGAAAGAGGGCTTGGCAGAAGGTTGCTCTTTGAGCTACCCAGCGGACAGGACAAGGCCACCCTCGTTCTAAGGGAGTGGGGAGAGAGGCAGGCACAACATGCTCCCCTGCAACCTGACAAGGGAGACAGCAGCCAGAACAAGCGGCCAAAGCAGCTACTGTCTCAGCCCCCAAATCTCCATCCAGCGCCGAAGAGGGCAAACCAGAATCACTTGGGGGGCACTTTCTAGTGCCAACCAGTCCTTGTGTGCGGAAGGCAGCGCTCCTTCCAAGTGGGAGTGGACAGCACACGGCAGGGGACAAAGGAGATGGACCCCGCGGGTCCCCCCTAAGCTGTGCAGCCCCCACTCAAATCACTGGCCCTGCACGCTCCCCGCCCCCACTGCCCTCGGGGTCTGCTGCCAATCTGTCAAGAAGCGCACCAGCTTCTCCCGCGGCGCCCTCCGAAGGAGTCCTGCGGGAGGCTCTGCCTCCCCTGCCTGCCCAGCCGCGCGTCCGCATCCAGCGCGGCGGAGGCTCACCTGGCTTCTCCCGGCGCCGCAGCAGCCCCGGCAAGGAGCGCCTCCGCCGCTCCATCAGCTGCGCTGCCGCCGGCGCTGGGCGCGGGAGGAGGAGGGCGCGGGGCGGCCGGGCGGCTCCTCCCCGCCCGCAGGCCGGCCCTCCCCGGCCCCGCGAGAGGCAGGGGGCTTACTCCCGGGGAAGCCTGGCCAGGACTGCGGCTCCGGCTGCCAGCCCCTGCAGGTCTACTCAGAAGTAAGCCCCGCGAGAGGCAGGGGGGCTTACTCCCGGGGAAGCCTGGCCAGGACTGCGGCTCCGGCTGCCAGCCCCTGCAGGTCTACTCAGAAGTAAGCCCCGCGAGAGGCAGGGGGGCTTACTCCCGGGGAAGCCTGGCCAGGACTGCGGCTCCGGCTGCCAGCCCCTGCAGGTCTACTCAGAAGTAAGCCCCGCGAGAGGCAGGGGGGCTTACTCCCGGGGAAGCCTGGCCAGGACTGCGGCTCCGGCTGCCAGCTCCTGCAGGTCTACTCAGAAGTAAGCCCCGCGAGAGGCAGGGGGCTTACTCCCGGGGAAGCCTGGCCAGGACTGCGGCTCAGGCTGCCAGCCCACTGCCAACCCCTGCAGGTCTACCCAGAGACTGCCCGTCTGCCACAGCTGCCACCAGGGCTTCTGCTTCACAGCGGGCACTGCCAAGAAGGGAGGGTGCTTTGGCCCTGGTTCTGTTCAAGCTCAGGGAAAAGGGGCAGAATCCAGAACCTCCACGGCCTGCGGAAAAAGGCAGAGCGGAAAGTGTGAAGGGCTGCTGGGGACAGAGGCCCAAGAGTGTGGCGGAGCCAGTCCCAGGGTGGGGGGTTCTGCTCCTTTGCTCCATCCCCAGCCCCCCATCTCCATCTCCAGCCCATTCATTCTCATTAAGACACTGAATTCTGCACCTAGTGTGGCGGGCGGCCCTTTTTCCTGAGCTTGCATAGAACTGGGGCAAATGCAACCTCCTTTTAAGGCACATTAAGCATTGCTACTTATGCAACACAATATATGCAGGCGATGGAGTGCTGGTGTCTTCTTTTTTGGCCCAGAGGGTGGTGGAGCACTGCTCTGGGCCAGGGTCTTCACTGCTCTGTTGTTGATCCAGTATTGCAGGTCCATTTCAGACCTTCACTCAGTGGAAGCTGTGGCTGTGCTGACACCTCTTTCGGGACATTCTGAGGTTCAAGTGCTTCTCATCTCTAGGAAATGTGGGAGGGGGGGAGATTCAGGGCCTGAAGTGCAACTCTGTGAAGGCTCTCTAGAGAGCCAGCAAGGCGGAAATTACGTTTTCTTCAGGTTTTATGGTAGAGGACTTGGCCAGCGTTCTGGTTCTTCCCAAATCAGAAATGAGAAGTTTGGCAACTGGTGGCCTGCCCTTGGTGCTTCCTGTGAGACATAGTTTCCCCATGACCGCTTTCTGGAAAGTTTGAACTCTCCTGAGTTACACATTTTTAAAGGTTTCCCTTTTTATACTTTTGCTTTGCTGTGCAGAGTCATCGTGTTGATGTCACTGCCATGTGAATTTCTGAAAATCATTAGAATGGGCCATACAGGCCGCCTCAAGAGCTGCAGGACCCAATGCAAAACCTTTTTCAGGGGTCCCCCAACTCCCACACTCCCCCATTTACTAGGATGGGTGGCAGTGGTGGTTCTAGCACCAATGGCAGCTGCCATGAAGTGAGGCACCCAAGAGTAGGTGGCATGATTCCATCACCACCAACTGCTTCTGGGAGCCCCACTTTAGGGTCATTCAGACTCAGAGACTGGTGGGAGGGCCCACCGGCAAAGAGGCTCTGCTCGTCACACCGGTCACATGAGCATCAGCTGCTGAATGAGGTGCATGAGGCCCTCAAATTGACCCCATCACCCTAAAGCTGTGAGCCACCTTTGGCACCTTGCTCTCCTGGGGAACAGAGCCAGGTGGATGATTCTCTCCTTTGGTGCCTTCTGCACACACCCCAGAAACCTGCCAGTTCAAACCACACACATGTCCACAAGAAGTTGTCCTCTCGTGAGCTCTGCTAACCGGAGGCACCACTTATGACACCCCCTCAACAAAGGAAGGGAACCCAAAGTTCACCCTTCTTGTTCTTTTCAAACCACGGTTAGTTGTTGTACATGAACTCTGTCCTGGACTCCTTAAGATAAAATGCCATGCCTGATCTTGGAAGCTAAGCAGGGTCAAGCCTGGTTAGTACTTGGATGGGAGACCACTTGGGAATATTGGGTGCTGTAGGCTTATACCATAGTCTTTCGAGACTGAAGGTTGCCAACCAACTAAAACTTCGGTGAGCTCAGGGGAATGCTCAGCTGACTCTGACAGGTGTTGTTGATTTGTTAAAGGTGTTTGAATTTGACATTTGTTGAGGGCAAGAGCAGAGGAAGATCCCAAGAAAAGTGACAAAAAGTGACATTTCCGCTCAGCCCCCAATAGTGCACCAATGTCCTAGGACCACATCACAGAAGAGAGGAGTAGGGTGAGGATTAGTAAGATAAACCTTGCCAAGTGTATTGGGAAGCTAGAGAAGGAGCCATCATTTGAAAACCAGCATCTTGAAGATGAAAAGCCACCCTTTCCTTTCCCCTTCTCAAGTCAAATGCAAAGAATATGCAGGAATTCTCTCCCCCCCCCCCAAGTACAAAGGTTTTCCCCCTGCACCCCTTTCCGAGGTGCTGCACAAAAGGAGCCCGGAGTCACACTCTGCAGCTACAACCAACAGACCTTTGTGATCAAACAGACTGGACCAAAGGGTCAACTTCAAGCCACGACAGGCTTTCCTTAAACCCTGAGGTCAGGGACATTGATGTTGGGCAGCAGTATTCTTAATACAGGCGCCAGGGACACAACCCCTGAGAATGACTCACCAGCACATGGCTAACCACACAGATTACACAGAATGGAGACTCCCTCTTGTCACAGGATGGGTGAAGCAGCAGCAAGAGGGTTAGAAATAGCCAGAAGCTTAATGAGTTTCAGTTTTCCTTCCCGTTTTGAGTAAGTTGTCCAGGTTACCACATTGTTGTAAAAACACAGCCTCACTCTTTTAAAGAATGCCAGAAGCCAGGTGCCACAAGTGCCAATGACCATTTTTGGGGGGGTGTCATTTAGCGGGGGCAGCCTCTTCTTATGCCCACATGTCATTATTCCCCATTTCACTCTTGGACTGGTTCGGATGAGACTTCATTGCTTGGTCCAGTGAAATCAAGGACAAACTCATGAGAGAGCACACCTCATCCACTTGCGCATGGGTGCCACAATGGGCGGGCAGGACTGTGCATTCGGGTCACATGCAGATCTTTAATCATGACAGATCTGGTGACAGAGTGTCATCTGAACCAGACCTTTATGAAACACCCAAGGCAGGGTAGGCAGGTGGTGGATTGGAATGTACCTGAATGATTTTCTGAGAGGCTTACAGTAATTGGTAAGAGTTTCTGACTTCCAATCTCCCCCCCCCCCCCATGTTTTTATTTACTTAAATTTCCTGCTGCTCTGCCTGGCATTTATTAGTCTCTCTCTCAGTGGTTCTCACACATTTAGAACTGGGACCCACTTTTTAGAATGAGAATCTGTCAGGACCCACCAGAAGTGATGTAATGACCAGCAGTGACATCATCAAGCAGGAAGCTTTTTAATCCTAGGCTGCAATCCTACCCACACTTACCTAGGAGTAAGTCCCATTTACTATCATTGTTAAAAGAATACACAGAGTAGCCTGTTAAAAGTACAGGTCTGTAACATTTCCCCAAATGCAGTCACATACCATGGTAGCATCAAGTCTAATATATTAAAAATAAAATATTAAAATGAATGGGTACCCAGCCGAAATTGGTTCACGACCCACCGAGTGGGTCCCGACCCACAATTTGAGAAACACTGCATAGAAAATGATAAATTCTGTTTTAGTGTGGTGTTCCAATTTAATTGATATCAGGTTTCAGCTTATGGTTTCTGTGTGCAAGTGCTTTGGGGCTAGGAAAGAAGTACCTAAATTTGGACAATAAATACCCACCTGTGCAATACATTTTCTTCTTCCTGAGTTGTGTTGCATATGCAGTTCATTCTTTCCTGAGGACTTTGCCTCCACTTAAAAAAGAGCGGTTGCAACAACCATGCTACACCGCTAAAGAAATTGTGGGTGGGGGAGAGATACAGAATGGAAAAAAGCTGGTGCCCTGAAAATGGAAGTTGCTTCAGTCCAACTCGGTTCAACACTTTTAGACTAAGAAGGGTAATTTTAGGTTTTGCTTGGTGTGACTGTTGAATTATTTCCTTGAGAAACAAGGAGGCAAAACCCCCTCCATATCTGGGGCTTCAGAGGAATGGATTCCATGCCAGGACCACCCCAAGGGCGGGCATTATCTTGAACCAAGAGCTGAGCTCAAAAAGGCCTTCCCAGCAGCTGAGAAGGTGACAGGCACCTCTGACTCCACAGACCTGAGTGGGGCACAAGCTGTCAGTGGGCCTCCATGGGCAAAAAGGAAACTAAAAGGCCTCATTGCAAAGCCTGGCCCTGAAAATGAGATGCATCCACATGCAAGTCACCAGCCAGCTGTGTGTGCTTTTGAATTCTTGCCTTCCTGTTTACCCCAGCAACTGCAGAGGGGCAACTGGGCGACTGACACTGAGGAAGTGAAAGGGAAGGGAAATATTACCTTGGGCAGGAAGGGCAGGCTGTGGGCAGGGCAGGGAGGGGGATCACTGCAGTCCCAGGGCTGGCTGGAAAAAAAGCAGAGAGCAGCCTCTTCTGGGAAAAGTGGACAGGTTGGCACGGCTAACTTTGCATTACGCGGTGAAGGTGCAGAACACGACAACCCAAATGATCTGGGCTGGAACAGGTTTCTGACAAGCACTTGGAACTTTCTAGTTGACAATATCATGACTAAGGCTGGAACATGATTGAGTCTTATGAAATTAAGCAGTGTGGGCAAAATGAAGAATATCTTTCTTCCCTTTTCTGTGTGACAGGAGCCTCCGCCTGCTTTCGGACAACCCTGTCTCACAAGTTCAGCGAATGCGTGGGAGGGGGAGAAGCAGGTCATGCCCCCAACCCCAAGAGGCTTCCTGGCCACAGAAGCCATCAGCCGTGCCTTTCACATTTGCCTGCAATGGGATGAGCCCTTCTGTACCATCAGGAAGCCTGTCCGTTGGCATTTGAGTTCATGGAGCACAACATGCTCCTTGCAGACAGGCAACAGAACAGTGATGTATGCCTCCCTTACATGCACTGCTGAAACAGACGCCTGCGTTGGCTCGGTCATGTCGTGAGAATGGATGATGGCCGGATCCCAAAGGATCTCCTCTATGGAGAACTCGTGCAAGGAAAGCGCCCTACAGGTAGAACACAGCTGCGATACAAGGACATCTGCAAGAGGGATCTGAAGGCCTTAGGAGTGGACCTCAACAGGTGGGAAACCCTGGCCTCTGAGCGGCCCGCTTGGAGGCATGCTGTGCAGCATGGCCTTTCCCAGTTTGAAGAGACACTTGGCCAACAGTCTGAGGCAAAGAAGGAAGGCCCATAGCCAGGGAGACAAACCAGGGTCAGACTGCACTTGCACCCTTGACTTCCGACGGGCGGACTTCCCTCAAATGAGGAGGCTGGTTAGAAGGAGGTTGAAAGGGAGGGTAAAAAGAGTCCAGTCTCTCCAGAGTGCATGGAGGCTGCTTAAAACAACAGTAATAGAGGCCCAGCAGAGGTGTATACCGCAAAGAAAGAAGGGTTCCACTAAATCCAGGAGGGTGCCCGCATGGCTAACCAGCCAAGTTAGAGAGGCTGTGAAGGGCAAGGAAGCTTCCTTCCGTAAATGGAAGTCTTGCCCTAATGAAGAGAATGAAAAGGAACATAAACTGTGGCAAAAGAAATGTAAGAAGGTGATAGGGGAGGCCAAGCGAGACTATGAGGAACGCATGGCCAGCAACATTAAGGGGAATAATAAAAGCTTCTTCAAATATGTTAGAAGCAGGAAACCCGCCAGAGAAGCGGTTGGCCCTCTGGATGGTGAGGGAGGGAAAGGGGAGATAAAAGGAGACTTAGAGATGGCAGAGAAATTAAATGAGTTCTTTGCATCTGTCTTCACCGCAGAAGACCTCGGGCAGATACCGCTGCCCGAACGGCCCCTCCTAACCGAGGAGTTAAGTCAGATAGAGGTTAAAAGAGAAGATGTTTCAGACCTCATTGATAAATTAAAGATCAATAAGTCACCGGGCCCTGATGGCATACACCCAAGGGTTATTAAGGAATTGAAGAATGAAGTTGCAGATCTCTTGACTAAGGTATGCAACTTGTCCCTCAAAACGGCCACAGTGCCAGAAGATTGGAGGATAGCAAATGTCACGCCTATTTTTAAAAAGGGAAAGAGGGGGGACCCGGGAAACTATAGGCCGGTCAGCCTAACATCCATACCAGGTAAGATGGTGGAATGCCTCATCAAAGATAGGATCACAAAACACATAGACGAACAGGCCTTGCTGAGGGAGAGTCAGCATGGCTTCTGTAAGGGTAAGTCTTGCCTCACAAACCTTATAGAATTCTTTGAAAAGGTCAACAGGCATGTGGATGCGGGAGAACCCGTGGACATTATATATCTGGACTTTCAGAAGGCGTTTGACACGGTCCCTCACCAAAGGCTACTGAAAAAACTCCACAGTCAGGGAATTAGAGGACAGGTCCTCTCGTGGATTGAGAACTGGTTGGAGGCCAGGAAGCAGAGAGTGGGTGTCAATGGGCAATTTTCACAATGGAGAGAGGTGAAAAGTGGTGTGCCCCAAGGATCTGTCCTGGGACCGGTGCTTTTCAACCTCTTCATAAATGACCTGGAGACAGGGTTGAGCAGTGAAGTGGCTAAGTTTGCAGACGACACCAAACTTTTCCGAGTGGTGAAGACCAGAAGTGATTGTGAGGAGCTCCAGAAGGATCTCTCCAGACTGGCAGAATGGGCAGCAAAATGGCAGATGCGCTTCAATGTCAGTAAGTGTAAAGTCATGCACATTGGGGCAAAAAATCAAAACTTTAGATATAGGCTGATGGGTTCTGAGCTGTCTGTGACAGATCAGGAGAGAGATCTTGGGGTGGTGGTGGACAGGTCGATGAAAGTGTCGACCCAATGTGCGGCGGCAGTGAAGAAGGCCAATTCTATGCTTGGGATCATTAGGAAGGGTATTGAGAACAAAACGGTTAGTATTATAATGCCGTTGTACAAATCGATGGTAAGGCCACACCTGGAGTATTGTGTCCAGTTCTGGTCGCCGCATCTCAAAAAAGACATAGTGGAAATGGAAAAGGTGCAAAAGAGAGCAACTAAGATGATTACGGGGCTGGGGCACCTTCCTTATGAGGAAAGGCTACGGCGTTTGGGCCTCTTCAGCCTAGAAAAGAGACGCTTGAGGGGGGACATGATTGAGACATACAAAATTATGCAGGGGATGGACAGAGTGGATAGGGAGATGCTCTTTACACTCTCACATAATACCAGAACCAGGGGACATCCACTAAAATTGAGTGTTGGGCGGGTTAGGACAGACAAAAGAAAATATTTCTTTACTCAGCGCGTGGTCGGTCTGTGGAACTCCTTGCCACAGGATGTGGTGCTGGCGTCTAGCCTAGACGCCTTTAAAAGGGGATTGGACAAGTTTCTGGAGGAAAAATCCATTATGGGGTACAAGCCATGATGTGTATGCGCAACCTCCTGATTTTAGGAATGGGTTAAGTCAGAATGCCAGATGTGGGGGAGGGCACCAGGATGAGGTCTCTTGTTATCTGGTGTGCTCCCTGGGGCATTTGGTGGGCCGCTGTGAGATACAGGAAGCTGGACTAGATGGGCCTATGGCCTGATCCAGTGGGGCTGTTCTTATGTTCTTATGTTCTTATGCACCCAGTGTGGAAGGGATTGTCACTCCCGAATTGGCCTTTTCAGCCACACTAGACGATGTTCCAAAACCACCTTTCAGAGCGCGATACCATAATCTCTCGAGACTGAAGGTTGCCAACAACATGCCCCTCAATATTGCACAGAGGAGAACAGAGAACCCCCCTGGATATCGGAGGATGGGATTTGGAGTGGAGTAAAACGTACGACCAACACAGACCACGTACCCCTCTGCCACAGGCAGAAAAGGAAAACTAAAAGTGAATGGACAAAGATGGCTCCAGTGATAGAGGAGCAAGGCAAGCACAAACCACACAGTAAGTTAAATTCACACATGCACCATATTGCTTTTAGAGTACACTGGTCCCCTCATATGGCTGAGGAACACAGAGGCACAGCAATAAGCAACCAGCCTAAAATCATTCAGAGGATTCCCCACACAGAATTCTTAAGCAGAAACGGCGAAGTAACAATGAAGAGTTCTTCTGAGCATAGACAGAGTGACATCCTCTCACCACAGATAAACCACAGGCTGCTGCCATTCCACACACAACAAATAAACAGGTTTACAGAGTGTAACCACACCTCCCACACACATGAAAAGCTCACCATTTCTCTCACTCCCTCTCTCTCTAAATGAAGCACTGACTTCACCATCCCCACTGCCAACAAACTACAAGCAGAGAACACATGTACCGTATTCTGTTCCTGATCACACTACATTAAGAGGCAGTGTGGAGCAGTGATTAGAGTGCTGGATTAGGAGTGGGGGGAGCTGCGTTCCACTCCCCACTCAGTCATGAAACCTGACCAGGTGACCTTGAGTGACAACTCCTCCCTCTTACGGGTTCTGCAGCTATATATCTAGGGCAACTACTATAGTAATGAACAATCTGTCTCTCTTCCTCTGTTTGCAGAGCTGGTGGAGGAAGAGGGATAGACAGTTGCCCTGGAAACAGAGCCACTAAACCTGGAAGAGTCTCCCAGAAGTGACATCACAAGAGGCAAAGATCACAGAGGTTGTTGAGCTTTGAGAAAAAAACATTGAAAGTTGCTGGCATAGAGAAGTCACCTCGGTGTGTAGTTTGTTTTCATTTGAGTTTGCTTTCAAAAACCCCAAATAAACCCAGTCCTGGAAATTAAGGAATCAAGATGCAATTGTAGCTTACCTGCATCCTTCTTGCCTTCTAGGAATGTGAAACACTGTAAAAAGAAAAAAGAAAAATAAGCAATGCAAAGTTCTCAGGATACATTCAAATCTTCCAGACGGCTGCAGATTCAAGTTCAGTTATGCACAGCAATTCTTCTACTCCTATATACCACTTTTCAACCACAAGAAGTTTGCAAAGAAAAAAAAAAAAACCATATTCCAGACACAATTTTTTGGAGCCATTATTACAGAAAGGTTTCTGTGGACAAATGCTCCTCACACTGTGCCATGAACACAGGCAGCAGTCTATCTGACTGGGGGCACTGACCAACAGGAGCATCTTTGCAGCACTTGTGTTCACATTTCCATGAACAAAGAGGAGCTAAATAAATGAGGAGGAATCCCCTCACCTCCCTCAGAAACACACAGGGACAGCTAAAGCATGCTTTCATCAGGCAACAGGACAAAGAAGTGGGCAGACCAGTGGGCAGTTTGCAAAAGGTGGAAGCCAAAGTGGAAAATAAAACCTCCATGTCTCCTGGAAACCGACGTCCCAGGGTCTGCTGTGGTGAGCAGTCCTGGCGCCCGATATTGGCTCCACTGAAGGAAATTCACTTGCCGCAGTTAAAGACTGTGCCTGGACAGGTGTGCATTTTTCAGCAGACCTGCTCTGACAGACTGTTCCAGTGAGCAGTGAGACACCAAGCTGCCCTTCTGTAGAAGCAGGAGCCTGCTAACGACAAGCTGACCAGGGGCCCTTGTGGCACTTCAGAACTCTCAAGCACCCTGTTTTTAAAACAGGGACAAGAACACCAAAGAAAAGGTGACAGAGGCTGAGCACTGGTGAATATTACTGGGGAGAGCCGCTTTGATCTTGGAGGCACCACGACAGAGCATGCATGGAGACCACCTTACAAGTAGATGGAACGCACAGCTGAACCTCTGAATTCCATATCTACAAGCAGGCAACACAAGGGTGGTGGGGGCGAGCAAGCAATTTGCTGATGTTCTTTATACTCACATGGGAAGTCCCTAAAAAAAGCCCCCTCCCAATTGCTAGGGGACCTTCCAGCCACTGGGTGCCACTTGTGAGCTGCCTTGAACGCACTGATGCCTTGGAATGCACCACAGCTCAGCTTTGCAACCCTGCCAAAGGACATGAGCTTCTTCTCGATCTCACGCTTGCCTTCCAGCAGCCTGACCGCCCAGCAGGGAAACTACTTGTTTCATTTCCTGCTCTTTCCCTGGGGACGTTTTTCTTGCCTCTCATGGCCCTCTAGCTGCCACAATGCTTTACACACACACACAGACTTGTTACTAGAAGCAGCCCACATCAGCTCCAGAACAGACCAGCACTGGCCCACTGTGCTTCGTCATTTTCCTTCTAATATTTTAAATGTACCTGCCACCTTGAATGCGAAGGAAGAGAGGCAGTAAATAGATATAGTACATTCAACAGTCCCTGAACAAATAAATGAGGCAGTGGAAGACCACTTCAATTGCCCAGAAAAGAGCGGCCAGACCTTTGACCAAGCCTGATTGGACAGGACACAGTCCACAAGCTCTTAAACTGCATAAGAGGCCTCCTGCCCATTTCAGAACATAATGCAAAGTGTTGGTTTTAACCCGGACTGCCCCACAGGGCAGAGCCTACAGAACCACCCACGCCCACAGAAAACTGCCTGAGTGCCCAGCTCACTTTCAGACGACTCATCTTGCTGTAGGTGCCCCTTCTAGAGGAAGCCACTTGCAATGCCTTGTCTCCTTCTAACAACTTAATTATTTATTGCATGCAACTGACCAGAGAGGCAATGGGCAGAAAACCTGATTGGTCAAATAATAAGCCCAGCTTAACTGTTTCTCCATATGGGTTCCTGTGGGCCTAGGACTGTTCCTACCCCTGAGGAGGCTCAATCAGGCACACAGGATCTTGTTGCAAAAGGAAACCGCTTCCTCCAGGGAGGGGAATGGGACCAGGACTGAGTCCTTCTGGGTCTGCCTTTTAAAGGTGCAGTGTCCAGCAACCGTGTCCAGCAGTGTCCAGCAACCGTCCTCTGGGGTGAGGTGGGTGGCAAAGGCCTTTTCGGTTGAGGCACCTTGGTTGAAAGGGCCTTTTCGGTTTGAGGCACCTTGGTTGTGGGCATGCTCTCCAGAGAGACACACCTGATGCTCAATTTTTTGTCTTTTCATTTACCGGTACACTCTCATTTGCTTTTAGTGTTAATTGGAGTATTGCAATATGGGACTTCACATACACACAAGCCGCCGTTGCCAAATGAACCTTGCAAAATGGTGTCAGCTGCTTTCACAGAGCACCTCAGTTGCCCCAATATTTGTGTCCACACAGCAGCCTTCACAGCTAGACATGTTTACCAAACTACTAATTCTGCCACCACCACGATCAATCAAGGCGTATAAAAAGCTTTCCTGAAAGACAGCTGATCCTCCAGCGCAGACCTTTCGCTGCAGAGAAGGGGGGGACTCAGTTTTGTTCTTCTCAGTTCAGGCAGAGCAAAAGTGAGACTCTGTAGGAACAGGCAGGGCCCTACAGAAGCTGGGTGTTTTCCCTGAGCAGGCCCCAGAGTCCTCACACGCAGGCATGTGCAATAGGACAATGCACACATGGCCATCATAGCAAAGATGTGTGCTTGGCCAGAGTCTTTTCTTCTCCCCCTGCCGGCTTTATATCTTGTAATTTAAGTAGAGTCTGACAATTGACAAAGTGACAAGCAAACCAGAACAGTCAACTTTCAGAAGCTCTGTACCATACTATGAGAAACTTCCTGATTGAGGAATCTTCTTGCTGTGATCTCTCTCTCTCTCACACACACACACACACACACACACACACACACCAGTTTTCAGCTCCCTCCCTCATAAAGGCAACATTCTTCCCTTTGATGGTGGAGAGCAGCTGTGTATGCAATTTCCTTGCATCTCCGGGAGTTGGTCCGATGCCCCTGGCACAGAGAGTGGCATTTGTCCTGCTTCCACTACTTAAAAGCTACCGCAACAGGGAAAAGAGAAAGCTCACGTGTTTGAATCTGAAGCTGAGAACCAAAGGAGAGGCCCTCCTAAGACCAAGTGCCCCAATGGAATGCTGTGCCCCAATGAGCCAAGGCACAGCAAGGGGCTGGACAAAAAAGGTGGGCCATGTCCGTGGAATATTCCTCCCAACAACTTGAGAGAAAGCTGAACCACAAGGCTACGATTCTAGGACTCAAATCATGGGAGTGGGAGCTGAACTCCGCGGACCTACTTCTGAGAAAATGTGCACAGGATGGTGCGCTCCAGGCCTTGAAGATCTTCTGCCTACATACACAGGGGGAGGCTGCCCCTGAAGTCTCAGGAGACCCTGGATGAAGAGCTTTGGAATGTCATCCTCACAGTGAACTCCACTTTCTCACAGGCCATTGGAGACCTTCCTTCCTGCCTGGAGCTTGTGGACTTAAGGATGGAATGCAGGAAAAGGCAGTGGCCCACTTGTTCCTTGCTCTTTCTCTCCACGTTTCAGGCGGTCTCAGAAAGTCCTGTGTCTTTCTCCAGCACTGACCACTGTCCTGCCCCACACCCCCACAATCAGAAAACAGTGCCCCCATCTAGAAGCAGCACTGCTGAAGAGATTCCCGGATCAAGTCCAAAGATGCTTCCACAGACACCTTTCTTCTCTGGAATTGCTACACTTCCATTCACTCATTTTATGGAGAATTTTTATGGAGCCATTTAGTTATTTGATTTTTCTCTGTAAACTGCTTTGTGAACTTTTAGTTGAAAAGCGGTATATAAATACTGTTGATGTTGATGATGATAATAATAATAATCCAGGTGGCATCCCTGTCAAATGGATGCAGTTTGGTATTCTGGGTCTCTCTTTTTCCTGACCTGATTTGTGGCGACCTTTTTCTTTTCTGCAGAAATACGCAATCTCTCAGCAGCCTGTCAGCTTGGACAAGCATGACCAAGTCTTTGCATCACTTCTGTACCTTTAAGTTAACACTTCCTGATTGCAGGTCAGTCATGCCCAGTGTCTTGCTTCGCTCTGACTCTGGATGAAGGATTAGTGTGAATCATCTCTTAATTATCCTTCAAGAAGCTTTTCCAATATCATTTTCTGTTCCTGTGCTGGGAAAGGCTTTAAGTGCCAATTTCATTATTATCTTTTCTCACTTTTTCATAGTGGAAAAGGACTATTTTACAAGAAAAATGACAAGAAAAATAATATATAGTTGCTGGTACTTTCAGCCTCTCCTCCCCAACCCCACAGGAACAGAAACTGGTATTGGGACAATTAAGTGGCTATGCATCACTCATCAGATGCAACCAATAGGAAGAAGCAAAATGGACAGAACTCGCCAACAGGAAACTTTAAATTCAGACTGTAAAGGACTTTAGCTAAATGGGACAAACTTGCCAGTGAATATTATCGAGGGACCTTGACCTGGGAGAAAGACATGCTGGATAATCTGCTCTGGGCATGCACAGCAGTGGGGGAAAGGTGGGGTAAAAACGCATTAAAATAAATACATACATACATACATATTACACTGGTTCTGTGTGGAACGTCCATTTTAATTCCCCTCCCTGTTAATTGCAGCAAAGCAATGCCTCAGCTACACCCAAAGGGCTCTACTGTAGAAGCAACCACAATCTCGCACCACAATAAAGCCCGGCCTGTGAATAGTGACAGCGAACTCTCTGCTGAGGACACGCGTATTGTGAATCTTCTCAACAGACAAAGTCGTGCAAACAGATGGTCGATTGAAGGCAAGAAACATTCCTTCCACTAGAGTGTTCCCAAAGGGCAGGGTAAGTCAGAGGCAGCCTCCAAGTCCAGAATTTTGTCGTTTTTTCCATTAAAAAGCAAGCAGGAAAAAATTGTGTCTGACCCTGGGAGGAAAAAGGGCAGAGGTCCAGCAGCAGCACATTTTGTTTGTCAGGCTGGAAACAAACAGCATGGAAGAGGGGAAAGTCCTAAGCAGAAGACAGCCTAGGAAAATAGCAAATGGACCTGCCTTTCAGTTCCAAGACAGGAGAACAAGTGCGGTGTCCCAGTGCTGCTTAGACAACCTGGTCCTACCCACGTTTACCCAAAAGGCAGCTCCACTGATTTCAGGAGAACTTTGTTCCCAAGTAAAAGGGACCCAGGGCTGCAGCCTGGGCACAGCTCTTATGATGAACAGCTGAACCTGCCTATCAGGGTTCTAAGGTATAGAGGAAATTCATAGCCTGGTGGCGGCACAGGGCCCAGTTCAACCCACCCGGCCCCTGGCATGTTCTCCAAACTGATGCCCCTCATGCACTTCAACCACTTTGCCCCAAACAGGCAGAACTGCACAAAATGGTATGAGCGTGAAGAGACTGGAGCTGCATTGCTTGGCACTAGTGACACACAGGCGCTGGACAACAGGTGCCTGCTACTCTCCTGCACAAGCCAGAAGGTTTCCAGCCTATTATAGAGTGCTGGATTCACCATGACAACTGAGTAATCACTGTGCAATTACTGAAGAACAAAGAGGGTTAGAAAAGTGCTTCGGGAGAACATGGCCCAAACTCACCATTTGGGCTCGCCATGGCAAAGCCTGGAAACCTCCTCGTTATTTCTGTGATTGGGTTTAATGCACTGATGCCCAGCCTCTCCTGAAAGCTCTGAAGCGGCTGAAAACAAGCAATGAAAGATAAAGCAAGAAAAAAAATCCAATAAAAAATCTGGAAACATCACTGTAGCAGAAAGGTGGGGGGGGGGGAGAGATCTGGCTCAGTCTCCCACAAGAGTGATGGGGTGAAGCTCTTCTGGCATTCCTAGCAATCTCAGCCAGTGAATTGGAATCCTTTCTCTAATAGTCCCTGGTAAGACTGTTCTTGCTCAAGGGTGAAGAAAAACTCCTCTGCACACTTCAGGAGCCACAAATTCCAGGGCTGGACAGAAATTCCTACAAGGAGCCACACACAGTGTTTGGACAAGATGCAAGATGCAGCCCCCCTCCCTAGACTTGTTCAAGTCAAAACTTTGGAGATGTGGCTGCAGTTCAGTGATAGTGCACCTGCTCAGTATGGAGGTGGAAGCCCTGGAAGCATCTCCAGGTAGGTCTGGGAAAGGTCTGAAGTGCAGCTGCCAGCCAGCGCCTGTAAGCTCTGGCTTACAGCATCAGGCTGTATTCAGCATCAGGCACCAGCAACTAACTAGGAGGCTCTCTTCATATTATTTCCCATAAAGTGATCCACAGTCTCATATGCTTAGATTGCCCCTATTTACAGATCACCTTTCCTAGTAAAGTGCTGTTCCTATTATGCTCTTACTTTGCTTTTGGTTTGGAGAGAAAACAGAGAGAATTTAAGCAGTTAATTTGCAACACATACAAACTAGAATTATCTGTGGTTGTTTTTGTTAATTTTAGCCCATCTTCTGGGGCTGTAGAGGTTAAATGTCTGCACAAGAGGCGGCACATTCCCATGTCTCTTGTGCCCATGGGTGTACGTGCAAGGCACGCACATGGACAAGGAATGCTAAAGTACAGCTTCTTCTCCACCCACCCCCATGAGCCACTCTTCCTCCAGCCTGTAAAAACCATCTTCAAGTGACAGCTGCCCTACAAGAGTCATCAGACCCCATCACAGGATGAAAAGTTCTGCTGTTTGAGACACTTGTGAGTTGAACGGTTTAGGTTTTAGTTTTCTCGTTGTCTACGTTCACGCTGAACTTAAACTGTAATGCTTGAAAATCTTACAATCCACTGGTTGTGTTATAAACAGGTTCCATTAGGTATATGTTCAAGTTACAGAGACAAGACTTCTGGTCAGTCTCCTTGCACGCCTGCTTCAGAAACCAGAGAAGAACAGGCTGTTGCTGAGTAAATGAACAGAACATGAAGCAGACAGGGAGCCTCAGGGACATGACAACACACACCTTCTTGTCATCGCTGACACACTGGAGAGTCTGCAGTCAACACAAAGCAATGATGTATGGAAAGATCCTTACCTTTGCCCTTTTGAAGCAAGCCCAGAAAAAATCCAGGAATGGCATGATGTGTCTGGTCCCGCCCTAGAGGCAAACAGGGGGATGCAGCTAGGATTCGGAGGACTCCCCAACCCTGAGTAGTGTTCTCCCCATCAGGTCCATGCATACCTCCCTCCTGCAGCAGAGGGCTGCTGCACAGAGAGCGAGACAGAGCAGCAGCTGTGACTGCCTAGGCAGGGGGGGGAGAGACGAAGGAGAAGGAGGCGGTCCTGCAATTCAAATCCAGCACCGTTATTCCGTTGGCTAGAAATAGGCCTGGGTGCCAATTGAAATTCCCCAAACATTACAAGTTTTTAAAAAGGCTGCAGGCTCTCCTTCCTCTCTCTTTAAATGCACCATTCAGGATGCCGGGAGGGGGAAAGACCGAATGAAAGAGCCTGGAGGAATCTTTCCAAGGCATCAGGCTTCCAGGGGCAGGAACGCATTTGGAGCATCTGAAATCCAAGTCCCCCCAAGATGGTCTTGGGCCTTGACAGCAAGATGCCTCCCACCCCTCCAGTTGTGATACACCCCACCCCCCAAATAAAGAGAGAAATAAATGCATGCCAGTGACTCAGTTGTGCAAAAGGGCTGTTTGCCGTTCAGGAGCCTCTGAGCTGCTGGACAATCGCAATGCCCCAGTTCTGCAGGGAGGAAGCATCTCTGCAAAAGGGTCTTTGACAGTTTGTGAAAACCTTTCCGCACTATGTTTCTAGCCACCCAAGACTACTTTGCCAGCTTTTGTTTCTTTTTCCAAGCATGAAAACGATCCGGAAATGCCACCTGTGGCACCAGGTGCACAGAAGCCGCAAAAGCTCCACATCTTCTTGAAAAGCCAAATGGAAGAGGTTGGGCTTTCCACTCCTCCAGAGAGGTGACATGGAGACAGCTCAACTCTCCTCTTCAGGGGAGACTTGGGGATGATTCTTAAGTACACCAGAAGATCCTGGCTGGTGGACCAGGTCGAGGTGGATTCACCAAGTTCAGCATCCTCCTCCCCGTGGTGATCGATCAGGTGCCTCCAGGGAGTCCAGAAGCCAGGCATGGAGGTTGCTGTTGCCCACCCCTACCAAACTGATATTCAGCAGCCTACTGCCACTACACATGGAGGCTCTCCTTTCTGGAGGTAAAGAATGGGTTCCACTTCCTCAAAGCAAGAGCAGCATTTCAATAAGTACCTGGGGAGCACCACAAAGAAAAGCTCTGCCAAACCTCATCTTATTTTGAGCATGAATGGGTCAGTCAGGTAGTATACCCCCTGGAAAAGCCCCACCTGCACCGCAGGGTGGTCCTCAGCCATTTTGCCAGCACAGAGTCTCATGTTACGGTTTGTTTACAGGGCTCAGCAGCTTTCTTGGGAGGCAGGCGGAAGCTGTCCCTCCCTCCTCAGCCACAGGACCCTGGCATCCCTTTCAGTCTTCGGCCAGCACAGCTATTCCTGTCAGCCTGAGGGCGGCCTGGCATCCCTGTCCTCGCTCTGTAAAACCCAAGCGCAGAGCATCCATTGTCCTTCCCAGGCTTCAGTGACCCTGAGGTTTGTCAACTTACTGCTGCCCTGAGAAACGCAGAGATCAGTTGCGAGATCAGTTGGACACCGTCATGGGAGATGAGCGGGGGCTCTGAGCTCCTCGCAGGAAGCAAACTGTCTCCGATGTGAGGTGGGAGCAAGTCCTCACTTAAAGTGGTTGGCAGGCTCTTGGAAACCGCAACTTGAAGCAAAAAGACTTACAACGAAACAAAGTTTACCGTGGACCTATTTACAGTGGCGTATCACCCCAGGGCAAAACAGGGTGCATGCCCTGAGCGCCAACAGGAGGGAGGTGCCAGTGCATGTGCTCCAATTGCTTCCCAGTCAGGAAATCATTGGAGAGCATGTGCTCTCTCATCAGCCAGTCAGACAAAATCGCACAAGAGAGCAAGCAGTTGGAGCGCATGCAAGCTAATGATTAACATTATTATTAACAGTATTTATATACCGCTTTTCAACTAAAAGTTCACAAAGCGGTTTACAGAGAAAAATCAAATAACTAAATGGCTCCCTGTCCCAAAAGGGCTCACAATCTAAAAAGATGCAAATGAATACCAGCAGACAGCCACCAGAACAGACAGTGCTGGGGTGAGGTGGGCCAGTTACTCTCCCCCTGCTAAAAAAAGGAGCACCCACTTGAAAAAGTGCCTCTTACCCAATTAGCAGGGGTTGCCATGTCATCACTGGATTGCTCTGGGTGCCAAAAGTCCTGGTTACGCCTCTGCATATTTGTAACACATGAACCAGAGTTACATTCCTAGCACATAAAAACACCACCAAACTTCTAAATAAAAACCCCAAACACTTCTAATATTAAACACTGAAATAAATGTGAGTTTTCTGGACCAGAGGAATCCCTCTGCACACATGGGGAGAACCTGAAAACTCCACACAGATGCAGGAATCTTGTCTTGTTTTTATCAACAACTTTATAACAAAACAACTTTAAACAAAATTCCTTTAAGTGAGGACTTGCTGCATTACCTGCAGAGGCTTTTCTCAGGTCCCCATGGACAGGCCCTTTCACCCCAGGACCAAATGTCAGTTTTCATTTGGTCTCGCCACAACCACCTCCCGAATTACTTGGTTTGTAGTTACACTCGGACTTGGGGCCACCCCAAAACCATTGACTGACTGAGGCAGCAGCGGGCCAAGTGTCACCCCTTAGGTCACCAGCTGTGTAATAGCTGATGCCTCCACTGCACCCCCTCCTGGAATGAAAAAGGAAAAGGGAAATGTTGAAGAGACAAGAGGGGCAAACATTCAGAGGATCAGGGACGAGAACACAAACAGTTCCTGGCAAACAGGGGCCACTGAGGCACACAGCACCACTCCAAAATGCACACCCTCCCTTCATTCTCTCTGCACTCATGATACATAAAAAAACCAACCACTGCAAAGTGGACAATGAAATGTGTTGGCAACCACAGACGACTGGAACATGACTGCCCCCTCTCAAGTCAGAGCCAGTACTATGCCTACTAGGAGAAAAGGGGGTAGTAAAAAAGGGTGAACATTAAACATTAAGACTGTCTTTTTCGGTGCGTGCAGAGGTAGATGTGCCGTGAATTTCCACTGGTTGCTTGGCGCGGCTGTTTCCCAGAGGCCAGGCAGAGAGTGGCTCCTTGTGGAGCAGACATTCAGGCCGATTAGCATAGAGGGAACAGAACCTCTTTTATGAGTTTGCTGATGCTGCACGGATGCCTTGGAGGCGCAGGGAGGAGAGGCGCTGGAAGAGCATCGGGGAGAGTGGAGAGAAAGGCAGAGGCCTTCTGCCCACATGAAATGCCAGGGGGTGCTGCTTGGGAGAAAAAATGCCATTCCGAGGACATTGAATAACCCCTTCACTGCTGTCTGTCAGGCAAACCAAGGTCTTGCTTCATCCAGGGACCTGGCTTCAGGCCTGAAGAGCTTCATCTATACCTCTTACTTTGTTAATCTCTGCCTGAGCCCAAGTGCTGCATGCAACAGAAATGCCCAGGGGTTTGAGAGACTGTTCTGCAGTGAGAAAAAGGCTTGGCAAATTCAATCTCAGCTCCTTTGAAAGCACAGCAAAACACCAGGCAGTGAACCACAGAATGTGCTCTTGGCATCCCAGGGCCTTGCTCAGAATTCCTCCTGCCTGGCCAGAACCACAACACAGGGGAGGTTTCATACAAATACGTTCCATGGAGATAAATCTCCACTGGTGAGCAGATTCGTGTCCACTCACCAGTCCCAAGCATCGTCTGATCCACCCACACTGATGACCAGTTCTAGGCACACATTAAACTAGAAGGGGTGGTGCTGACTACTAGGGCCTGGGAATTCTTGTGAACTGCTACTGGGGGCAAGTTTTCACGTTCCCATGTTTGAATTGTACTAATGCACATTGGTGCTTTTGGAGAAGACCTGGGTGGCCTTTGCACTATAGCTTTAATCCACTTTCTGTGCACTTCTATTCCCCTACTGCAAGGTGACCAGACACAACGGAGGCCGGAGTGTCTGTATTTTGAACCACTGTATAGAAGAGGGAATTCTGACCCCAGCAGTGTCTTTTCTAGTGGCTGTCTGCTGGTGTTGCATCTTTTTAGATTGTGAGCCCTTTTGGGACAGGGAGCCATTTAGTTATTTGATTTTTCTTTGTAAACCGCTTTGTGAACTTTTAGTTGAAAAGCGGTATATAAATACTGTTGTTGTTGTTCTGACAGGTGCAGCTCAACATGGAAGGTTTCAAAGGCTGCACCAGGCCAAATTCCCACCTCTGTCCTTCTTTGTATCTGGTCATCCTTGTTGGGAAAATCTGGCTTCTCCCAGAAAAGATGGGCATGTGAGAAAGGCGGAATGACAAAAACTGCACTGAGGCAACAACAGCAGATGGAAACATTTTGTATCTACAAAAAAGGATTCAGGAAAAAGGAAAAAAGCACATAAACAGTACAGCATAGTAGACAGAACCTTCTACCTTCCAGCAAGACTCTCCAAAGATGGTCTCCGCTCTGCTGGCTACAATCTATCCTCAGCATTTCCTTCCCTTCAGGAGCTGCCCAGGATGGAGCTGCAGAACAGGCAGGCAGGCCCAGGATCAGAATGGGGCAGCTCTGGCTCTGGGGAGCCCTGCTGAGAGGCTGGACCTGGGGCTCTCCCCCTCCAGATGGAAAGCATTCCAGCTCTTGAAGACCTGGTTCAGTTCTCTTGCCAAGCTCCGCCCCTCACGCTGGACCAGAGGGCCTTTCACAGGCCTTCTTGCTGGACCTGAGAGATGCAGGCTTCACTCCTGGCCAGCGTTGATTGACAGCTGCCGTTACTGCAGCTCTTTCCCAACCCCTGCCCTCGGGCATCCTGGGGGGACTGCAGATTGTTAAGGTATCGGAGGGCTGTTAGAGCCACTACCCTTCACAGACCACAGTCTCCAGAATGCACTGGGGGAAGAGACCTGCCCTGGAAGTGGACTGAAACCGCAGGGGAAATGCAACCCCCAGGAAGTTTGTTTTGTCATGACCTGGGCCCCCTGGGCGTTTGCCCCCCCCTCCGTCCTGTCCCTCCATCCTCAGGACTGACTGTCAAAACTGATTTTTACAACCCCGCCCAGCCTCTCCTCGCTGTCTTGCTCCACTGCTCCTAAGGCCATCCTTGCACAGGCTGCTACGTCACAGGGTTGTGGTGAAGGCACAAGAGTTGGAGGAAATGGGGTGGGGTGGTGGGCAGGTCAGGTATCAGAAGGGGGCCCGCAAGAGCTCCCCATCAGCTCCAGAGTGACAAACGGGTCCTGTGGCACCTTCAGACTAACTCATCTTTTGGGGCAGATGCTTTCTGGGCTCCGGAAATTCCTTTTCTCAAATGTATGGAGTGCAATCCTTGCTTGGCGGGGACGGGAACCTACTAAATATAAAGGAAAGGGGGAAACAACGGAGTTTCTGTACAGTCAAGCAAAGTGACGTTGTATACATTTGAACTTCACCAATTATGCCTCTTGCAATTACATCTTCATGATTGTTTGGGCCCAGGGTTGACCATTGTCTTTCTTTGGCTCTGTTCTCAGGTGGGCAGATCTACCTGCTCACTGAGGATCATGAAAGTGGACTATGGGCCACTGAAACCAATGCGCTTGCCTTGAAGGTGACACAAGGCTCTCATGTTTCTCCCTCTTCACTGCAGCTCTACTCTAGAGAAAGATGCATCTCCTCACCACCCCCACCTCCTCCATTGCCTTTCCTTTGTGAGGTGCTGCATAGTTCCACACAAGGGGCTGTGTCTGTTTTTACATCTTGCGCAACACTTCTCACACTTCTGGCACTATGGAAGCAAACACTCCTACTAGACCAACAGCAAGATGAGTTTGCAGACATCTTTGCTCCTGGGGCATGCAGCTTCAGGCACTCTGCAAAAGAAATGCAGACTCCAGTCTGTTTCCACTGTCCGTGCACAGGAGAGAGAGAGTGAAGGAAAGAGAACGTGATGCGTGGGACAGAAATAACTGAGGCAAAATGGAATCAAAAGAGGCTGTAGAACAGGAGCCACATACTGTACATGCCAAAGGCTGTGCTGACCAGCAAGACCCTGTGGGGGGGGGGAGGTCAATGGAAGGTCTGGTGTTTATTTACAACCCCTGTTATTCTCTGCTGGTCACATGGACAACACATGGCAGAAGAAAAGCATTCCAGCACCCAGACTGCAAGCAGGCGCCCAGTGAGAGCCTAGGCTAGCACCAGGGGCTAATTTACACTGGGGCTGAAAACCGCCTGAGGGCTTACGCTGGGGCTGGGAATTTCTTTTGGTACCGAATTCCCAAGATGGGAATTCATTTCTTTTGGTACCGAAATTTTGGTACCGAATTTGGGAATTCATTTCTTTTGGTACCGAATTCCCAAGATGGGGCTGCTTGACCTGTTCAGGTCCTTTCGTTGCAGGAGACAGGCTGCTCCAAGGCCCCTGCTGGTGAACCTGCTGGTTGCCCGGCCCTGGTTCTGGTTGGCAACCTTCAGTCTCGAAAGACTGTGGTATTAGCCTACAGCACCCAGTATTCCCAGGCGGTCTCCCATCCAAGTACTAACCAGGCCTGACCCTGCTTAGCTTCCGAGGTCAGACAAGATCAGGAGATAGTGTTCAGTATAGGGAGATGGTTGGCAACCTTCAGTCTCGAAAGACTATGGTATAAGCCTACAGCACCTGGTATTCCCAGGCGGTCTCCCATCCAAGTACTAACCAGGCCTGACCCTGCTTAGCTTCTGAGGTCAGACAAGATCAGGAGATAGTGTTCAGTATAGGGA
Source organism: Tiliqua scincoides (assembly GCF_035046505.1). Classification (NCBI taxonomy): domain Eukaryota; kingdom Metazoa; phylum Chordata; class Lepidosauria; order Squamata; family Scincidae; genus Tiliqua; species Tiliqua scincoides. The sequence continues at coordinate 18,686,106 of NC_089832.1, read as the reverse complement.
GATGGTTGGCAACCTTCAGTCTCGAAAGACTATGGTATAAGCCTACAGCACCCAGTATTCCCAGGTGGTCTCCCATCCAAGTACTAACCAGGCCTGACCCTGCTTAGCTTCCGAGATCATGGTATAAGCCTACAGCGCCCGGTATTCCCAGGCGGTCTCCCATCCAAGTACTAACCAGGCCTGACCCTGCTTAGCTTCCGAGATCATGCTATAAGCCTACAGCACCCAGTATTCCCAGGTGGTCTCCCATCCATGTACTAACCAGGCCTGACCCTGCTTAGCTTCCAAGATCACGGTATAAGCCTACAGCCCCCAGTATTCCCAGGCGGTCTCCCATCCAAGTACTAACCAGGCCTGACCCTGCTTAGCTTCCGAGATCATGGTATAAGCCTACAGCCCCCGGTATTCCCAGGCGGTCTCCCATCCAAGTACTAACCAGGCCTGACCCTGCTTAGCTTCCAAGATCAGACGAGATTGGGCATGTGCAGGGTAACAGTTGCTGTGCCCAGCTCATGACACAGCCATTGCCCAATTGTTGCAACAGAGAACCTGCCAGGTGGATGATGCCCTCCAGCATCCCATCCTAGCCCAAACAGGATGCCTCTTCTCCACCCCACCGTTGGGAGCTGGTCACCAGGCCAATAATTCCAGGCTGCAGCTCATGGGAGCAGTATTGACGTGCCCCCAAGAAACAAATTTTTTTTTTAAAAAAAGTCTTCTTTAAGCTCATAGTACCCTGTCCCAGAGAGGAGGTTCCCCACTGTATGATTTGTTACTGTGGGTCCATTTTTCCTCCTGTCAGCCCAAGCAGGACAGTTGATTCTGCCATATCTCTGCATCAGATGTGATCACACTGTTCAATTAGTCCCACGCAGCAGAAGCACCTGCCTAAGCTGGGAGGGCTGCATGAGTCACTGCACAGGGCTAATTTCCTTGGCAATCATAAGGCACACCTACATCGGCGCCCAATGTGGAAACACAGGAGATGGGTTACTCTGAGGGCAAAGAGTTTTGACGCACTCTAAAAGCAAGACTGCTTTTGAGGTGGGAAAGAGAAAAATGCCTCACTTTTCAACGTGAAAAGCCATCCACTTCAGAAGTCAGAAGCATGGGAACTGCTGCCATAGACAATTGTGGTTTTGCTGCAGATTGTGGGTTGTGATTATCTGTCGCCCTTGGCAGAAGGAATTTGGAAGGCATGTGAAGCCGGCAGTGGCTGCCCCCCTGCTGCCTTGTGGAAGCTGTTCCCCGAGGGAGGCTGGTGGGACATCTCTGGTTTCGCTAATCCCACATCCGTATCAATTACTCACAAGCACAACACATCGAGTCTGCAGGGTGACCACGAAATGCAACAGGCCACAAAACCAACCCTTCCCACCAAGCCGTTTTGTGGGGGGTTGTCCTGTCTGTTCTTCACATTCCAACGTACCACATTTCATAGTAAACAAAAGAATGTTGACTTCTGGAATCTTTACGTTCTGAGAATAGTAAGCAGGGAGCAGACAGTTGCACAGACCATGTCTGTCCACAAAGCCAAGGAACGCTCTGATGAATGCGGCAATCGCTGGCTTGAACTCCCAGATCACAGAGTGGAGCTACAGCCCATCAGCGCCCAACAGGGGCTGCAAGCCTGACTCTGTCAGAGAGCAGCACACCCCGGGCACACAGAAGTCTGCATTCCGGCTCAATCTCCAGGGTCTCCAACTTAGTGCCCTGCCCAAGGACTTGGAGAATCAGCCCCAGTCCCAGCTGACAATGCCAGCCTTGCTTCAAAGGCGGCAGCTTTAGGTGTCTATCCTCCTGCCTCTTCTGTTCTTGTGGTAGCTTCTGGTTTGTATTAACAAGAGAGTCAGGATGGTATAGTGGTTATGTTGTTCGGACCTGGAAGATCCAGGTTCAAATCCCCGCTCAGCTACGAAGCTTCCTGGGAAACCTTGGGCCAGTTGCTCTCTCTCAGTCTCACCCACCTTACAGGGTTGTTGTGAGAACGCAAGGAGGGAAAGAACCATGCATGCCACCGAGCTCCTTGAGATAAGGGCAGGATAAAAAGGTGAAAAATAAAACAAACAAGAGGACCGGACCTGGGAGAAGAAAGGGAAGATTTGGGGATTCAGGGGAGAAAACTACAGGGATTAGTAGGAAGGCAAGGAGCAGGTTATACAGTACACACAACGGCAAAAGGCTGCAGCTGGGAATGGCTCTCTGTAGACCTATGGGCAAGGAGTGAGCCTTGAAGCCAGTCGTGAAAGAGAGCACCTCATTCACTTTTGCTGGGGGAGCAGGTCTCTCCCACCACACAGACTCTTTGGCACTCTTCAGAGCCTGCTGTGGTTGGCAAGGGAAAGAATCCATGAAAATCCTAAACCCCCAGGGCTACTCTCCCTTATGGACTGGATGGGCTGTGGTTTTTCTAAGAGGTACTGCCCCCTGGCGTCCACTTCGGGGAACATTTTTCAGCTCCAGAGCTTCACTAAGATGGGGGGGCCAGAGGCTGCTCCAGAGCCAATAACTCAAGCCAATGTGAAGTTAATTACTGGACCTGGAGCAACAAATTCTTTCTAGGCTGGGACTGATCTATCAGAGGTCATCTGTTGTGATTCTCATTTTGCACTGCTTTAAGTTTGTTACAAAACCAATCTTGTTTCCTTTTCTCTTGCACATTCACTGTTGTTTTACTTTTATTTGTACGCCCGCATATATGTTTGTGTATACACACACACCTGTGTACATGCAGCCCCCCCCCCCCAAGGATTTAACTTGATGCATCCAATGACATGGATGAATCCACAACAGCTTCTGCTGAAACAGATGTCTTGGTCTTTAAAGTCATTGCTGCTTTTGCTACTGCAGACTTAACAGGGTTAGGGTTATCCATTCTTATCCATGGAGGGGGGAACTTATCACAGGCTTTTTGCTCAGTGAACCCCTCCTCTCACATGAACAAGAAAGTGATGGACTCTGCTGCGCTTTGCCTTCTCCCTTTCATTAAATCTGCAGCTCTGTGGGATGGCTAGATCAGTATTTCTAAAACTGTGGGTCGGGACCCACCAGGTGACTTGCAAGCCAATTTCAGGTGGGTCTCCATTTATTTCAAGGTGTATTTTGTTTTAATATATTAAACATGGTGCTACCATGGAAGGTGACTGCATTTGGGGAAATGTCACCGATCTGCACTTTTAACACGTTACTATATATATGCTTTTAACAATGATAGTCAATGGGGTTTACTCCTGAGTAAGTGTGGCTAGGATTGCAGCCTTTGGGATGTTTGGGGAACTTTTTTTTAAACAGAACAGCAACTGCTTGGGTGGATTAGGAGGGGTCCTTTTTATTTGAGATTAATATTTAAACTTATACTTATTGTTATCTTTTACGTACTTAATAAGTTTTGTCGTATGGGGGTCTTACATTTTTCCCTGCTTTATGGTGTCACTTCTGGTCATGACATCACTTCCAGGTTAATAACATAACTTCCGCTGGGTCCTGACAGATTGTCCTTCTAAAGAGTGGGTCCTGGTACTAAAAAGTTAGAGAACCACTGAGCTAGATGACAGGAAATTGACAGCGAGGAGGAATTTGCTACTTCTGACTGAACTGTAATTTTAATTACAAGGACAACATTCTTACACTGATCGGAAAGCCCTGCTATGCTGTTTCAAAAGCATGTCCAAAAGCAGCTTCTACCTTTCAACGTCTCCTCGCTGGTAAAGGAACTTGTTCCATAACAGAAATAGAAAAGTAGGTCCTATAACAACCCCTACTGGAGGCATTGATGCAAAGCTTAAACAGTCAAGAGATGATTTTCCTACAAGCACTGCAGGATACAGGACTGCTTCACACACCTCTTTCCATGTTTTAATTTATAAAAACTTTACAATTAAATAATGTACATTTTTAATTCCCCCAAACATGAGCAGCACACTTATGTACAAAGCTAAAATTAGAATTTTGAGACCATTTATGAGTCTGCATCAAAAACAAATGTAACAGAATTGCAGTCTGAAGAAAACACGACATAACCATTTAAATGTACAAGTATTTCTGGACAGGAACATATCACAGGCTGATTAAGGCAAAGACTCTGCTTACATTGACACTACCTACTTGTTCCTCCTCACATTCACTGGACATCCAAGTCTAAATCATATATTGGGTTGGAACCAAGTTTTGGTAGTCACGATCAACTCAGAACACAACCCCTTCTGTTCACAGACCTGATCACAGAACTGCGTCATGTCCAGTGTTGTTTACCCAGCTTTTGAGCTGGTCCCTCTAGAAGTACTTGGGGGGGGGGGAGAGAACTGTGCCCCAGCCTCTTTCAAAGTGTACTCTAAACACCTTCATTTGCCCTGCCAATTGCCAAACTGGTGCTTCTAAGCCTACAATACCTCTTATATCATCACAGCATGATGAGCACCAAATGTCCACCACTCATGATAAATTCACACGCTTTTCCCCTTCTTGCGGCTGCCACCTTATTGTCTGCCTGGATCTCGGACACATGAATCATCCACCACACCATTCTCCTTACAATCAGGAAACTCGACTGAGCCTCACTGCAAGCCCCAAATGCACCTCTGAAGCAGTTACACTGTTGGGATCTCTCTGGAAGTACCAGAAGACTTCAAGCAGGCATGAAAATTCATTCTTCAGCCCACAAAAGACCCAGGGATCTGGTCTATTTTAAAATTAAGAGGTTATAACATTGAGAGCAATCCCAAGTGCCTCCTACACAGCCATCTTGACAGCCAGTCAGGTGCCCTCAGTTTAGTCACGAGGAAACAGCCCCTGCACAACGGCTTGTTCACAACAAGGCCACCACATCTTGTCTCCACACCTGTGGCACACACTATTGGCACCACCCAACACTGGTTTAGAGATGCATCTTTTAATGTGCAACACGGCCATGTAGGAGATGGCCTTATATGCTTCAGCCACAGATATCCACCATCACTCACAGGGTGTTTCACTCCCAATCCACATGAGAAACAGAATGGAGAGACCAATCTCAAGCATGAGCCTGTTGCCATGAGTTGCTAGCCGTGGCAGGCAGCCTGCTCCAGCACTAGCCGCTATTTCGCTGACCCTCATCCAAATATGCCAAAGTAGAAAGTCCTGCTGCAGTACTGTCCAAAAGTTAGCAATCAGGGTATGGTTGCAAAAATCATGTACAATCTGTGCATTTCACCTGCATAGGACAGACCACTATTGGTGCCAAGAGGAATCTGCAATTCAACTTTAAGCACAAAATGCAGCAGCCCAAGAACCATTCCAGAATACAAACCAAAACCTGTACTAGGAAGAGCACTCCTGGGGTATTTCGCCTGTTCCCATCCAGAGAATCAGGGGGTAAAAACTGGATCCAAATGACAATTTGTCAAGGGCAATAAGAAAAGGACCAGGGAAGTCCTCATATTCCATGCTGGACTTGCAAAGGAGGTGGTGTCCCTCAAGGCTGTACAACCAGACTGGTGACACGTCACACCTTTCTTGCCCAGGGCTGCCTGTTCTTCTATCGGAGAGAACTCCTTTCGTCAACAAGAAAAACATTTCCATGAATAGCTCCAGTATCTATATGGCCTGCAGAACCAGACTTTCTTAAAAAGAATTTGTTTTGTTTTTTGGAGACCCAGGGGCAGAGGAGAAAGAAAAAAAAGAGTTCAGTTCCTTGAAGTGCTGGCACCAGAATTCAAACGCATGAAGGAGTAAAGAGAGCAAACAAAAGCAGGTCTCTTGTTAAGAGTCCCACAGCCCAGGTTTTTATTTCCCAGCAGCAGCTCAGGAAAGGTGTCTTCAGGGCCTCTACTGCTGCAGAGGGATGGCCACTCTGACACAGGTATGGCCAGCTTGTCACCAGTGTGCCAAAGACCCTCAAAAGTTATTTGACATTGCTTTTAACAATCTGTACAGCAAGCTTATTCTGCTATCTTCAGGTCAAAGCTAAGGAATATTTATACAGAGCAAACCACCTGAATTAATGTGCAAGGTTGAGCTGTGCCACCATTTTAGGATGATGCACAAACATAAGATTAGTGGTTGTTTCAAACCTCCCTGGAAGTCACTCAACCTCCTCCAGAGGCCAAGGAGCTTTTGCACAGATGAACTGTGACCCCAACTCAGTTTACTGGGACATTTATAGTGTCTAGAGTGAAACAAACAAGTAAAGGATGGAGCTGTACAGAATCTTCTGTCTCCTGAGCAACAGGAGACCAAGTCTGCCCTCCATTGCTGTCTGCCCTCCACGCAGGCATCAGAGCTTTGTTGAATTTACAAAACCTGGCAGATTCCAGAAAAGCCAAAACCAGAAGCATTTGCAAAAGTATATCCCAAGACAGTTACTGTAAATTCTGTACTGATGCTCACATATAAACTTAACACAGCCCATTACCAACTTATATAAAAGACTTTTTTCCACCCTAAACTTTTCATACTGGACTTGCAGGAAGTCCAGATCTGAACTATCAACAGTGAAGCCTTCAGTCGCTACAGAGGGAAAGAAACAGATGCCCAGCGGGCTTAGGAGGAAGCAACAGGAAAACTGATCTTCAGCTCACTTAAACCCAAACATCAGCGAAGAAGTCTGTGTTTGCGTGGACTGGAAGAAGTGCCCTGCAGGTTGCACAGGAAACAGCTGCAGGACCAAAAAGAATGGAAGTTCCATTGACTTGAGTCTTCTTTACACACACCTTGTCTGTTAGAAGATGATGAGTGAAAGAATTTGGAACGTTTTGTGTGTTAGGTTACTCTTCCACATCATACAGCTTGCAATCCAAGCCAAGCTGCGATGCTCTGCTGCTCAACACCAGTATGTGAAAGGAAGGAACCATCTCAGAGTGAAATTAGCCTCCGTGACAGATTTGAACACACAGAGAATTCTGTCTCTAAGCAGATGTAGGCCAGGTACATCCCAGCGAGCACACAGAGTATCTGGCTGAATAAAGATTTTTCTAATTTAGTACATGAGTTTGCCTCCAGCGATGGCACAGGCAGTCTGTTAGTTTCACCGGAACAGCCCAGAATGCAGAGGCACTTCTACACCCCCATTAAAACAATCATCAGTGGTGGCCGCTGGGCCCAGACCCTCTCCCAGTGATCTGAGAAGCCAATACTTGTGCTCAGCTGTCATTGGCAGTGTTAAGTACAGGGGCAGTGCAACGCTTCCATGCCAGACCTCATTCAACCCTTCCACTGTAACTTTTCTCCTGCTCTCACACTTTGCATTCAGACTACCAAGGAAAACAGAGCAGCTGCCCCTCACACACAAATCTTTTCCCAGGACAAAAACGTGGGTCAACAAGTACCTTGCAGTGCACTTAGGCAGTTGGCAACCACCTTTCTTCCTGCACACCTGCAAAGCAAGAAGCATTTTCCATGCATCACACCCACATGACATCTGTGTCTTCCAAAGCAAGACCTTTGGATGCACTTGGGTGGACACAAAGCAAAGCGGGGACTTCTGGTGAACAGCTGAGATTGGGTGGAAGGAAACACAATGCACTTGGACCAGCTTCAGGCACCTTCCGCCTCTCTGTGCAGCGCAGAAGGCATTCAAATGACATCTCCTACCCCAAATAAGCAAAGGTTTGTTTTAGTATGCATAAAGCAACAGTCTACTGAATGGCAAGAGCCAACAGTGGGCAACGATTCTTATAAAGTGAGCCTGATGTTTCTTGGTGGCCCAAGACTGAGTTTTATTGAACTGTCCTCAACCACTAACATCCTTTGGACAGGGCAGGCCCGCCCAATGAACATGTACAACAGCAGCAGGACAGCAGACAGATGTCAGTAGTGCTTAAGAAACTGGTTTCACGAAGAACAAGGAACAGGCAAGTCTCCCTTTGTGGTACTCCCTGGCTTCAGCCCAGACACCCAGCCTGCCTTCTCACAACACACTGCATACGTAGCTAAAATCAGAAGACAACATGGGGACAAGTCAACTGCCGGGAGTGACTCTCACAAAAGAACTCAGAAGTCCATTCAGTCTGTTGTGCGGTCTCTGGTGATCACGCATCACTGTGGTGCAAAGGTGAGGATCATCCAGCTGATAACAAAATAGAAGAGGAAGATGGGGTAGACAACAAGGGCTTTGCGGTTTGGGGGCTGGCTGTCCGCCAGAAAAGCCGTAGAAGCTGCAAAGAAACAGAGAAGATGACACTTGAAAATGGCTGTGACGCTCGTGCCGAATACAAATCTCAAATCAAAAGCATTTAGGAGACAGTTCTGAGGATGAAATAAAGTCGCCCCTGCACTGCTTATCTATCACTTTTCTTTGTCACCCAGAAAGAGAACACATTTCATAGATATTACAGCAATAAAGTTAAATGTATCTGAAGATTTTTTAATGAGTTTCTCATTTTAGTTCCCATCCCCCTTCAGAAATGTAAAATTGTAAATCTTAACGTTAAAATTGTGAGTCTTAAATATAAACCTTTCAGAGCCTCAAAACAGAGAAAAAATCCTCAAAATTTAATAAATAAAATCCATTTGCTTATATAAAAAATGCCATGTAGTTCTCCTTGCATGCTCTGGTCACATTAGGACATAAGGAAGACAGTGAAAATAATCATGACCGTTATAACATTATACTTGTGTTAAATTTCCCTTGTACGTGCTTCAACCAGGTCAGTGTAAAGAAATATGGGCTTCACTATATACCCTTAAGCTGATATAAAGTGAAATTCAAACCAACAGCCCTTCGCAGAAGGCACCAACAACATCACTCCTCATTTCCACAGAGAAGCAGCTTCCACAAGCATCTCTACATGTGCTGTGGTTTTAGGACACAAATATGGTTTCTCAGAACTGGGTGGACTTGTGTGCTTCTGAACCCCAATTCAGATGAAGACCACAGCTTAAGCAATAAAGACCATCATGATCATCCAGTGCACACCACCACCATATACAGTTTAAGAATAAACTTTCTGACTCAAAACCACGTGGTACAGTCTCTGGGCCTCCAGTTAGATTCCCAGATGTGAACAGCATCCACTGTGTTCAAATTTCTGTACACTGAAATCCTGCTGAAATTAACAGGGTGTGTAAACTGTGAAGGTCTGAAGACATCTCTGGACTGCTTCTCCCCTCTGACTTACCCAATGTGGACCAGCCAAACATGGCCATTACCACTAAGAGACGCACAATGAAGCCGCCAGTCCCAGGGTTTGTCAGGAACAGCACAAGCCTGCAGACCAGCAGGGCCACCGTCAGCGGCATGATGCAGTAGCCCAGGACACAGAGGCTCTGAAAGAATGATCTGGAGGAGGATGAGAAAAGAAGAGTGAGGCGGGCGGGAGAAAGGGTGGAGGAAAGAGACCTGTCGCACTGAGCTAAGAAGGCACCAACCTCTGCACTACTGGTGGCAAAAACTGGCTACACAAATTTACTCCTTCACAAATAAGCACAGGCCGTAATAAAGTTGGTGGAAGCATTAATCGCTTCATGGTTATAGAACTCAGGCACAACTTGTTACAGAGCAGAGATACAGATTATAACATGTCCAGGTTCCAGGCTCTTTCCTCCAGAGAAAAGGGACGAAAGTGCACAATATAAATTACAGTAACACAGGAAACAGGTCCTCAAAACACACACCACAGTCCTTGATGCTTATACCCATTTAGAGCACAATCCCACTGGACTTATCCCCGCAATACACTCACATGGTTCCTCCAAGAAGCTTCGAATTTAGTGTTATGACAACTGCTCCAAACCAAATGATGACAAAGACTTCTGCAAACTGAGGTCCTCTGTCTTCCGTACTATCCGCGGCTCCTCCCTGAAGCATTCTGTGGCAAAACAAAACAAGAGCAGCTGAGGACACGGCCGTCTAGTTTACTTCATTACTGATCTCTCACTCTCATTGTCAGAGATTTTCTCTTTATTGAAGGAAACATGGAAAGTCCACATGAGTCAGGGTACTGTGTCAACATATGGCACCAGCAGCAAGTTGTAGCATCAGGGCAACGAAACCCATGAGAACCCCAGGGCAGGAGAAAAAAATCCTTTTTTTAACCAGCACAACAAGCTGGTAAATAATGTGCATTTGATTCTAAATTGCTTGAATACTGTAAACCAGTGGTCTCCAAACTTTTTGGCCAGAGGGCCGCATCAAATATCTGGTGCTGAGGGTCAAAAAAATAATTTAAATATAAAATTTAAATAAATAAATTTGAGATGGAACTTAGATGAGTGAATAAATGAATGAATGGGCTCATTCATTCATTCAACCTCCATGGTCCTTAGAACAACCTCCAGAGACAATCAGAGCACAGTTCTGGTCATGTTCAGTTGAGTGGGCCAGAGGCTTTCAGGAGACAAAAGGTTGGCCATGGGCCTGATAGAGGCTTGCCATGGGCTGCATCTGGCCCCCGGGCTGGGGTTTGGAGACCCCTGCTGTAAACTATTGCAACGCAGAGTCTACAGCACAATCTTTCTGTATTGAGCACAGGACAATTGATGTGAGGGAACTTCTGTTTTGTACAAAGCACCGAATGCTGCAAGTCCACATACAACATTAGATGGTTGCTCCCTACAAGGTTTAGAGTCTACAATTATTCTTGCTGTTGCCACACTCATTGAGGCTATTTTGTCCCAATGAACAACAACCCAAAACCAAAGAAATGAGGAACCCAGGTACTCACAGTGCAAGTAAAACACACAGGATTAGTGGGCCCCATAAATCCCCTGTTGGGAAAGAAAGGAACAGTGCAATGCAGATTAAATCAACAACGAAAAGAAAGCTGGACATAGTCCTCCCCCACCGGTTTCAGCCATGCTCCAAAGGTCACACACATCCCACCCCAACTCTGCACTTTGCATACTAAATATTTTCATTTAAACAATTTCTCCAGCAGCCTCTGCATCATGAACACCATCATGAACATCATGATGCTTTTGTACACCACCTGGCAGCGCCAGGCCCATTTAATACATCAGAAGTGTTTGGAACTATGCCCACAACTTTTGAGGTTTTGAAACTACTTTGGTACTTACAGTCTCTCAGGAGGGCACTGCTCTTTTTGGGATACATGACATGGACAAATTTCTTCCCCACTGCTTTGAGATCCCGCATCTGAAATTTCAAGCCATCATGTACATTAACACCCCACACAGGGTTTCAATCCAAAAGGCATTTACAAAAAATGTGTTTCCGTGTTTACACGGATAGCCTGCAGGCGCATAAAACACAGAGACAGACCCCGGCTGAGGGGCACATTTCTTTACACTGCTGGTCACAGCCCAATGCGAAGACAGAGGTGGTGCTACAGTCTTTCCAGATTGGCCTTCAGTACCCTGTTCACCAAAACTGGGCAATGCGACAGAATTGTTTTCTCTGCATAGTAATTATACGCGTGAAAAAGAACTATCAATTAAAGACAACTAGAAAATTAGGTAACACCAATCAATCAAAATTTGTGACCGTTTTAAAAAAATCATCTGTAACCAAGAACTGGTATCCAACAACAAAATATTGTGGCACGCACCATGTCTCTTGGAGGAAGCTCTATTGGACTCCATACAGATTACTCCACAGTAATGGAGTAATTACTCTTACATCCCACAGGCTGCAACCCTCACCCACTTTCACTCCCATCTTCCTGGCCCTTTTCTTCCCCCTTCTTCACCCCCACCTTTGTTTGTGATGCTAATCTTTTCCTCTCACCCTTCAATCAGCTAGCTCTGCAATGCAGTTTAAAGCCCTGCACTATGCACACATCTCCAGCCTCACCCCACACCTGGATTCTGAGAAAGAAGTGAATGTTTCAGTGTGCTATGATGCTTATCTAGGAATTCAGTCTCCTCCTCCCCTGGTTGTTACACTAACCAATAAGCAAAGAGTTCAGGGTGTTTTGCCCTTGTTGGGGATTCTGTTCTGAAAGTTCCTCACTTCTGTAAACCTCTGGAGTTCAGGAAGTACCCAGAAACCTTCACTTTCATCAGTGGTCACATTTGGGCTACATTCGTATCTGCTCTCAAGAATCGTGTATCCTGAACCATCAGCTCTCAAGTATCCTGATTCTGCTTCGATTCCCCCTCCCCACTCAGAAAGGACTCTTACAATTGTATCCCTGACTGGCTCATCCAGCGTGGAGTAGTCTTCATCTGGGGAGTGGGAGCCCACAGGAACCGTGATTTCTCCCTCCACCGGAATGTCCTGCGAAATGGACACGTCTGCCAGGCCTGCAAACTAAACATTTTCAGACAGATGTTTAGAGATGAACAAGCTGAGCACTGAGGCAGCTGCAAACAAATGAGAAATGTGGCTGGGGCAGCACTAGAAAACAGGCCTTGTTTGGACGTCAAGCAACTGATAAATCTGGGAAGGGCAGCAAACTGGAACACATCAGAACAAGGTCCTATCCGCACCTATCAGAGAATAAGCCCCACTGACTGCAATGGGGCTTACTCCTGAGTAGACAGGCACAGGATTGGGCTCTGAGTCCCCAAACCCACCACCACTCTCCCCCCCGCAGCACATTCAAGGTATACTGCCCCTGGATCTGGAGGCTCCGTCTGGCCCCCACACACACTCTCTCTCAAGACCATCCAGCAGCAGGGAGTTCCACAGGACAGCCCACCCACGTTCTTGCTTGAGATGATCCAGTGACAGGAAGTTCCGCAGACCAGCCGCCCACGCTCTCAAGACAACCCAGTGGCAAGGAGCTCCGCAGGCAAACCTCCCCTTTCAGTGGCAAGGAGTTCTGCAGGTCAGCACCACCCCCAGTGCGCTCTCAAGACAACCCAGTGGCAGGGAGTTCCGCAGGCGGCCCCCGCGCAGGCGCACTCGCCACCCCCCAGCCACCCACCAGTGGCTTCGCGGCGGCCCCGTCTGCTGGCCCCGCCGCGTCCTCGGCCGCCGCCATCTCGGCTCGGCTGCGGCAGGTACGGAGGGATCGGCGACGTGGAAGCGGTTCCTGCCTGACGTCATCGGCGCGCGCCACCCAGGACTCGCAGGGGCTGTGTCATCCTACGGCCGCCAACGCCCACTTCTGGAGATCGCGCATGCGCAGATCGGACTGAGAGAGCTGTGCCGCTCTAGGCAGCCGAGGCTCCATGGGCGCCGGGGGAGGGAGGAGAGCTGGGCTGCGCCTCTGTGCCGCTAGAGGGAGCAGGAGCGCAGCTCTGGTCACTGCAGACAGGGAGGCTGTCACTCTGTGGAACTCCTTGCTGCAGGAGGATGCGCCTGAGGCTCTGGGTGCCTTTCAGGGAAGGCTAGACAGGGGCTGGCTGGCAGTCACTGGTCTGTGGGACTCCTTGCCCCCTGCGACGGAGTGGCACAGGCTCTGGTGCGCTCCCTGCGGTGGCATCTTGTCAGGAGGTGCAGGGAGCTGGACTAGATGGGCCAGCACTGGTGGCGTAGCTGGAGGGGGGTGGAGCAGCCAGTGCGGCAGGGAAGCGGCTCCTCATAGCAGGGGGAGCGAAATGGAGCCGTACAGGGAATGGCTGCAAAGAGAGGGGCTGCTTGCTCGCCCCACTGAGACACCCCCCAGACTGGGCACTCCACCCCCCCACCAGCTATGCTACCAGCCAGCAGAGCTCTTCTTGTGTTCTTATGACGGCTGGGCAGCCCTTCCTTTCAGTTAACACTTAATCCTGTCCTCTGGAAGCAGCTCCTTCCTTGCTTGATATGGATCTTCTTCCCAACAGATAAGCTGCCCAACAGAAGCAGCTGCCTGTGAACAGCCTTCTGTGCGGCAGGGGAGAGGAACTGTCTCTCTGTACCAGCACAGTGTCTTTTCTAGTGCTTGTTTGCTGGGGAACGTTTTTGGGTTGAAAAGTGGTGTATAAATACAATTGCTAATAATAGTGATTATGATTATTTCATTTCTTTTATTAACCACAGTATAAAATATTCAAGAGCACTGAAACTTTAGTGGCTGACAAAGAGGGTCTTGAACGTCTTCCCTTTGCCCCAGCAATGAAAAATCCCAGAAACCACCCAGAAGAACAGCTACATTTTACAAGGACTTTGAAACCAATTTACAATTTGCAAAAAATGTAAATGATGCACAGCATTCCCCCCCCAAAAAAATACAGATACAAAAAACTCTGTGCGAGTTTCTAGCTGTAAAAATTCAATACATTCAAAAACAATTTTAAAAGCACAATCACAAAACTTTGAGCAACAGCTGAGGCAGTCTTGTCACATTCCCTTTTTAACAACTCAGAACCCCCCCACCCCGATTAATGCTCATCAATCATAAAAAGAATAAAAGGAAAATCATAAAAGGTATAAAAGGAAAACATTAACCTACATGTAGTGAAATGTTTGTATTTAAAGATGGTCTTTAACTTAGCCCACTATTGCAATTATTACACCACAGGTTGTTTGCTCCTGTTTTGATCCTTCACTCCTGCCCCTTATGGCCCCCCCCCGCACCATCTGAGTTGTCATGGCAACAGCATCATTGGAGGAAAGGAGGAAAACAGGGTGTCGGGACCTGTCCAGTCACTCAGGAGAGCAGAAAGTAGCAACTTTCAGAGGAGTAACCTTGTTTTTTGCTTCAGCAGCCTAACAAAACCTCGTGGCTCCTTAAAGATTAACACATTTATTTTAAGGTAAACTTTCATAGATTAGAGCCGACTTCATTGGATGCAAGGTGGCTCAGATAGCGCCATGATCCGATTGCAGTGGGGGAGATCTTGATCATCCCTGTTTTGATATTTTGTCCATTTGATGTAGATTGTAAGCGGTTTACTTCTGTATTGTGCCTGGAAAACTCTTATGGTAGGTTTGTAGTACATCAACACTCTTACTACAGTGAATAAATACTATCCCTTTGTACTGGAATGGCTGCCCAGCCGCTGGCATTCTTGCTTCCTTCTCTGAATAACGGTGAAATGTTAAGACTCCCCTGCAGGAGTCTACAAAAATTGCTTACCTGTGTAAGCATTCCATTCAGCGACCCATGTTGCATTGCCTATGGCCATGGGCTAAAAATGTATTTATAAAACAGATGCTTATAGGAAAACTTACATGATAACACAGTGTGTGACTGCCTCTCCCCCCCTCTGAAGGCAAGGGAAGCTCCACTCCTCTTGCTTCCAGAGGGTCCTCTGAGTTCCTCTCTCCTTGTCTCACTCGTGAAGGTCCATCACGAAAAAAGTTTTGAAAGAACTCTGGCTCCTTCTGATAGTCATCTATAAATTTCTGAAACAGGTAAGCCTATGCAGACAGGTCCCCCTTCATTTCAGCCTGCATTGAATTTTTGATATATATATATATATTGATATATATGATATATATATATCAGGAGACGTGGTGGCTGAGTGATTAAAGACACTGGACAGTTGGCAACCCAGGAGTTTGAGACCCTGATACTGCAGAACAGGGTGAGCTCCTGTCACTTGCTCCAGCAGTTTGAAAGCATGTAAATGCAAGGAGATAAATAGGTACTACTTAGGTGGGAAGGTAACAGCATTCTGTGTGCTCCTCCCCCCCCCCCCCGCCCCATCATGCTGGCCACATGACCACAGAAGAAAGGATTGCAGCCTTTAGGATGCTTGGGGAATTCTTTCTAAACAGGTGCTTGGGACTGGTTCTTTGTTTTCAATAAATGTTAGTTTTAACTTGTTGTAAAATGTAACTACTATATAATATCCCATTTCCTCTTATTCCTTGGGATTGAGGCACCAGTCACAGAAGACAAAGGAGCAGAACATTGTTGGTGCTGCAGAGTTTTTTTAGTTGAAATATGTTAGTATTTAAAAAAACTGAAATGAAACGAAAGTGAAAATACTCCTCAGTGGTACATAACAATAACTCCATACCATACCTTGCATGCAGCCCCTCCCCTTTGGAGCCATTCCTGGCAGTGGGTGCAAAATGGAAGCATTCCCCTGGCTCTGAAGGGGAGGGGGCCGCTTGCATGCAGTGGTGAGGCTCCCTGCAAAACTTAGCACTTTGCATCCCCTCTAGCTATGCCACTGCAGGATCCTGCTTATTGGAAGGGAGAACCTGGGCAGGATTTCAGGTTTGTCCTCTGAGCAAAACAGGCCCAGCCTTGCTGCTCCACAGGGTATTGCTGGGCTGAAGCCACAGGTACATTTTCTAAGCTGTGTCCTGATGCCAGGGAGGACAGACTTAGACAGCTTGAACACACACGTGGAGGGGTCTTTCCCACCAGCCAGGATCCTTCTCCTCTAGCAGACAGAATGAAGAAAATGAAGAGAAAAAGAAGGAGCTTCCTTGCCTTTTGTGTGTCCACCAGTTGGGCTGAAAAGGTAAAAAGGGAGAGTGCCCCAAATGGCTGCCTTGCATTAATCTTCCCCCTTCCTCTCTGCAACATTCTCTCGCACCTTGAGAACATCTCACCACTTTTCTCTGCTCCCATAAGCAGCAGTCACTGCCATGGGGAAAGTCAGGAAATGCTCAAGGACACTGGGACACAAGGTGAGCTGTGCGTTACGCAGAATGAGCACGAACAGGAACTGCCACTCTAGGTGTGCTTCTCATGCACAAAGTCAATCGTGCAGGCACACCACACTCCTACAGCCCGCTCACAGAGGGCAGGCAGGGTGTGCAGAGTCTGGGCCTGAAATGAGCCAGTAGAGCTGTGGGAGGCTCCTACTGCCCCCTCCACTTTGCTCAGGCAGGTCCCAGCTGAGGTGCTCCACCTCTGCTCTCTAGAAAGAAGCCAAGCATCTTCACATTGTCCATGTCACTCAGTGTGGCATTCCATCCATATTTCAACACCAGGTTCGCTGCTGGAATCCAGGTGCTCAAAGAAGCCATTCAAAGCCAAGCCGAATCCTCCCAACCCGACAGAGGTCTCAACAAAGAACTTGGCACTGGGCCAAGGAAACTTGGAAAGCACCAAAGTGGCGCTCTTGGGCTGCGAGCCTGAGCAGATCGTCCGGGAGACAGAGGGTGTGTTCCCCCCCTTAGTCCCCCACCCCCAGGAAGCAGAAAGTCATTGCTGTGACTCGAGACGGAGATGCTGTCAGACATGCAGCCTCCTGCCCCCGGCAGCCCTGTCAGTCCAGCAAGAACAGCTGGAGGCTGAGCAAGGCGGGAATCACATTTCCGCAGCAAAGCAGAGTCTGAAAAACGTCAGCTCAGAAATGCTGATTGCCGACAGGCAGACCCTGCCTTGCTCTTCCTTCTGTCAGTCTCCCTGGGGCAATGTCATCACAGGAAAACAAAGTCCCACCACAAAATCCAAGCCCCACCACAGGAGGTGTATGCAGGCAGGTGGCAGTGAGGCCATAATGAGGCATAAGAACATTATCAGCAGCGTCTCCTGCTAGACAGAGTGAAGGCATGACTAGAGGTGAGGTCCTTGGAGACACCAGATTCTGAGGCTGGCAGCAAGAAGAGACAATAGGCCAGTGACAACCCTGCCTGGATGACCACAGCAAAAGTGAGCAGAACTCCCATGCTAGTCACAGGTGCCTAGTAGAGAACATTTTGTCAGGTAGAAGCAAAGCCACTGGAACTGAATGAAATTCCCTCTTCCACACACTAACATGCCTCTAGTATATCTAGCTCAGGGGTTCCTAAAGTGTGTTTTGCGACACTTTAGGGCATCATGGCACATTCACAGGGGCATAGCAGGATCTTCCCCGTCACCTCCCACCTGTTCCCCATGGGTGCTGCCATCTTGGATCTTGCAAGATTTCGTGAGATCCAAGATGATGGCATCTGGCTCAGGTCTGGAAGAAGGGAGCTGTGGGGGTGCTGAGATCCAGGTAAGTTTGGGAACCACTGCTCCAGCCCAAATCTGTCTTCTGCACCACTGTGAAAAATGCAGACCCTGTTTCTCCCCTGGCAGCAGATGTCTGTCAGGATCTCTGAGATGTTTTTGGAAATGAATCTTCACTCAGTTCTCCCAGGTGACTGCTCCAAGAAACTTTGCTGCACTTAAATATTATTCAGTGCTATGTATTACAATGACGGAAGTGCTGTACACGGCACCACCTAACCTGCTCCTCACGTGAGGAACAAATCAACCATGATGTGCAAGTTAAAAATGAGAAAGGACAAAAGGTAGATCAAACATTTCCTCTGAAAGAAAGCTCCCTCTTTGGGGAAATGAAACAAGTCACCATTTTGGTGACTAAACCCGAATATTTAATACAAGAAAGTTTGCTCCACAGAAAACAGGCTGAATGGCTTTTGTCCCAAAAATGCTGTCCAGAGGACAAATAAATAAGAAAAAACAAAGTCACAGCCCAGTCCTGATTGCAGGTCAGCAAAACACAATATTTTCCCTGCCTAAGAACTCGAAGCCCAGAACAATAAAGGCAGGAGAAATGATACGTTGGACCTGCACAGAGAACACCACATGTCAGGAGTTGAAATCATCATCAACAACAACAACAAAATGTGGCAGCCATAAAATTCCCTCCAAGGGATCACGGGGATACCTTGATACCTGCTCACATAGTGGAAAGAATTAATCACAGCAATTTAAAGAATCTGCAAAGAACTCTGCTTGTCTCACAGGTTTTGGGTGAGAGAATAGAACTCTATTCCAAGAACACAAATATGCCCTGTGAAGACTGATCCGAGTCAGGCAGCCAGACCGTTGGCTGCTCATTCAAGAAATGCAAAAGACAAGCCAATGGAGCTACAAATGAGTCCATCGGCACCAATGGCTTGGAACGTGCGCCCTGATACTTAATAGTCGGTAGACCTCCAGCCACCAACTTCTGAGGTCATTAAAAAGGAGGAACGCAGAGGATCTTCACAACTCTTTCAAAGTATTATCAAGATGGTCCAGGATTGGACGCGACAGGAGTAAATCTCAAACAGACATGATGCTTGAACTCACCCTGAGTCCCAACTTCTCTCTGCAAATAAGTGGTTCCTGCTTAGCCTAGGATTTTACTCCAAGATGCAAAGGTAATATAGTTATGGAAGTAAAAACCCATTTCAGCCAACTGCTTCCCTATCTTGGCACCTCCAGCTGCAGGATGATCTGGTCCTCTCTGCCGACACAGAGCTTCTGGTGGACGAGGTAGGTCTAGCGCTGAATGTCCTGAGCTGGGCTCCCAGTGAAGTGATCATGCAGCAAAAGCAGGGCATCGAGGTGTTGGAGCCTCTGCAGGGCACAGGCCAAGGTAAGAACAGGGAGAGTATCTTCAGCATCGTGAAGGTAGGCCACCAGCTCCTTAAATCCAGATATCTGGCTCAGCTGATGGGATGGGACCCCCAGTTCGATTCCCAAGTGGCTGAAATTCCTGAGCCCAGGCAAGGGTGAATCCAAAAGGAGGGCAAGCGACAGCACCAATGAATCTGGAAGACTGCTTATTGGGAGACCTAAAGGATGAAAATGACAGAGTGAAGAGAAGACCCAATTAACTGCTCTTCTTTCTGGGGAGATCACATCAAACCACAAAATATCTCTGGCACCCACCCCAACTATGCCGGTGAAGACCTCCCTGTGGCCACATATCACTGGCAAACAGTGTGCAGCTCTTCACTCACCTTGTGTGATGTCGCCTATCTCAGTCACAAGGCTCCAGACATTGTCTCCCTGTAAGAGAGAGTCATTGAAAAGATCTGGGGTTAGCAAGTGGTCAACAGTGGCTGGGAACTTCTGCTCACGCCCTCCACCATCATTCACCATGGATTGATTCATCTTTCTTTAATTACTTTCTTTTTTTAAGTTTACATCTTGTTTCACCTTCCCCACATAAGCCCAAGAAAACATTATCAAAACTGTAACAACTTGTACAGGCATCCCAAGGTATCCATGGGGGATAAGTTCCCCCCCCCACGGATACCAGAAACTGTGGATATGGAAGTTTCCTGCTTCCTGTTAATGTTTGCTTAGTCTTCTCCAGCATTCAGGCTGCCTTCCTCCTTTTCTTCCAATAAGCTTGCATGCTTATAGCATTTGGTAAAAGACATTTTTTGCTTAGCACAACTGTAAAGAAGATAAATCAAGGTAATGAGCATGGAAGGAGGCTAGCAGAACTGCAGATAACCGGATCTGCAGATATGGGGGGGGGGGTGCCTGAATAAGAAATCATTACACTGAAACACTAACAACAACAGATAAGAATTAACCAGAAAAAGACCACTGGGAAAACGAACTGTTGACAAAACATCTGATTCCTTTCCAGGTAGCTGCTGCTCTTGTTCAGAGAAGAAGGTCAGAGGAAACTTACCAGCTGCTCCCCACTTTCAGCAGTTGGATTTCGGAAGGAGGAACATGAGGCTTGAGAGGATTCCCAAGAGAGTGAGGCTGGTGCCACTGGGTGGATGTGACACGCCGGACCCTCAGGTGTTAGCTCAGGCCTGCCTCTTGTACCCCTCTGAGCCGCCTTGTCTTGGCTTTCGGAGTCCGTGAACTCTGCCTGGCTAGAGAACGTCTGCAGGTCCAGCTCAGTGCATTCCACGGGGGCGTGAGGCCAGTGGGACTGCATCTCAGTGGCACAGGAAGAGAGTGGAGCCGGGCCACCTGGGTCTCCCCCAGAGTCCTGCCTGAATTCTGGGAAAGAAGAGCTGCCTGCAGAGCATTCACTGCACCCTGAGTTCCTGAGCAGGGGTTGAGTCTCCAGGGAGCTCCTTGCTGGCAGGGCTCTGGAGCTGATCAACTTGGACGCGTCCAGATCTGGCTGCTGGTGAGGCAGACGAAACCCAGAGATACCGGCCTCTGTGACAAATTGGACTGCATCACCAGGAGCTAAACCAAAAACAGGACAGATTAAAGAACAAACGTTAGGCTGTGTGTGCAACATGAGCCAGTCCCAAAGCATCCATGAACACATGCACACATCATGTGTAAATGAGTGGCACAGATACCTTGGATGCCACTAGCAGCACACCAACACTTCTACTGCCCTATCCCGATAAAACAGGGGTTAGGCAATCACCTTCCTGTGGCCTTTGGCAAGGGCTTAAGTTCCTGATGCCCAAGCAGCAGGGACTTGACAACTGCTCATGGCAAGAGAAGCCAGCCTGGATGGCAGAAGCCTGAAACAGCACCCTCTGGCCAGAGGAATCCTGACTCGCCAGAAACACTTGGGAAGCAAAGAACACAGAGACAGCACAGGGTTAGCAAAGGCAACGAGACACCGACAACAATTGTATCTGTCTTACAACTAAGTACACAAAAGTTACATTTTTAACTAGTACTGTATGCCCACCTGCATCTATTGACTGGAAGTCATCTGGGCACACTTACAACTTATAAGGAAAGAAATGAACTAATCCTCTTTCACTTTATTATTATTATTTTTAATTATGTTAGTTTATTCTACTTCATCACAGCCTATGCTGGACTGGTTATATTCTGCAATTTGAGAGCTAGCCAAGATCCTGGGAATTACAGATATATTGTTGTAGGATTCTTGCTGCTGCTACTATTATTATTATAGTGATTAATACTGAAAAATGCTTCTACGACTATAGACAATGCCAAATTGTCACTGTTCTTATTATCCACCTCTTATACTTTTCTGCTTATAACCCCCTCAAAGTGGTTAAAGCAATAAAAGCAAGAGAACTGTACAGACACTACAAAATCCTAAGAATACCGGAAGCAGAAGTAAAACAGCACCACTTGAAAACAATAAGAAATGCACTGAGCCCAAACAAAACGAGTTCTTGCACTGGAATAAGCACCCAATGGTTCCACAGCACAGACAGTATGGACAATGCAGTCCCGCGTCCTGGTCCAGTTCACTGCCCACTGTCCATCCTGCCTATTTGTTCCTGCTCATATCATACTGGGGAAGTTAAAGGGTTCTTGAAGAAAAGAAGGAGCTGCAGGTTTTGAAAAGGGGCTGTCAGGCCAGACCAGAGTCAGCTTAAAGCAAGGAGTTGGTCTGAGAGCAAGAAGCTGGTCTAGAGAAAAAACTAGAGCATCCTCTACACAGGAGAAGAAGAGGGACAAAGATACCGGACGGAGAAGAGACTCAGCAGGACCAGGGAACACAGAAGGGAAACAAGTTCCAGACTCACCACGTTGGCACTGGCTCTTCCAGAACCGCCGGCAGTAGAGGATGGAGATTGTCAGAAGCACCAGGGAGATGACGGCCAGGGCACTGCTGGTGAGCACCACAAGGGCCAAGTCCTGAGTAGGGGCTGGCGGGCTTTCCACCTTCACCAAGCTCACTCTAGAGCGGCCTGCAAGGGTAGCAGTGAAAAGATTAGAGGGAGCAAAGTGAGGAAGAGAGGGGTGCATGTTCTGGGGGCTCAAAGGGTGGCCTCTTTCCACCTGCTCAGGGAGGTCCTCCTCTACATCCCACCAGTGACAGTTTTCACTTCCATCTTCAAATGCAGCTGCTGCAGCCTCAGCCTGCAGAACCAACTAGCCAGGAGCCTCCGTATCCACTACTGCGGCCCTCAGCAACTACACTGTGCACGAAACTTCAACACCAACTGTGCTCATGAAGTTGCTGGGAAAAAGCACCACCACACCACATCAAGCAAAAGGGATCCTTAAACCCGTTTCCCGTTTGGTAATGTTCCCATGGCCAATTTCTTTAAAAACTGGACTTGGCAGGCTAGTGCTTGGTCCCCCATCAAGCAACACGGTCACAGAGGGATTTCTTCTAAAGAGTTTTATCATAAAAAAGCTTTAGAACAGTGAGGTAAGTATTAATATATTCTCTACAGGAGCTTTGCTCTTCATTGGGCTTTCCAGACAGTCCTCAGGGAATGCTTCTCGCGTACCTCAGCCCTTCCCAACCATCTGCTCAGCAGCTTTTCCTCAGAGCCCCCCTCCCCCCACATTCTTTTCCAATTGCCCTTTTAACTGCTCTTTTCCAAGAGTCCAATGCCCCCCCCCCAAACTGCTTTTCCACCCAACTGCCACTCCATCACACAAAGTTCCCTCCGGGAATGACTCCCTGCTTCTTGGGTGCACATCATCAATGCTGGTCCCCCACTCTCCGCTGGTGCCATAGTGGACAATGCAGAACAAACCCAATTTCTTCACCCACCCACCCCCATCCATTCTCTTGACAGGGGGACAGAATGCCTCTACCTTTAACCATTGTATAGAAGAGGGAATTTGGGCAGGTGCAGCTTTTTGAAACCTTCCTTGTTGAGCTGCACCTGCCCACATTTCCTCTTCTGTACAATGGTTAAAGGTATAGACCGTCTGTCCCCCTTCATATCTGGTAACCCTATTTCTCCCCAGTTGCCAACCTCACCTAAGATGCTGTGAATACCCAGAGGAAGGCCTCTGAAGGTGGCCTTTGCAAATGGCCAGGCTCATGTTGGAGCAGGGTTGCAAGTGGCTGCAGTCCAGAAGAACTTCTTACTCCTTCCCATAGCTGGGAGAAGCAAAGGAGGCATTCTATGCAAACACACACACACTGTACATGCTTGGTGGGGACTGCAGGACCCTGTTTTTCTGTGGGTTGTATTTGTATATCCTTTTAAGTGAACGGCACATCAAATGACTTGACAAGGGCAAACCAGACATGACAAGTAGGTTGTTTCTACGTACACTGCAGTTCAGAAGAGGGGGTCTGCTTGGTGCAAGGGACACACTCCAGATCCCGGAGTCCTCCGATCTGGGTTTTGCTGTAGAAGCTGTAGAAGAAGAGGAAAGAAGATGGAACAGGGTCTCGATGAGGGGAAGTGCAAGAGGGCCACCTGCCTAATGAACCTAAACAGGGTAGGATGATGCTTTGTATCAAATAGCTGCCTGCAGTCACAGGAGGACTATGTTTTGCCAGCTTGGAATCTCCATAAACATCTCCCTGGTTAATCTGAGGCCATATAGAACTAGATCCAATGGGTACAACCTGCAAGGGAGGAGATTCTACTTGAACTTCAGGAAGAAATGGTCAGGGTGAATAGACTGCCAAGGGAGGGGGTGGATTCTCCCTCACTTGAGACCTTCAAGATGAGGCTCAATAAGCTCCTGCATGAGATGCTCTAGGAGAAGTTCCTACTACAGCCAGGGAGTTAGGCTAGATGGGTCCCTTCCAACTCTAGGATTCTGTGTTCTTCAATAACCCTTCTGTAATAGAACTCTCTGTCACAGCCACACCTACACAATGCAAACTGTGCCTTTGTCTGAGTTATTGCAATCTATTCCAACCAGACCCCGCAGACCCCATGGTACACACCCAGGGAAGCACTCTCCGCAGACTGCGTCAGAGGTGGCGGTGCAGTTGGATCTCTGGACGCGATTGATGAGCCTGCAGGAGAGGCAGGGCTTGCAGCCACTGTGGCCCCAGCTGTCCTTGAATCTCCTGGGCTGACAAGGAGTGCAATGCGCATCATTCCCTTCACCGTAGCCACACTCCTGGGAGACAGAAGAGACGTGTCTGTGACTATAGCCCTGCCCACATTCATCCATCTCTTGATAACAGTAGCCTGGTCATTGGCTTAGATTGGGGGAGGGGCGGGTCACAAGAGAAGCATTGCTGATGAGGAATTTCTACCACCATAGACAGAAAACGTTTCCACAAAGGCCTTCAGCAGTCCTTCAGCAAAAAGTCCTAAAGCAGTGCCAGTTGTTGCTGGATCAAGATGGGCGTTAAGAAGATGCTTCAAAGAGGGAGGTCTCCAGCCTGTGCCTGAAGGCCAGCAGAGAGGGAACCAGTCTTGGGTCCTTGGGGGGGGGGGCATTGCATGGGTGGGGCACTGCCACAACTTACAGGGGTTGTCCTAGCACCAGGTGGGGGGGGGGGCTAGCACATATGACACATGGAGCCCAGAAGGTCTGGCCTAAAGCCCTACCTCTTACCTTGGACAGCTCCAGGCCAGGCCCGCATTCCCTGCAAGGGCTGCACTTCCCATGGTCATCCAGGTACTCATTATCTTGGCACTCCACTGGGTTGGCAGGCAATTGAGGCACCTGCCGATGGAGAAGAGGGGCGCAGCAGAAGCAAGTTAACAAGAGCAGATATACTCATTGCTGTCATGACTCAATTGTGAACCTTCCTGAAGATCCCGGTGCAAAGACTACAGATATCGGTCGCCCAGCATGACCATCTTTGTCCTTCTATGTTCAGTTTTCGAACTGAAATGTGCCTCTTCTTGGGTCTGCTGCACTTGGAGAATCCTAACTGACTTCCACGGGCACTTCTGGTGCCTCGTGGAACCTCCATGAGCAGAGACCACCTCCACCTCCATAGATCAGTTACTGAAGACAAAGATGGGTGTTCTGGCCACAGGCAGGAAGAGATTGCTGCATGACATGTCACCCAGCAAAGCAGTGATCACGTTGGGACACAAACAAGCTCCAACTCAAGCAGGAACTGCTCCCCCTACCTTTCTTTCCATAGAATACCCTGAGATGCATCTGTAATGGAAGATCAGAAGATCATCAGGTGGATGATGTGGTGTTGATAGTGATTCCGTTTTGACAGCTGGTTGACAGCTCTGGGAAGGGCAGGGCTGGCTCCACAGCTGTAATCAATCAAGGCCAATGGAGACCTGGTTGGACACCTGAGCTTCATTTGACCTTGATGTGACCCAAGCTAACGAGGTAGCTCACAGCTGAGCTGCATTTGGACTTAACAAGGGTAAGACTTGCAGGATAAAAGGCAGCTTCAGAAGGAGGTGGCCAGGAGTGGGATGCTAACCCAGACCTACAGGAGAAGGGGACTGCCAGGACCCTGCTGGAGGAGATGCTCTGCTGGAGAGAACAGTGCTGGAGAGGAGGGACTCTGCTTCAGAAGACTGGACTGTGCTTTGGAGATTGGATTGGACTTGAATTGGAGGCTTCAGACCTTTACCCACTGGGTTAAGTGGAGTTCTGGGGAGGGAAAGCCTCTGGACAAGAGGACTTGCAGGGAGTGTCTGTGTTTATAGCAATAAATTTGGTTAGTTGCTATAGATAAGGAGTTCTGTGTTCATTCCTTTGCATACCACAGCTGTTGTTCCTAGAGATAAAGAGGGTGTTAAATAGCCAAAAAAGCAGGCATTAGAAGGGAGTTGGGATATTTGGATGGGACAAATTGGCGTAGTTGACAGGAGTCGAAAATTAGCATAGGACAGCATCTGAGTGGGAAGGCTTGCAGGTAACCAGATAGAGAGACCAAAAGGGAGGGGTGTCTTGTGCATGTCAGTAGAGAGAGAGAGAGAGAGAGAGAGAGAGAGACCTTTCAAGCTCCAGATTTCCTCCAATGAGGAAAGTGGAAATGGCAATTCTTTCCTTTGGGTGCACTGGAAAATGTCCTCTAGGTGCTAATGGGATTTCCAGCATTTGCACAGAGTATTAAAACTCAGAAGGACCTTCAGTGCTTGCACCAGCCACAATCCCGGTAGAGAACTGAAGCTGCAGAACCTCTCTGTTGTTTAGTCAAGAATTAACAGCTCTTCATTGGAGCATGAGCTAGACCAGTGGTTCTCACACATTTAGCACCAGGACCCACTTTTGAAAACCAGAATCAGTCAGGACCTCCTGGAAGTGATGTCATGAGCGGAAGTGACATCATCAAGCAGGTCAATTTCTAACAATCCTAGGCTGCAATCCTACACACAATTACACAGGAGTAAGTCCCATTGACAATCATTGTTAAAAGCATGGCTTGTTCAAAGTACAGGTCTGAAACATTTCCCCAAAAGCAGTCACATGCCATGGTAGCATCATGTCTAATACATTAAAAATAAAGCATTTTAATGAATGGGGACCCACCTGAAATTGGCTCATAGAAACATCAGAACAGCCCCGCTGGATCAGGCCATAGGCTCATCTAGTCCAGCTTCCTGTATCTCACAGCGGCCCACCCAATGCCCCAGGGAGCACACCACCTAGTGGGTCCTGACCCACAGTTTGAGAAACACTGAGCTAGACACTGGTTCTTGTTGTTATATATATATATATATATATATATATATATATATATATATATATATATATATATATATATATATATATATATATATATATATATCGCGCCATCGATAGCCTTGGCACTTAACCAAGTGCAAGAGGACAAGCATTTCAGCTGTCTGTCTGTCTGTGCCATCACCTCAGCTCAGGAGCTTGGTCTTTTCAAATTCTGCCAGAGAGCAGCTACCAGAAGGTGGTCCCCACCTGGAGAAGCAGAATCAGGAGAAGCAGCATCCCTGCAGGTCCTGCTGCCTTCGTGCCGACACGCTCCTGGCTCAGCAGGTGCCCGGCCTGGGAAGCGGTGGCTGGCGGTGGGTCTGCACAGGAGGTCACAGGAGGAAAGCAAAGCAGGGGCTGAGCAGCGCGCAAGGCCACCCGTTGCGCCCAGGCAGGCACTGGCCTCCCGGTGGGCCAGGGCTGCTGCGCCCCTGCGCTTGACCCGCGTCTCGGGCGAGGGGAGGCGACTCTGCCCGGCCAGCGCACCTCCCGGCCCCGCCGCCCCGCTCCCAGGAGTGTCGCTGCCCGCTTCGCAGCCGCGGGGGCAGAGCCGGAGCAGCGCCCCGCCGGCATGCCCAGCGAGCCCCTCTTGCCGTCCCCGGCGCCCTGCCAGGCCGCCCGGCGCTCGCCCGGCAGGACCCTCCTGGGCAGGCAAGCCCCGACTTGCCCGACGGCAGGGCGCCAGGCGCGGCTCGGGGTCGCCTGCGCTGCCTCCAGCTCGCCAGCCCCGACGGCAGCGGCCGGACCCCCTCGAGGGCGCCTGGACCCCCGGCCGCCCACCGCGGCTCTGCCAGGCCCGGGCGCACCAGCGGCTCCCGCGCTGCGGGGCTTGCCCGGACATGCCTCTCTCCTCGCTGCCCGCGCGCTGTCGGCGGAGGGTCCGGGGCGCACCGGCTACCCGGGAAGGCTGCGGACCGCAGCAGCCCCGCCCCAGCCGCGCCCCGCCCCGGAGCACCCCCGCTGCAGCCCGTCCTCGCTTACCCGGGAGCAGGACCCAGGCACTGCCTGCCATCCTGCCAGCCCTGAAGATGCTGCCGGCGCAGCGCGCCCCTCCCCGGCTCCGCCCGCACTCTCCTGGGAACACCGCGGGCCTTACTTCTGAGTAGGCGTGCCTCGGATGGGGCGCCCCCATTCCCCCCTTCCGCACAACTCGGCAGGCTTCCACGGGTGCAGCTCCTCCCAAGCCAGGTGTGGGGAGGGGGCCAGGGCTGCAGCCCTTCCAGACCCTTCAGCACCGGGACCCACCCAGTGGGAGCATGACAAACCGTTGGGACCCACCGGCAGTGATGTCCTGCTCGGAACGGAGCAGGAAAAACTTCCAGGGCCAAGTACGCAAGAGCCCCCTTCATCCTGACCCTACAACTTGCCCAGGACGTCCAGCTATTCTGTAGGATGCCCACCCAGAGAAGGGGGCATCCTACAGATGCACCAGAGAAGGGGGCTTCTCTGGCCAAGTGAAACAATGTATGGCGTATGACAACGGGGGGGGGGGGGAGACTCACTTTTGATGAACAGACTGGGGTCCGAGCCTTACAATATTCTGACCAGCGCTGTATCGTTTCTCCCTTCTACCCATGAAGGGCTTTCTGAATTGCACAGAACATCTTTCTTAACTCAACAGCATTTCCTAGTTTGTCTTTCACATTGTGCTTATCAAACCTTTGCACAGTTCCTGCAGACTGCTGTGTTGCAGCTGACCTGTAACGCAGCAGCACGTCATCCTCTGCATGTCTACTCAGAAGAAATAACTCCCACTGTGTTCAATGGGGCTTCCTCCCAGAAGAGTGTGTATAGGTTCTCACTCTTTTAGCTCCAGGACCCACTTTTTAGAATGAGAATCTGTCAGGACCCACCGGAAGTGATGTCATGACCAGAAGGACATCATCAAGCAGGACAATTTTTAATAATCCTAGGCTGCAATCCTATCCACACTTGCCCAGTGTGGACCCATTGCCTATCATTGCTAAGAGCATATACAGAGTAGCCTGTTAAAGGTACACATCTGTAACATTTCCCCAAATGCAATCACATGCCATAGTAGCATCAAGTCTAATATATTGAAAATAAAATTTTGAAATGAATGGGGACCCACCTGAAATTGGTTCGCAACCCACCTAGTGGAGAAACACTGGTGTATAGGATTGATGTCTCAGAGGCCTTTTGCTTGGGGGGGGGGGAGAGACAGCGCAGTGCCACAGGTTTGCCCGGAGACGCCCATCTGTTTCATTCTCCTGAGCCAGACATTGCTACTTGCATCAGGGTCAGGGATCCATGCTCCCCTTGCAGAAGGGGTGACATCATCCTTGATGAGATCTTGTCTTTCAGAGATCCAGAGGCTGATGCAACTGCCTTCCCCAGGCTGATGTCACTGCAGCTCTTGTATCAGCTTGCGCCCAGCTGTCCAACAGAAGCACTGCTCAAGTTGGTCATTGCTTTGGTGACCAGAAAGTGACTCAAATCTTTAGCTCATAAGAACATAAGAACAGCCCCACTGGATCAGCCCATAGGTCCATCTAGTCCAGCTTCCTGTATCTCACAGCGGCCCACCAAATGCCCCAGGGAGCACACCAGATAACAAGAGACTTCATCCTGGTGCCCTCCCTTGCATCTGGCATTCTGACATAGCCCATTTCTAAAATCAGGAGGTTGCGCATACACATCATGGCTTGTACCCCGTAATGGATTTTTCCTCCAGAAACTTGTCCAATCCCCTTTTCAAGGCATCCAAGCCAGACACCATCACCACCTCCTGTGGCAAGGAGTTCCACAGGCCAACCACACGCTGAGTAAAGAAATATTTTCTTTTGTCTGTTCTAACTCTCCCAACACTCCATTTTAGTGGATATCCCCTGGTTCTGGTGTTATGTGAGAGTGTAAAGAGCATCTCTCTATCCACTCTGTCCATCCCCTGCATAATTTTGTATGTCTCAATCATGTCCCCCCTCAGGCGTCTCTTTTCTAGGTTGAAGAGGCCCAAACGCCGTAGCCTTTCCTCATAAGGAAGGTGCCCCAGCCCCATAATCATCTTAGTCGCTCTCTTTTGCACCTTTTCCATTTCCACTATGTCTTTTTTGAGATGCGGCGACCAGAACTGGACAAAATACTCAAGGTGTGGCCTTACCATCGATTTGTACAACGGCATTATAATATTAGCCAGTTTGTTCTCAATGCCTTTTCTAATGATCCCAAGCATAGATTTGGCCTTCTTTACTGCAGCCGCACATTGAGTCAACTCATCAACCTGTCCACCACCACCCCAAGATCTCTCTCCTGATCTGTCACAGACAGCTCAGAACCCATCAGCCTATATGTGAAGTTTTGATTTTTTGCCCCAATGTGCATGACTTTACACTTACTGACATTGAAACGCATCTGCCATTTTGCTGCCCATTCTGCCAGTTTGGAGAGATCTTTCTGGAGCCTCTCCTTCTACTAGCCTGCCTCTTGTGTTCTTTCTCATGAGTCCCTGATCACCCCTTTCACAAGCCTGGTTCCTTCTCTGAGGGATCCAGAGGGAATCTTAACTACCAACAGCCCAATTCTACCCTCCCCCCACTGGTGCAGCCATGCCGGAAAGTCACACACTGTATCCAGTGGGGGGGGGGCAGTCAGAGCAAGAGACTTTGGAAGGGAAAGCAGCTTTAAATCCCTTCACACCTCCATAAGCTTCCTGCTCTGAACAGTCCTGTGTCTGCAATTTTGCTGGTGCAAGTCCAAGGAGAGAAAGGGGGCAGGGAAGGTGCAGAAAAGGAGGATAGGATCCAGTGTGCACCATTGCCAACAGATCCACAGCCTCCCCATTCCTGTTCTTTCCCCTCCCTGCCCATTTTCACCCCTCTTCACCCCCTCCCTCCCCCACCCCCTCCCGCCTCTGTTACTAGCTGACCCACTCCAGCAGGTGGCCAGCACTCTGATGACTCATGTGGGAAGGCTCTGGCCTTCCTGCCAGCATTCCAGCAGTGTGCATCATGGCAGCTTTTCAGCCCCCAGTGCTGGCAGGATGCAAGTTCCATCAGTGAGGTTCATACAAACCCTGACTGTTATTCCCATTGAAATTTTGAGGTGGATGTGTCTTCTCTTCAGATTCTGTCAGAGTAGTGATGGCGAACCCATGACACGTGTCAAAGGTGACACGCCACACTTTGGGTGACACATGAGCATTCACCCACACCCAGCAACAACTAAGTTTGTTTTACTCATATTTCATTTTTGTAATTATTTGACATTTCTTTATATAATATATGATTGGACTGTATTTTTAAAATGAATGAATGAGTAAAGAATTGTTTCTCTGTGTGTGAGAGACATGCCAGCAGGGTCATGTCAGACATTTTCCGAATCCTTGCCAAGCCCCAAAGTTTTACCATCGCTGTGTCAGGGCATGCCTAAGGGAAGGGTAATATCTTGGGTAGACATCTGGGAACTAGGCATAAGGCGGCAATCCTATACTGACTTTCCTTGGACACAATGGGACTTGCTTCTGAGTAGACATTATTATTATTATTATTATTATTATTATTATTATTATTATTATTATTATTATTATCAACAGTATTTATATACTGCTTTTCAATGGAAAAGTCACAAAGCGGTTTAAAGGGAAAAACAATCAATGAAACAATTAATGGCTCACTAGATTAGGATGCATTAGACAGGCATAGTTGTACTGCAACTCTGTGTCTTGGAAGGCAAGTACTGTACACTTTGCAGCATTCTATCTGATCTGCTGCCTTGCTGAAGTTCAGAGCAGTTGGTTTCATTCCTTCCTCTTGTGTCATTTTCCTCATCTTAAAGAAGCAGCCCCTCCCAGAAGCTCCTGTTGGATATCCAACTGCAGTTTCCCCCCTTCAGCTCAGAACACCTTCTGGGAGAAAAGCGCTTCACCGGCAGGCCCTGGCCAATATGGGGTGACCTGAATGCTGCCGGCGAAGTGGACTGCGATTAGTGACAGCCAGTGTTGAAATGAATTTGCTTGCTGTGAAGCTGTGACAACAACGAGACTCTCTGTTGTTCTTACTGGACAGCCAGGAAGGCTGGCAAAGTCTCTGGCTTCGGGTCACAAGGGGACTCACGCTACCCCTCCACTCTGCTTCCAGGACCCGTTTGTACTATACTGAGAGGTCCAAAGCTATGCAGCCAGTGTCCGGTTGCAGAGGGCCACTCGATCCCTGCTCTGGCAGACGCTGGGCCCGCCTGCCCTGGGTTCCTTCCCTGCGCCAGCTGCTGATGTCTGTATTCGTGGGTGGGGAGCCAGTGCCCCACCTTCTGGATTCCAGAGGCAGGGAGTTCTGCTGCACTACAGAGTGGCAAGTGTGCCTGAGCAGGATGTTAGAGATACCTTGGAATGCTGGCAGCCTCTCCCCTCGACACCCCCTTGGGCACACACCCCACTAAGGCTATTCAACCAAAGAAGCCAACTTCGAATGCTTTTCTGAGTGCTCAGTTACAGGGAAGTCAGCTCTACTGAACAAAACCGATTTCACTTCCATGTAAACACACAGAGACTGATGGTCTTAAAGAGTGTTAACCTTTGCATATTTGTTCACTATTTGTGACTTATGGAATGACATGGTCAATGCCAATGCCTTGCTTCGGTTTCAGGAAAATCAGAACTTCTGAGAACTGACACCCCTGGAAGTGTCAGGACCAGAACCCCTGCCATTCTGCTGGGAAGCCCTCGGTCAGGCAAGCACACAGGGCTATTTGGATTTCACTGGCTCCCAGTACACAGGCCTCTTATGAGCACAAAGGCAGGAGTTTGGTGAATTCCAGTTGTAAGTATCAAGTCCAGGATTGCAGACCTGCTGGTTCCTTCCTCCCCATTCAGAGTGACAAAACTGTCCACAAGATCAGACACGAATCTACAGTGTGCATCAGTTAATGACAGGAATACATTCTCCAATCCCCGTTGTTATGCGATTAGGTTTAGCGAACATTCGGCCCCATCTAACGCCTTTGTTGTATAAACAGAGACTCCCTGCCAGGCACTCGCTGCTGCCCAGGCTACTGGAGACAAATTGCCTCTTCTCTGCATTAAGAGACTCTTTGTTGTGTAAACAGACACTCTGCTGCAGGCTATGGGAGACCTGACTGCCTCATTAAGAGCCTCTTTGTTGCGCTTTGACCACCATCCTTTATGCAGTCCGTCATTAAGCAGAAAGTTGTTAAGTGGCGCATGCCTGTATTGGACCTCCCTCTCTTTGCCAAGTGAAACTTCCTGCAGATGTCAGGATAGTTGAAGTCCCTCATGACCTCTATGGCCTCTCTCAGAAAGTTTTGTCAGCTATTTCAATAGAGCATCACCTGTGACTTCTGCTTGGCCAGGTCATCTATAGTAGGCTCCTATGAGGGCATCACTGCTCTCTCTTCTTTTATTTTTACCCAAACACTTCCTGTTGGACTTCCTTGCTCAGATCCCTGGATTTCTGTGCAGACGTATACAGTGTGCTTTTGGTGTCCATGGGGATGCATCCCCGGACCACCTGCGGATACTGATTTCCACGGATAACTGAATCTGAGGGGAGGTCCTGTTAGGCCCTCCAGCTGCAGGCTTGGCACCCATATTGAGTAAAATCTGCAGGTACCAAAACTGTGGATAAGGAGAGCCCACTGTACGTTCCTCCCATAAAATTCAACTCCCCTCCAATCTTGTTAGGTCTGTTCCTGCTGAACAAGTTATAATCTTCCAGTCCTATATTCCACTTGTCGTCTCATCCTAACCCAGGATGCCCATCAGATCATTTTGGCCTTCCGAAATCAGCATTTCATCTTGTTGGTTCCCCAGACTCTGTGCATTTGTATAGAGACACTGGAGATTACGGGTATCTATCTCCTTCTACTAGCCTGCCTCTTGTGTTCTTTCTCATGAGTCCCTGATCACCCCTTTCACAAGCCTGGTTCCTTCTCTGTCTCTCACTGCCGTGACCCCAAGGCTTCTCTTTGGCTCCATGTTATGTTCTCTCATCCCCTTCCTGATAAGCCTTGCAAGGTTCTTGTCAAACACAAAATTCCTCTCTGACTTCACGGGGTGTTAGTTTCCTTAGTTTCTCTGATTTGATTGTTCTTTTCTCATATAGGAACAAGGTAAATGCATTACTTAGCTTTGCCCCTATTGCTTGCACAGCCATGCTGTCCCTCTCCCCCACCACATTCCTGCCAGATGTTCAAGAACTGTACAGGTCAGAGTGGCTCTCTAGTTCTAGCCTCTGATTCTTACTGCAATAACCCAGATCCCTCAGCAGCAGAGGACTCCACTGTCAGGCTGCTGAAACAGCAGGGGGCTGCTCCCTAACTGGCACAGAAGTCTGCAAAACAGTTATAAAGTTGAGGACATGGAGCTATGTAAGTAGCTGGCAAGCAATGCTCCTTGCATGTCACTAGTGACAAATCTCACAGGGGCACTATTTTATTTACAGTGTTACTAGATGTGCTTTGAAAACGCATGCACTTTGGGTACACAAAGGGAAATTAGGGTGTGTGCAGAGATCGAGTGCAGTGGCTAATGGCACAAATCAGTGGAACAGTATAACAAGAGGAGGAAGGTGAGGTTAAACAGTAGGTAACTTTTATTGCAGGGATAATAATACAATAATGAGGAAGGGGAATAAGAAACGGCAATGCAGTGCATTCAGCAACCCCTTATACAACTAAGGGCCCAATCCTATCCAGCACCGGTGCAGTCCCAATGCAGCCCCCAGGTAAGGGAACAAATGCTCCCATACCTTGAGGAGGCCCCTGGGACTGCCTTCTCGCACAGGAAGCAGTACATATTCCATTGGCACAGCAGCACCAGCACTAAAAATTTGGATAGGATTGGGCCCTAAGCCCTAAACATGAG
The DNA here is from genome assembly GCF_035046505.1 of Tiliqua scincoides. Lineage (NCBI taxonomy): Eukaryota > Metazoa > Chordata > Lepidosauria > Squamata > Scincidae > Tiliqua > Tiliqua scincoides. Next base: position 18,651,519 of record NC_089832.1, on the reverse strand, counting down.
CTTTAGAAAGAAAGAAAGAGAAAGAGGAAAACGGAGGTGCTCAACCATTTCTCCCCCAGTGTGAAAATAAGTAACATATCAGGGTTTTCTTTCGATATCTGTATCAGGGGCATAAGCCATGGGACATGCCCCTTCCCAAAAGTTTTTAGTGACATCAGAACACCAGGAACAAAATGTGGTGTTCACGCAATGATGGGAGAATGGGGTATCCGAATAGGGTTATTCTATTGGCTTACTAAAAGAATAAGACCCACTCACTTCAGAAGCCTGGCAGTTTGCAGAAGCTGAGTGCCTTGCAGGGCAATTGGCAGCTACCTAATTTGTGAATAGCCTCAAGGCTTGAGGGGCTTATTTGTGTGACTCAGCCTTCACCTGCCCCACAACACTGGCAGACTTGGGGGGGGGGGGAGAGAGCTCACCAGAAAAAAAATCTCAAAAAGATCTAAAAAAAAAAAGATCCCAAAAGATTGGGTGGGGGCAATTGCTTGTTGAGTAGACAATCCCCTGCAAAAATCCCTCCAGGCAGCTGAAAGAGAATGGGTCCTGTTTAGGTTTTTTCTTTAAAGAATGTTTGACAAGGAATAAATTATCTCTCAATTGCTTGCTTTCCATGTGGTGAGTTGTTGAAAAGGTTTTCTCCTCTTTGGCCAGCAGGGGGAGACTCAAGACTGTTTTAAATCACCCTTTTACTTCAGCACTGAGTGTTTTTTTATTCCAAAATGAGAGATGAAAGAAGTGTCTCATTGCCCCGGGCCAGCTTCATCCTCCCACTCCCAGATGTTGGCCCACAGAACCTACTTCTGATCATGTGTCTCTTGAATTCTCTGATTTTGCCAGAGAATACTATCAGCGACTGTTGAGACCAGCCTATACATGAGGCCGGCTGAGCTAGTTGCCTTAGGCAATGGGGGAGCCCCCTCAGCTCCAATGCTCCTCCTCCCAATCCCTGGTTTTGAAAAGGATGAGGGTGACAGAGCAGAAGAGGAAGCATGGAAGACAGGAGTGTGGTGAGCTAGAGCATCGGAAAGCACCGGTCCCAGGACAGATCCTTGGGGCACACCGCTTTTCACTTCTCTCCATTGGGAAAATTGCCCATTGACACCCACTCTCTGTTTCCTGGCCTTCAACCAGTTCATGAGAGGACCTGTCCTCTAATTCCCTGACTGTGGAGTTTTTTCAGTAGCCTCTGGTGAGGGACCGTGTCGAACGCCTTCTGAAAGTCCAGATATATAATGTCCACAGGTTCTCCCACATCCACATGCCTGTTGACCTTTTCAAAGAATTCTATAAGGTTCGTGAGGCAAGGCACGGTTGGTTCCTTCAATGGAAATATTCTAACACCCAAATCCAATGTAACTCCTTGTGTGGCATCAGCTGAGTATCTGCTGCATCTTGTGGCTGAGTTTCAGCCTCTAGAGGCCTCCTTGGGGCAAGGAAACATTTGTCCCCTTGGACTGGGGTAAATCCCTGCCAGATCAGTGGATCTACTTAGACCTACACCAGCAATATTGCTGGTGCAAGCTGTACAAAGCATCTGAGCATCCCAATCTAAAGCTTCCTTGCTCTTCAGCCCCTGCCTTAGCCCAGTAATCCAGTTCTGACAACAGATAAATTACATTGGTGTCTTGGCAAAATAACAGCCAGGCTGACAGAGTCAGATGGATAATTCCGCTTTGTCTTTTGTATGTGTGTGTGAACGCTTAGTATCCATGTTCCATCCAGGAGAAATCCATCTTGTGGATTAATGAGTCTGGCAATAATGAGGATTATCCCATTCAAGATGGCTGACTAATGGTTTTATGACTAACAAGTGGTGTAATTAGCTCTCTTGGTTTTTTAATGGAGTCTGGAGGCCAATGGTCAGAACAGGAGAAACTGCTAGACAAGCCCTGGGGCTTGGAGTCAAAAAATGTGTTTAAAATGGCAAGGATATGCAGCTGCACCTGGTCCCAAGAATAATTTGAAACCAGGGAATACTCTGCACATGGGTTGTGAGTGTTTGAGTGTCCTACGCGGCGGCAGCACTTTTCAAAGGACTCCAGTGGAGAGGCTCTGCTTCACCTGCCTCCCCACCCACCACACGTCCCTATTTGAAACATTCCCAGCTGCTGGGCCAGCTTTAAGCCAATTGGACCCTGCTTCAAAGAGAGCCCTGTGCTAGGGTACAAACAAGAAAATAAAATAAACATTTTTACTAAATAATTTCACAGTCACTAAAACTAGTGGTTGTGTGACTATTTCCTTTTCAAAGATAATCCGCACATTTTGCTTGTTCACTTGTAGACTTACAAGGATACAATTTTACATTAAAATATGCTTAGATCCATTTGGTCCATTACTTCCCATGCACCGTTTAAGTGCACATTTTAATTGCTTTCCTTTCTACCATACAGATATAAGTCTATAATAAATTTTATTTATATCACTATGATGCTATAACCCTTGGCTGTGCACCTGAGGCCCTGCAAAAATGATTCTAATTGGGTACCACAGCTCCTAAGGCTGGCTCTGCCCAGCTATCTTGGGAAGATGATATTTCTTAGTAAGTAAAATGAATATATAAGGGAAGGATTGCTGTTTGTTTGAGAGCCACTATATATCAGTTACCAGAAAGCGAGAGCATCCTTTGATTTAACAATGTGTTCCAGGCAAGACCAAGAGGGACATTTTTTTTAGTGTTCTGTTTTCATATGAATGATATCCTTAGTGGGCCGCTGTGAGATACTGGAAGTTGGACTAGATGGGCCTATGGCCTGATCCAGCAGGGCTGTTCTTATTTTCTTATGTTTGCTAATTCAGAATGATTGCTGTTTTGTCCAGACAAACCAAACTGCTTGTTCACCACACATAGCTTATAAAGTTTTGATGGAACAAAAGTGGCATTCTAAAGGTTTCTGGTTGTCCATTGGAATCATACTAAAATGTCTATAGACATGAACCCCAACGGGAGGAAGGAATCTCTCAGTTGCCAAACTCATCATCAGATACAAGTTGGCCTTCTGTTTCCTGAGTCCCAGTGTCACCCCACTTCAGATGCTTGGTGCACACCAGTTCTAGTGGAGCCATTTGGGGGGGATTCATCTATCTTTCCTTTTCAACTGACAGTATATTATCAACCTTATTTGCAATTGCCAAATGGTGAGCAAAACTAGAAAATTAAGACTGCTTGAAAACCTACCAAGAACAAGTAAGGACAACACACACGTGTTCCATTACAATTTCTCTCCATTACCGGTGGTGAGATAAAAGTAAGAATCACCATTTGGGTTGTTCGGGCCCTTCCGAAAAATTGGAAGACTAATTTAAAAAGAGCTGTTAACAGATGTAATCCAGATGGATTGATTTATCAGCCCTTGAATGGGGCAAGAAGGCAAGGAACCGATTCTCTAGACCTCCTGTGCCAACTGTCCACTTAAGTGTCACAGGCTCTGCCAGACTTATAATCGAATCATTAGAGCTCTTCTCCATTGCAACAGTGCACTGCTCCACTCATGAAGCTCCCATGTAATATTTTGAATTTCTTGGTGGAACACACACCTCTTGTGCAGTGCAGCTTGACTTGGCCGTGGGACAAGGAGCATGCTGCAGATTGCTTGCAGGCAACAGAGTATCCACCTCCAAAATCTTTGCATAAACCAATCTCCCCTCTTACTCTGAGGTCATTCTCAGTGTATTGCTCTACATTTTCCATGTCTACTAGGGCCTCATGAAAACAGCAGTGTGTTTGTTCTCGTCTTGTCTCACCAGACCACTAGTGCTCTGGGTGATGCTTTTCTCTGTGAAGATGTGAGGCCGCTCTTTGCCCAGCAGAGGGCATTGGCTCACTTTGAAAGCTGCCCTCTGTCTCCAGCCTACTGAGTCGATTGAGTTAACTGATTGAGTTGATTGGGGGGGGGGGGGCTGGCCACCCTTTTTCAATTACCATCATAATCATAGTCACACATGTGTGTTTATGTGTCTGTTCTTCCTTCACGTAGTGTTTAAAAAGAACCGCAAACATTTACTGACTGCAGTCTTATGCATGTTTACTCCATGGTGTTCAGTGGGGCTTACTCCTAGAAAAGTGTGCATAGGGTTGCAGCCTAAAAGCAGTAAAGACTCTTCCAAACCAATCCCACTATCCTGTCACATCTTTCTTTGCCTTAAACTGTCTTCTTGTGTTCTGGTCCTGATCCTCACAATGCAGCAAGGAGAATGTTGAGCCCCTCTTGTTAAACACCAGCTCTTCTCTTGCCACAGACTGACACCCACAAGCATCCTTGTGCTTACCCTTAAAATATCAGGGATCCTGGGGTCAGATCAACTCCCAGTGGTAAGACTGAGATCTAAGGGGCTGGAAGCAAGTAATGGGGTTGAATCAGGCAGAAATTGGAATCTGGTGCAGCGTATAAACTTGGGTGGGGGAACCACAAGTCAAGGGTAGATCAAGGTCAGACAGACAGCTGAGTTCTTATGGATGACAATCCAGGGGCCAGGCAGGGCAGGGCAAGCCAAGATCAAAGTTCTGTAGGATGACCCAGCTGGTATGCTGAGCAGCATCAAAGCAGTGAATCACTCCAGTTCAGCCCCAGTCCTATGGAACAAAAATGTCTTATGCAATATCCCTGACCTGCTACTCCCTCCCCGGACTTGCTTCTCTCTGTCTCCCATGGGCTGCATCAGTCCTGGAGCTCAGGCCAGGCAGCCTTTCCAAGTCTGCATGTCCAATTCAGTGGGGTTTTTGCTGAAAGCCTGTAAACTGAATGAATAGTAGGGCTGCGCCCACCTCTTCCTTGAAGTTGAAACAAAAAGGCTGTTGCATGGTGATGGCTCAAGAGAGATATTCAGTTACCCCCAACCAAACTTTATTCAATGACAAGTGATGCTTTTCCTAGCATGGAGATGAAGACAAGGGGAAAGCAGTTCACCTGATTAAGCCCAGAGAAGCTTTTGCCAGGAGCCATAAGTGCTCTTGTGGACATATTTTCATATGTTCCAATTATTGTCAGTGACAGTCTCAGTCTTATGCTTCCTGCCCATTTTGTCCCCATTTCTGCCTTCCTAACATTTTGATAGTGTGAATTGCTAGACTTGTCATTCTTCAGAATTCATCTTCCACCCTGGGACCGGATCAGGAGTTAAATCTTGATGTAGGGGAATGACTTTCATATCTTGAGGCGTGTGTGCTGTGCAGCTAAGAGAGATGACTACAACGTGGAAGGAAAAACATCTGGAGACTGAAGGGTTCTACATATATAAAACAATATTGTTCTATATATCTAGACCCTTATTAGGTCTAGAACACTGCCTATGTAAACTGCCTTGAGTCATATCTGACATGAAATCTCATTATGTGAAAGGTGGTATATAAATACAGAAATAAATATATAAGCAGCAGTGGCATAGCTAGAGGGGGTACAAAGCACTAAGTTTTGCAGGGAGCCTCACTGCAGCATGCAAGAGGCCCCTCCCCCTCCCCTTGGAGCCATTCCAGGCAGTGGGAGCAAAATGGAGGCGTGGAGGAGGAGTAGTCGTTTGCAAGGTATGTTCAGGTGTGTGCAAAACTTAGTGTTTTACACCCCTCTAGCTACACCGCTGCTCTGGCTTATGAGCCTTGCAGTGGCAATTAGCATTTCATAAGTTTTCACCTGAAACGCACCACTTGGCACATCTCAGCGTGCCTTGGCTTTTGTCTAGCAAAGCAGCCAGAACGGATGGCTCAGAGTCCCTTCTCTGTCAAAGATTCTTCCTGAACGTTATCAAAATATGTCAGGCAATTCATGTTTCAATTACTGTAATTTTTCTTTGGAGTTCCAGTCTGATGTTTTGCCTTTTTCTTGTTTCTTTTTCTTTGGGGGGGCTGCCCCTCCAGATTTTTTTTTTTAATCAAACCTTTCAACGGTTGATGGCTGAAGCCCTTTTTAAGCAAGGTCACTGAGTGAAGTGTCTTTGCACACAGAGTATTCATCAAACAAACAAGTTTCATGATGAAATGAAACAGCAGGATAAAAAGGGGGAGGGGGAGCTACAAATCCTGTTAACTGGACAGTGTCACACAGTCAGGTCACGTGCCACTACCTGGCAAATTGCCATGATTTTAATTAAGGCAATGGGACCCAAACAAGTCAACATCGTGGAAGTGGGAGGCAATTTTGCCATTTAGCCAATAATCAACACTCTCTGGTAATCCACTGTTTTGGAGACTCAATAAATATACAGCTTTTTTATTATTGTAGACTTGAGCAAGGCTCTACCCTCAGACTTGCTGTCTGTTTCACTTTCTGCTCAATATTTATCCCAGTCATAAACTGCTTGTTTTGTTAGCCTGCAAATAAAATGAGTAAGTGTTTTCTGCCTGTAAAAAGGTGTTTTATACTCACCAATCGACATTAGCCTAGAAGTGGCCTGAAGACCCTTGGGGTTCAGGCTGAAGCATTCAGTTTCCTTGTGTGTGTTCTGTTCATAGCAGAGTGCCTAGGCTGGATCGACTTGGAGTCAGGGTTCAGCACTGGAACATATCAAACAATAATTAACACAGACTGGACCAGTGATTTTCAACTTTTTCATCTCATGGCACACTGACAAGGCACTAAAATGGTCAAGACACATCATCAGTTTTTTTTTACTATTGACAAGGCACACCACACTGACAGCAGAGGCTCACAGCCTTACTAACATCCTCCCCCAAACTTCCACAGCACACCTGCAGACCATCCACAGCACACCAGTGTGCCAAGTCACAGTGGTTGAAAATGGCTGGACTACTATATCTGAGCATGTGCAAAGTGCATTTCCAGCCTGTCTGAGTAACCATAATCTGCTCCATCGTATCTGGGATGAGATGAAAGATGTTTGCTGATGCATGGGGAATGGGAGGTACAGCTTGTCCTTCATACATATTAAAATGACATTCACAGCCTGCCTGATCACACACTGGGAAGGCTCATTTTCAATGGTTGCTCACAGACTGAGGGACAATTCTGCTTTCCTCAGGGCTCTGTTGGTGCTCTGGGACCCCAATGGGCACCAGAGACAACTACAAATCATTATTATTAACAGTATTTATATACAGCTTTTCAACGGAAAGTTCACAAAGTGGTTTACAGAGAAAATCAAACAAACTAATGGCTCCCTGTCCCAAAAGGGCTCACAATCCAAAAGGATGCAAAATCTGCTCAGTTGTTACCTTGCTATTGCTGGTGCAAGACTTTGTTCTGTTCAGCTCCTTGTTCTGTGGCATTCCTGTGGTGGAGGCCTCCCTTGCTACTGCCACAACCATGCTACAGCCAGACTTGCTCTCCCTGATGCACTGGACAGCTCCCCAACTTTGTCAGTAAGGTAGAGAACCCAAATCACATAGCTGTGGTGGTGAAGATGAGACTTCCTCTCTTCATTGCCTGACCTGTCCCTCTCCATTCTTCTCCTGTACCTTTGTTCTTGTTTTTCTCCCAAGTGCAGGACCTTGCGTTTGTCTCTGATGAACTTCATTTTGACCATTTCAGCCCAGTATTCCTTTCCATCAAAGTCCTCCTGAATGCTTCTACAGCTTTCTGCCATGTTAGCTGTTTCCATTCAGTTTCACCTGCATATTTGATAGGGATTCCTTTTACTCTTTCATCTAAGTCGGGGTGCTCAAACCCCGGGCCTGGGGCCACTTGTGGCCCTCAAGGCCTCTCAATGTGGCCCTCAGGGAGCCCCCAGTCTCCAATGAGCCTCTGGCCCTCTGGAGATCTGTTGGAGCCCGCACTGGCCCGACGCAACTATTCTCAGCATGAGGGCGACTGTTTGACCTCTCGCGTGAGCTGTGGGATGAGGGCTCCCTCCACTGCTTGTTGTTTCACATCTGTGATGCAGTAGTGGCAGCAAAGGAAAGGCCAGCCATGCTTTGTGCAAGGCCTTTTGTAGGCCTTGAGCTATTGCAAGACCTTCACTCATTCATATAAGTTCATCTTTAATATATTCATTTATGTAAACTTATATAAATTTATTCAAATTTTAAATGTAAATTAATTCTTTTTTCGCGCCCCCCCCGGCTCCCGACACAGTGTCAGAGAGAAGATGTGGCCCTCCTGCCAAAAACGTTGGACACCCCTGATCTAAGTCACTGATAAAGATATCAAGAGAACTGGGCCCAAGACAGATCCGTGGGGTACTCCACTCACAATTTCCTTCTAGGTTGCTGAGGGGCCCGTGATGGAGCACAGTCTTTGTACACAGTTCTGCAACCAATTGTGAATGGTGCTCCAATACCACTGATCATTTGGGCTGTGCTTCTCTGCGCATTTCCAGCTCTGTGACTGTTTTGGAGATGAGGGAGGCAGGACAGTACACTGGAGAGCACCTGTAACCCTTTTTGTCTGTCACCTGTATGTCTTTGACTATCCCTTTTCATCTTTTTTGCTCTTCAATCCATGTTCTCACACATCAACCTGAATGCAGTATTCCATCTGAAACCTCCATCACAGAGGCAGTGCCCCACTCCATCCAGCTTTGAATGTTATGCTTCTCATTGGTTGTGTCGCCTCCACATGACAATAAGCTGTTTGGGTCTTTCTCGGGACTGCCTGAAAGAGAGATCAGGTTCCAGTTTCTTCAAACACCTTCTGGCCTGGGAATGACCTTCTAGGCTGGGTTGCAATGATGGGTAGAGGAGGCTGGAAGTTATTGATTAGAAACCTGAACTTCACTTGACCCAAGCAAACTCAACCATCAGAAATACTTCCGCTTTGGTCTCTAGCATGAAAGCCTGTGCTCGCTTGTTTGTGGAATCTGAGAACAGAGGACTAATTTCATTTGTCTTTGTGCTCCGGGAGGAACACAGTCTGCAATTTACATGGGAGTTGAAATTAATTCTCATATTGCACCAAGACCAAGCACCAAATTCTGTTTGTTAAGATGAAATGAAAATGGCGGGGGGGGGGGTCACTTTCCCTAGACACTGAGTAAAAGCTTTACAGAGTTTGAGCTGCAGTGTGCGTAGGGGGGCTCTACCAGGTTATTTCATGTTTTCATATTTCCAACGGGGAATGCAAAAAACCCACAAAGAGCCCAGGTTCTTTTGTTGGGAGTTTTGATTCTGTTTAGTTCCATTTCCCCTCAATGTAGACTGAGACTCTTTTGAGTAGCCAATCGGCACAATACTGAGATCAGTAGAATTCTGAGATAAGTCACAATCAAAGCACATGCAGCCAACTAGCCATGCATGGGAGCCCAGTATAGCACAGAGGTTTGCTGTTGCCCGAGATTGGAAAGTCCAGCACCAGGCAAGCCCTACTAAGGGTCTGGAGGGATGTGATCTCAATGGAGGAGTCTACCAGTCATGCAGGCCTGTGCTTAGATGCCAGGGTAATAGGGACAGCTGGGGGATTGGGGCCATGCCATTCTTTTCCAATATTTAACAGGTGCTTCCATCAGAACCCCATGTTTTCAGTAAGTATACTGTTCCCCCATCAGTATTTTCAAGAAATCCTGAATGTGGGTGGTGATCTAGAGAAGAGGAATGGAGTGTAAACCCCAAGATTTGCTGAGGTTCAATCTCTGATACACTGAAGCATAAAATAAACATACCGCCTTCCCCTTTGGTCTGCAGCACTCAGACCTGTAAGTCTACAGGCTCATCCAGTTTTTAGTTCCTCCTGATTTGCAATTCCTCCTCAGTTTGATTCCAAGCCAGACTTTGGGCTTCAGCCTTTCTGCACCTCTGAAAGGGAATCTGGCATCCAGAAGGGAAGAGATTGACAGGTACACTAGCTGAAGTCAAAACTGCACATGAGCTCAAACACATATCGGTTTATGGCGCTCCACTCGAGTGAACAATTGTCTGGTTCTCTGGCTGCATTTGTCCATACTTTGCTGTATTCTCATACGCTAAATATGATTTTAAAAAATCAGCCCTCACTGCTATGTGACTGAGAAGATAACTGCATTCCCAAGCACCTCCGTGTGCATTTCAAATAATCTCTATAGATGCATGTTAGTGTAACTAATCTGTGACTGGAGAGTTAGCAAGGCACTCAGTGTTGTGGAAGCATCTTGCATCTGATGAAAGGGGAAAAAAGACTTGCAGGATAGAAAGACATGAGACAGAGAAGCATCCAGTATTGTGTCTGTGTGACTCTTACAATTAGCAGGAGACAAGCAGCTGTCCCTCTTCATCTCAGCATCTTTTCTGGTGGTTGTGGCGAGAATTGCTTTTCCAGCTCCTTCGGAGTAGAAAACCATCTTCTCTTTTATTGGGAGACTTTTTTGTCCAAAGGCAGTATTATGTGGATATTCAAAACCCTAAAACTAATCCTAGATAGTCCAGAAGGATCCTTAAGGTATTGGTTAAGGGTTTGGGGAGCATCTGTTCTCTTGGAAAGACTGAAATAGGAGGGGACAGCAAACATAAATCACTCATGTAGGCTTTCTTCCCACAGAGTGCAGAGGACAGTTTAAGAGCACTATTGACGTGCCACAGATGGGACTGGCAGTGAAAATGCAATCTTGATTAGGAATTTTATGGTGCCCTGGAAGGCTGTCAAGGCACACTTGACAGCGGAGAGTGTTTTACTAACAGTGGTTTAAGAGACAGTGGAGGAATGGGCTTGTAAGATACACTGGCTGCCACTGTACCCTCAAGGGAGGGGGGGAGAGAGAGAGCACTCCAGAACACACCGAAGATATAGTTCAACCCAAACCTTTCAATGCAGCAACCCACCTCATCCTCCACAGTGGGTCAAAATGTGATGTTCCCTGTGGTGCCTCAATGACTTACTGGGAGGTCCTGGAGGCCATTTCTGGGTCACATTGGGCCTGCATAGGAATTCCATGAATTTTAAAGTGCTGCACATGGGGCAAAAATTCAGAACTTCACATAGATGCTGATGGGTTCTGAGCTGTCTGTGACAGATCAGGAGAGAGATTCTGGAGTGCTGGTGGACAGCACACAATGCTGCTTTCTGCACTTCTAACTTTGAAAAACACCAAAATCTGTGAAAAAATAAAACCATTTTTCCTACATCTACTCAGAGGTAGAAAAAAGTGGCCAGAAGGCATATGTGGCAATAAGTAAAAAAGTTTTTTAGGGCAGGTCCAATCCTATCCAACTTTCCAGTGCCGATGCAGCCACAATGCAGCTCTGTGTTCCAATGCACAAATGTTCCCTTACCTTGAGGAGGCCTCTGTCACTGTTCCCCACACACTGCAGGATGTGGGACACACCCTTTGAAACAGCTGCATCAGTGCTGGAAAGTTGTGTAGGACTGGGCCCTCCGTTACCTTCAGTTTGCCTTCTGGTTGCCCCCTCCATAGTATGCAGCACCAGCTCCATAAGCTCTGCTGCCTGGTGTGGGCAGTGAGGGTTATTATTATTTATTATTATTAACAGTATTTATATACCGCTTTTCAACTAAAAGTTCACAAAGCGGTTTACAGAGAAAAATCAAATAACTAAATGGCTCCCTGTCCCAAAAGGGCTCACAATCTAAAAAGATGCAAATGAATACCAGCAGACAGCCACTAGAACAGACAGTGCTGGGGTGGGCCAATTACTCTCCCCTTACTAAAAAAAGGAGCACCCAATTGAAAAAGTGCCTCTTACCCAATTAACAGGGGTTGATTGTTCGGATTAGGTTAGGATTGGTTTTATTGGGTTAGGATTCCCAACAACTCACCATCCCTTATTTGGACATGATATTTTTCTCTGAGATTTTTCTCTACAAAGGTGACAACAAAGTGCTTATTTTAGGTCACGTAATGACATCACTTACAGCCCTCAGCAGGTGCACCATGAATGTTATTTGGCCTGCTGTATGAAGTGCATTTGACACTCCTGCTCTAGAAAATGCCCCAGAGTCTTTGCAGCACTGTCAGCTTCTATCTCAAGCATGCACAGGGCTCCTCAGCAGAAAAGTAGACATGCAAAAGATTCCCAACAGATTCGATTGTCAACAGATTATCTTGAAGAAAAGTCACAGTCAGTGATGAATACTTGTCAATGAGCTTTCTTTTTTCTTTCTGGCTTTCTGTCTGTTTCTTGTATTAGATGTTAGGCATCTAACCACAGAAGTGGAGCTGAGATGGTCTCGGGTTTCCACTCTGGAGCCCACCTGCCACTTGACATATTCTGCAAGAGTCTGGCATTCAAGTCAGTCTGAAACTTGGAAAACTTGCATGGATTTCCTCTCTTATTCCTGGTAACATCTGTCTAGTTCAGCTATTTTCAACCAGTGTGCCATGGCATATTGGTGTGCTGCAAGTGGTCCACAGCTGTGCCACAGGAGTTTGGGGGTGGGTAATTTCTTAGTAGGGCTAATGGGGGATGTGAGCTCCCCACTAGCAAAGTGGTGTACCTTGTCAATTGTCAAAAAAATAGATGGTGTGCCTTAACAATTTTAGCTCCGTGTCAGTGTGCCCTGAGATGAAAAAGGTTGAAAATCATTGCTCTAGACTGACACTGAACTGGATCCAGATACGCTAACACAATGTATGCAAGATTTCTGAAGTTGCAATTAATGCTTTGGTTTCAAGGAAATCCAATTTTTTTTAAACTGCTGTGGTTGTCTTCCAAAAGGTAATCATTTATGAAAATCAATGAACATAATGGAGCCATTTAATTAAGGATCTGATCAAAGCCACAGTACTTAAGTTAATTGATCCCACAAAGTACATTCTGACTCAATTTTCAATCCTAAACAGTGACAAAATCACTAGTGTCAGAGTCCTTAATGCAATCCAAGAATCTCATCATTGAGAGCATTATATGAAGTTTGAAGGAGTTCCCTGGTTCTGTCTAATGATGTTAGGCAATGTATTAGGGTCCTTCCTCTCTGCAGGAAAGAGACTTGGCTTCAGGTTATCAATCTTTGGCAACACAGAATCAAAGGCTTTCCCTGACTGAACTATGAAACGTATCCCAACAGTTTCTGTTGTCTGGTTTCTGTCCCTGGAAAATTTGTGCCCCTATTTTGTCCCAAATGTTGCCTTTTTGTGCATGCCTTGTTAACATTTTGTTAGTACAAGTTGTTATTCTCTGCTAACCAAGCTTTTGAGGTTTAGCTTCCTTCTCAAAAACTCTAGAAGTTCAATCTGAGCAATCACACATGCGTGTAAACACATGCGCATGAATACAAATGCATCATAAAGAGTTCAGGCTACTGTTTCACACACTGCTTCTGCTGCTGAGATAAATTTTGAATTGTTGACAGCCTCTTGTTGGATAATGATGTTCACCTAGCATACCATACAACTAAATCATTGTAGGAGACTCTTGCAGACTCAATGAATGCAGCGTCCAGCCTTCAGCACAGATTTGGGGCAAAGGGGTGGGGCACAGCCTGGTGCTGCCTGCTGAGACATAGCCAGGTGCCTTACGATACAGCCTGGTGGATACAAAGCTCTCTCTAGTCTATCAGAAACAGCAGCTGCCACCTTGATGTTAGACTTTCATCTGGAAGTTTTACTCCTTTCTTTGTAGTCTGTGCAAAGAAGCATGGACATCCAGGTACTGTACATTCAGGTCAGACCCTAAGACCTGGTGGAGCACATCCCTAGTTCTTGGGCACATCCAGCCAATGCCAGGTGGTGACTAAATGAAGTGCCAACCTCAGATCACAAGTTTCTTGTCTCAGACCCAGAGCAGTGGTGTCACTAGGCTTGGTGTCAGTCCCATTGCCCTGCCTCTTCCAGTCTCATTCTGCCCCCATCTTCTTGTGAGAATGGGGCTAGCTTTGCAGATCAGCCAGTCACCACGGTGCTCCCTGGCCAGCCACCTGCTGCAATCCCTGTGGACCAACCAGCTTGCCATGGACCAGCCATTTGCAGCAGTGCTCCTGGGCCAGCTGCCCGCTGCAGCACCTCCAGTGTCACCCCACCAAGTGGTGTCACCCATTGTGGTCCACACTCCCAGGTAATGATGCCACTGCCCCAGAGTAGACAATCATACAGGTACAGGCTGCGCCTTGTATTGCTGCAGGTTACAAAAAGGAGGACTCTAGTCTCAACAGTGGACAATCTGAAGTGGAAGGAAAAACAGCACTCGGCTTTGCAAACATGCCCCTTACGGGGAAAGAGCCAACTCCTCCTCCCCACCCACCCCTGATAAGCCAGTCATGGGAACTACAAAATGAAGATTTGGGACAAGCATTCACGTTCCTCATTTATGAAGCATGCCAAAACATCAGGCAGTAAAGTCTGGATGAGCCCAAAGAGATTGCTGCAGTGGCTTCATCTTTCTTCTAGTCTGGCTCATATGGTGGCAGTGCCCAAACTCCTTTGAACTCCTAAAATGTCTTTGACACATGATTTAGGAGACTCATAAGACTCTGCTACTGATTCCATCAATCAACAGCTCCTTTTGTTCCATGCTGTAATGCAATCATTTCCAGCTGCAGCCCATTTGTGTGTTGGGGGGAGTGTGCTCCAATGCGTGCCCCACTGCTCACTGGCTTGCCAGTTGCCCTTGGCAGTTGGAGGGTGGAGGGCAGGTGGGAGAGGTTCCTTCACAGACTCAGCCAAACGGAGCCTTGATAGCAAGCTGGCACAACTCCTAGAATACCCAATGGATTTGCCATCTGCTCTCCAGTCAGGGCAAAGGTGCCTCAATTTAGGGTGTGTATGTAGCTTACTGGTACCCTTTTTAGAGGCTGCCATTTCCCCCTCCAGAATATTTCTAGGGCACAATCCTAACCAGGTCTACTCAGAAGTAAGTTATATTTTGTTCAATGGGGCTTACTTTCAGGAAAGTGTGGTTAGGATTGCAGCCTTAGATCTGTTGATGGGGCATTCTGGGGAAAGTGGTGGCACTGGACCACTGGCTACCAGAGGGAGCGCAGCCTGAAAATTGCCCCAATCTTGCATACCACAGACAAGTGGTATAAATGGGAGGGGGGGGGGATTTTGAAATTGCAGTGATAATAATCAACTTTCTTGGCCTTCATCTCTTTAATATTCAGCAATAGTCCTGTTGCAACACCATATATTTTCCCTTCCCTGGCCACCGCAAGGAAATATGTTTCTGCATGAATGAACCCAAGTCTTTTGGCTCAGAAAATGAAGTATATATAGTGAGTGTAAAAAAGTCATCTCTTTTCCTGCCTGCTCCATCATAGATTGAAAAGAGCCTTGGAAAAATCCTTTTCCACCAGGACTTCGGCTGCTTGGTTTGCCAGAGACCACAAGATGACAACTAGATGACTAGGTTCCAACTAGATAACATTTCTCCAGCGGAGAGGGCAGCCCTCTGAGGGCCATTAGCAGTTCATGGTCAAACTCTTCTGTGATAGAGCCAAAATTGGAGCAGCAGAAGGGCGACTGGCCCAAAGGGATGAATGAGAACATCGTGGTAGGCCTGAGATTCTTTACAGAATTCACTCAGATAATATCTCTTGTGCTTGTTCCTTTGAAATGCATGTGAGTTGCGCAATGGCACACATGCTCTTGAGCAGTTCTCCAGTAACCAACCTGGCATCTGTCCTGTGTTGATGCCGGTTGTGGGAGCCGGTCAGCGTTTCAGGGTGCAGGGGACAGACGGACAACAAAACTTCACTGTCTTGGGCCACAACATGGCTGCACACACACTCAAGTTTCTCTCCTCTTCCCTTGGCTCTTGGTTGCTTGCATCCTGGCCCCTGACCTCAGTTCCTCCTGACTTGTCTTGGGAGGATTTCACTGGACTGAAGCAAGGAAGGAAGGTGGAGTCTCAGAGCCTCTGGGGCCAATTTGGATTCCAAAGAGTTCTGCAACTGAATATCTTGCCAGCTCACCCTAGCTGGGAGGTTAGGTTCCGTTCGTAAAAAATAAATTGTTTGAAGTTGTCATCCTACATGATCCATGGAGATGAGTATTGTGCTCTGGCAACAGCAGAAATAGCTGCATTATAAATGATTTACTTATTATGAAATTCTTTGGAAGATCCAAGACAAAACCAAGAAGGGGGACGCCGATTCCGCACCTTCCTCCTCCTTCTGTCCCCTTCCCGCCCTTTCCTGCTGCCTCCTGTCCCCCATGCTGAGTTTCCAGCATCAGGATACATGCAGGGACCGTTGGTACACCACTGTGCATGCTCATTGCTCTGCAAACAGTGTGTCACCTTTTGTGACATCCTTAAAGGAAATTATGCTGCTAGAACACTAGTTCTGACAGTATAAGTCCCACATAGGATTGTGGCCTAAAACATTAAGACAGAAAGTCATTTGTCAGGGAATAATTATGGGAAATAAATAAGAGAAACCATACAGCAGAATCAGTGGAATGACTTGGGATGGACATTTATGGGAAGGATTGCTACTGTTAAAAATGATGATACTCCCACAATATAATTTGTTTCTCTTTGACACTTCCAATTAAATTAGAGGATAAATCATTTTTTTAAAATGGCAGAAAATAATAGTAGCTTATTTGGATTGATAAGAAGCTGAGAGTTCAGGATGTGACAGTATAGGAGCTAATACAAAAAGAGGCTTAGGTGTACCAACCTTGAAACTCTGTTACATGCAGGTTGTTTATAGTGGGTTACAGAACAGATGAAGCTCTTTTATAGTAGAATAGAGTTTCACTCCAATCACAGGCATTACTGGGAGCAACTGAAGTATATATAGATCAAACAAGAGCAGGATTACTAAATGATTGGTTTGAGGAAAATACCAAAATCAAAGGGGTGCAGCAAGACCACCACTCACAACAATAATATATGATGTGGAATTTAATTCATTTTTGGATAATTTTTAGACAAGGGAAGAAACAGGAACTGTTCAGCTATGCAAAGTTCTTTTTTGAGGAAAGGAATGTTTTAACATATATGAGTTGTGTTTTAATGCATCATCACAGTCCACCCTGGTGTGAGTATGTTTAACTGTCTATATAATAAGACTGCATTGTGAGAACTTCCAGCTGATTATTAACTCAACTTGAAATGCTAATATTACAGGAAAAAGTCATATTTTCTTAGTTAACTGAGAGGTGGAGCAAGTTTTAAAAAATGCATGGTGTCAGGGACACAAGACATAGAGCACAATTGTGATTTCATGAAATGGGAATTTATTTGGAAAGAGTTAAACTTACAGTATGTGAAGTAGGAATGTGTAACCATTTGTAGTGGACCTATAGATGCTCTCACATTACCTGCACTGAGCAGATGGATGGACTACATGACCCACCCTACTCTAGCACTCAATGACTTAACAATACCGGACTTGAATAAAAGAAAGGAATGTCACTGGATAAGGGGGGCAGTATTTGGCAGGCTGCTTTAGGTGTAAATAGGTCTTGGGATGACCCTGCAACAATAATGGTAAACACTACAGACAATAAAATGAACTTACAGCACTCTACTCAGAAGTAAGTCCAACTGATTTCAGTGGAACTTACTCTTAGGTAAGTGTGTATAGGATTGCAGCCTTAAAGAACAATTTCTGCAGTGGGCATTGACCACAACATCCATACTCTCAAGAGAGTTTCTCCTCCACAAACAAAAGGACAAGACAGAACACCATTCTCCTTTTGTGGTTGACTTTTCTGATTTTCACCAGGCAATTAAGGTCAACTCACCACACCTTGCTGAAGTCAGCAATTCCATCCCATCATTGCTTCCTATCAGACTCCCCATCTACAGAAATAAAACCATTCATTATCAATCCTGGACCTCACTATTGTGATTTTGGTTGTTGTATCAACTGCACTTACCTTAGGGAAATGACCATCTTTCAAAGCACAGCTAGTAAAACAACTTCTATCAATCAGAACATCACCTGCAAGTCCACTCAGGCAAGAAGCATCTTCAGTTTAAGCACCCCAGATGCCACTTTCCATATGATGGTCGAACACCACAGACCTTCAAGCAGATTTCCAAAACCAGCAGTCAGCAACAGCAAGAGAGATGCTCAAACGGGTTGTTGCTCCACTTTTGAATTCTGATGGCCAGGACCTCCCAGACTCACAGGCATTTCCTACTGAGAAACCATCAGATCCGGGGATATGGGAAGACATATGAGAATGTGGGGGTGATATAAACTAGAGACTCACGCTGTAGGGTCTCTTGCACATGCCACTCTGCTCAGAATTCCTCCACCAGACACACTCTTTGAACTGTCACCTTCTTGGCTTCTTAAAACAAGTGAGGCATACATGGGAATACACTGGCATATCTCAAGGAAGGATTAGGCCTTGCTTCAAGTTCATGAGCCAAACTATATACTGCACCTGACCCCAGGCAAGCTATGTAGAATGGAGCTAATTTGATTCTTAAGAGAGTCCATTAAGTTCTGTGGAAGAAAGAAAGTACAGGCAACCCCCATGTCCACAGACCCCATATCCACTGATCTACTAATCCATAGTTCTCCACACCCTCATGCCCTCATGCCCATTACCTATTTGTCTTCCTTTACCATGGCGCCAAGCACTCCTCTCTCTTCTTTTGCAGAACACTATAAGAGGAACATGAGAAGCAGTCAGCCAGAACACTAGAGGAGGGAGACTAAGGGCCAAATCCTGAGACAGTTCATGGCTGAACACAGTCACGTTCTGGTAACTCTTGCGACGCCGCTGGAACCAACCGTATTGGCTTCTGCCTTTCCATTGGACCATTTCAGCGATGTGGAGCGGGGGGATTTGCTGCATGGGTAACAGTCTATCCTCCATATCTACTTTACCCAGGCTTCACACACTGGAGAGGACACTCTATCCCAGAACCACTATTCAGAGCGCAATACCATAGTCTTCTGAGACTGAAGGATGCCAACATAGGGTTCCCTTCATTATCCATGGGGGGAGGAGTGTCCAGGAACATATCCCCCACAGATATGGGGGGCACCTATAGACTATAATCTGGAACAGAATGGAGAGAAGAATTCCTTTAGGCCTCTCTATGCTTCCCCATCCCCTGTACATCACACATGATAACCTTTGGCATAGATAGTAGCACTTCCACTGAGATTTCACTGATAGTGAACTTTGAAGCCAATGTGGAATTTCTTCATCAAGGAAATCACCTGAAGAAGTTTTAGAGTCTTGTCAAGACTTTTCAGGGGGTGCAGGTGGTGGCACATGGTGGCATTGCCCCATCACCGGAAGCATCTTGGAGAAATACCGTATACTGGATACTTGCAAGAAACAAAGAAGTTGTGTCTTTTTTATGACTGTGTTGCCAAGAAGCATGAAAGGAATACCGTGGTTTGGAAGTGGTTACAAACTCATGAACATCAATTAAAAAACTGGGCTGTAGCTTATAACTGGAGGCAAAAGGGTGCCTGGCACCATATGAACACCTAATGAGAATGTGCGACATTATGATAGTGACAGATGTGATTAGGCGGAGGGAGAAGGCAAGCCTGGCAACTGTGTCAAACACAGTTATCATTCAGCTTTGGAAGGAGACATGCTGTAGAATCACCAGAATGATCCACACAAGGAGTTTTCAATGTTTTCTTTGTAAATCGCAGAAGCCTACTCTGTGTGGTAAAGAAGACCAGAGGACTGATGACTGAGGACCCAATCCTATCCAACTTTCCAGCACTGGTGCAGCCACAATGCAGCCCCAAGGTAAGGGAACAAATGTTCCCATACCTTGAAGAGGCTTCTGTGAGTGCCTCCCCACCACAGGATGCAGTGCATGCCCTGTTGGTATGACTGCACCAGCACTGGAAAATTGGATAGGATTGGGCCCTGAAGCACCTAATCTGATGGGGTAAAACTCTCCCTCAAAACTGAAAGTAGAAATTAAATTTGGTCTGCCAATAGGCTTGAGCTCTACACACAAAAACACAACATTTATCAGCTGATAAATCCTCATCCACACGGACATCTGCCTGACATCTAGGTAATATGTGTTAATATGTTTTTTATTTGTTTTAAATTATGTTTTTTAATGTTGTAAGCCGCCTTGAGTCCCTTCGGGGAGAAAGTCGGGGTAAAAATAAAGTTGTTGTTGTTGTTGTTGTTGTTGTTGTTGTTGTTGTTGTTGTTGTTGTTATTATTATTATTATTATTATTATTATTATTATTATTATTATTATTATTATCATCTAGGTGTAGGCGATGATGATGATGAACAGTATTTATATACTGCTTTTCAATGGAAGTTCACAAAGTGGTTTACAGAGAAAATCAAACAAACAACTAATGGCTCCCTGTCCCAAAAGGGCTTACAATCTAAAAAGATGCAAAAGAACACCAGCGGACAGTCACTAGAAAAGACACTGCTGGGGTGAGGAGAGCCAGTTATTCTCCCCCTGCTAAATGAAAGACATGACAAATTTGTTTGCCCTCCTATATTTGTAAACTGCAGGCTGGCTTTTAATGTGTATTTTATAGTTTATAATTTTGTGTATTTTATAGTTTATGCATTTATTGTACATGTACTTTTAATCTGTTGACAGTCACTTTGGGTGCCTTTCAGGAGAAAGATGGGGTATAAAATGAACAAACAAACTTAGGACACAATCCTAACCCGTGCTGGAGCAGGCAAGCCAGGAGGCTTGTGCTGCATCCAACGCGGGATTGTAGCTAGCAGCAGCTCAGCCACAGGCAAGGGGAAGCTCTTCCCCTTACCCGTGGGTAAGGGCTGCATGCCCCTATGGGTCTCCTCAGACCTGCACCACCTCCGGAGGTGGCGCAAGTTCGAGGAGATCGGAGCGGCTTCAAGCCGCTACTCTCGCCCCGGGAATGGGGGTTGAGATCCGGCATAACCATCGGGTCCCAGCCCCGCCCCCAATTCCCTGCTTGCCTGCCACCAGGCCCGCCCTCCCCGCGCCCTCACCCCACCCAGTAACGCCCCTCCCACGCCCCCCACATCTACCTTTGCCACTTATGTCGGCACATCTGAATGTGCCGACGCAGCTCCCACCTAAGGAGATGCAAACTTGTTTTACGGCATGTTTGCGACCCTCCAGGGCCACCTATACTGGCATAACTGCCAGTATAGGGTTCGGATTGCGCCCTTAGTATACACCATTTTTACAGGACAGTAATTCATTCTTTGTGTTTAAATTGTTGCAGCCCACACTGAGCCCATTTGGGTGTCCCAATGTAAAGGGAAAAAGACACTTCCTTCCCCCCAGTGCAGATGCATCAAACACCAGATGAATCATCCTCAGAAGTATCTCTGTCTCTGTCCACCTTGCTAGTTTTGTGCAAGATCCGTCATCTCTTCCATTAGTCAGTTCAGTTCAGTAAGACTGGCATAAAATACAGAGAAAGAACAAAACAAAACAGAAATATACAAAGACAACACAACATAAGCATAAACATCAGTCACTACCCAGAGTCCCAGGGCTCTGCCTGGCTATTACCCCAGATAAAAAGGAAGCGACATTATCCAGAGTCTCAGAATCAGGTGTGGAAAGGAGAGACTGAAGCATGATTGAATCCTCCCAGCCCTGCATCCTAGCTAACAATGGGCCTAGATATTTCTTGTGTGACGCATCATGTAGCGGGCAGTAAAAAAAGGTATGCATTAAAGTCTCAACGCAATCCTTACCACACTTGCATTTCCTCTCTGAGTAGGGGATACCGCTGAACCTGCCAGTTAATAAGGCAGATGGAAGAGCATTACACCTTGCCAGTGTGAAAGCTCTCCGGGCCTGTGGGCACACCAGGTGGTAAAAGAAGGCCAGTTTCCCAAAACTGATTGGAATATGGAGATGGAGTGGAGAACATGTGGTTCTGGTGGCACTAAACAGCTCTTGTTGTTCAATATCAAGAATTCTTCCTTTAACGATTCTGTAAGCTGCATCACAGGCAATCATACCTAATTCTGCAGTGTCCAGCCCTATTGACTTAATTTTAGTTAGAAGATCAGTGATCTCTATAGACAGGACTGGATCCGATAATAATTGGTGCATTAGACCAGAGGAGGTAGGGTTAAATAAAATCCTAAACCAAAATTTCAGAAGTCTTAACCATGCAGTAGTCCTTAATCGAATTAACCCCACCTCAAGACACAGAACCGAGTAGGGAACGCACCTGGGTAAGCCCAAAATCTTCCGTAAAAAGGCTTGGATGCGTTCTAGTGGTTGGTTAATAACCTTATACCAGACAGGAGAGCCATAAAGAACCTGGGAAAGAACCTTTCCCTTAAACGCCTCCAGAGCGGCCGGAACATAACCATTGCCGCAGGTGAAAAAGAAACGGGAAATGGCTGAGGAAGCTAGATTGGATGCGTTCTGCACCGCCTTGCGATGAAAAGTCCAAGTGAGCCTGTAATGGAAGTTGATACCCAGGTACTTGAAATGCTTAACCTGTTCCATTTTGTTGCCATTACAAGACCACTTAAAAGCCTTCCATCTGTTAGCAAATATTATCTTAGATTTAGCATAATTGATCTGCAATTTGTTGGTCAAAAAATACTCTGTGGCACGCCTGAGCAGACGTTTCAGGCCAATCCTAGTACGAGATATCAGTACTGCATCATCCGCGTACAGAAGTAGCGGCACTTGGCTTGCGCCAAGCTTTGGACAATGGCCATCTACTTCCTTCAGGGAAGGGGCAAGATCATTTAGAAATAGATTGAAAAGCATGGGGGCCAAGACACAGCCCTGTTTGACCCCTTTGTTAGTGATGATGGAGTGAGTTAGATTCCCCCTCCAGGAGCATCTAACCCTGCAGGAGGTATTTAAATGGAGGGACCTAATCAGCAGCAGTAATCTTTTATCAATCCCCACGTCCTCCAGCTTGGCCCAAAGAAGCTCGCTATCCACAGAATCAAAGGCACCTTTCAAATCAAGTGTTGCGCAGGACCAAAGAGACTACTGACACCAACGAAAAGTTTAAGGCCTTTATTGTTCGGAATGGAACCTTAACCAAATGAAAACACAACCTAGTTCCAAATTCCCTGAGGCAGGCAGGAGGCAGCAGGACTTGAGGCAAAGGGGCTGGGTGATTGCTCCCTGGTTCTCTGTGTGGCTCTTCCAGGGGCTCCTTGCTGCAACTCTCTCCTCAGCTCAGGTTTCAGCTCTCAGCAGCAGGGTCTCTCCCAGCTCAGTCTTGAAGCTCTGCTCAGCAAGGCTTCCCTGGTGGTCTATCCAAGCCCAGTCTTGTGCAGCCCCTTTTATAGGCCTCTGCACGCAGCAGCCTCTGTCTTCCCTCTACGGGGACTGCAGCCTCCTCTCCTGCAGCAGTTTTCCCTCAGGTCCTCCTCAGTCAAACTCAACTTTTTTACACATAACACAAGGAAGGCTACATAAAGACGAGCCTTGCAAATCCTAACCTGTTTATAGGCCAAATGAGACAGGATCAGGCAATTATCCAAAGTTGATTTGCCCCGACAGAAGCCAGATTGCTCGGGGCCTAAGATGCCTTGCGAAGTAACCCCTTCCATTAGTCAACTTTTTTCTAAACCAAAAAGCCTGCCCCAAATGAGTATAACTTGTCTGGATAGTTATTTGAGCTCCTGATCATGGTTGACCTTTCCTACCCTTCCAAGCTTTTGATCTCCTGAGGCAGGTGTTGCCCATGCCAGGACTTAGCTCTCAAATCACAAAAAAATATCACATGCTATTGTTTTTAAATGGCTTTCCAACCTCTGAAGATTTAAGACTAAAAGTGGAAAAAAAAATGCATAAAGTCATGGAAAAATACTCAATAGAAAACAGACCTCACTGAACATAAACAGCTTCATCATGCCTTTCTGAACTGAACTGTATGTAGACAGGTCCAGGCTAGAGCGTTCAGGATCTCTCTCCCTTGAGAACTGGCCATGATGTTGCCACTGCACCCTCTCAGACATTCATTCCAGGGAGGCATCTGCACCTGCTTATCGGCTACTGTCATTTCCCTGCTTGACGCATCTTTCTCCCTAGCCCAGAACTGTGCAGGGACCCTGGAACTACAGTCCACAGCCAGCAGGCCATAGTCCAGAGTTGAGGGTCTTCGATTTTCCCTCCAATTTTGAGGGGCTTTATTTTCCCGCCGATTTTGAGAGTCTTCAGTTTTCCCTCCAATTCTGAAGGGATTTGTTTTCCCTCCAATTTTGAGGGGCTTCAGTTTTCCCTCCAATTCTGAAGGGCTTTGTTTTCCCGCCAATTTTGAGGGGCTTTATTTTCCCTCCAATTTTGAGGGGCTTCAGTTTTCCCTCCAATTCTGAAGGGCTTTGTTTTCCCGCCAATTTTGAGGGGCTTCAGTTTTCCCTCCAATTCTGAAGGGATTTGTTTTCCCTCCAATTTTGAGGGGCTTCAGTTTTCCCGCCAATTTTGAGGGGCTTTATTTTCCCTCCAATTCTGAAGGGATTTGTTTTCCCACCAATTTTGAGGGGCTTCAGTTTTCCCTCCAATTCTGAAGGGCTTTATTTTCCCGCCAATTTTGAGGGACTTTATTTTTCCTGCCAATTTTGAGGGTCTTCCATTTTCCCGCTAATTTTGAGGGGCTTTATTTTTCCTGCCAATTTTGAGGGTCTTCCATTTTCCCGCTAATTTTGAGGGGCTTTATTTTTCCTGCCAGTTTTGAGGGTCCTCGGTTTTCCTGCCAATTTTGAGGCTCTTCAGTCTTCCGTCCAATTCTGAAGGGCTTTATTTTCTCAAACCGACCCACAGTTCGAGAAACGCTGCTCTATAGCGTGCTGAGGTTCTGTGGCTGACATGGGATTTCTCATCAGATGCTTTGGTGTGGAAAACAGAAGGTCTGAGCTGCTCCTGGCCAGTGCTGTCAGTCATGGATTATAGATACGATTGTATGAATATGTCCTACCTCTGAATGCCAGTTACAGGAGAGCAGCAGCAGGAGACGGCCTGCACCTCCTGCTTGTTGGGTTGCCCCTTTAGTAAGCAGGTTGCTAGAGTAGGCAGCCCTTTGGCCTGACCCAACGGGGCTCTTATGTCACCCGCTGATGGCAGTGCGAAAGCCTCCAGCTGTGACAGCACTATTTTGGCCCCACATGATGTGTTACTAAAAAAGTTTCTTGTTTCCCTCGCCCCTTACAGGCAAAGACTATGAAGACTGCATCCCACTGTGATTTGAGAGGAAGGTAGACCCAGGCCCAGAGGAGCTGATTTATGTTTACAAGGAACAAGCTTTCTGCTGTTCCTTCTCCCTTGAAGGGTAGCATTGACAGGAGAAGGAAGAGGTAGAGCGAAGCCTCCAACACCTCCTGGGGAGAACCTGGAAGTGAAGTCCCCCATCAGCTTTGCAAAGCTGTTGCTCTCACACCGTCCCATTCTTCTAGTGCTTCAGAAACTCAAGACTGTTGCCTGAAGGACAGCTGAGAAAAAGAAGACATTGATGATGGCGTGACTGTCTCAGTTGCTCTTGATTACACAGGCCAACGCATATTTTGTTTCCTTAAACATTGCACCAATTCCTGGGTATATTTGGGGTGCCGATTCCAAAAATAGCATCCGTTTTGCCCTATCAAGTCTAGTTTTGGAGACACGGAATAGCCTCTTTAGTGGATGGTTCAAGCAGCTTCCTCATGAGCACCCCAAATTCATATCAAACCACCATAAAGTTTGGGGAAAACTTTTCTGACCCTCAGTTTTGTAGGCCTGTGTTACTGTTGGCCATGGCAAAACTGCCTGTGCAGCAAGAGCCCTGCTTGGGGGGTGTGTGCTTCCATTGGGGCTCTGGAGAGAGGCTAAAGATGGCTTCTCCAACTGTGTCAAGGCCTTTCTGTGATTTCTGCTTTCTGTTACTTCTAGGGACTCATAAACAGGCATGCATTTCATGAGGCGCTTTGTTGGGTCTGTCATGCGAAATGAATGATTTATGTCTTATGAGATGGTTCCCAAGCTACAGAACTTGTGCATAAGTCAGCAAACAGCATCATTTGAACACTGTAGCTTTTGTTTATCGTTGAATTATTGTTGGGATGTTTTATTTTCTTTCCCTCTCTCCCCATCTCCCTCTAACAAATGCTGCTTTCTTTGGCAATGATGATGATCCTTCTGCCTTAAGGTAAACCAGAAATTGGATCCATGCGATTATTCTAGGTCACCCTCAAAGTGCCGTATTCATAAACCGTGGATTGGCGATCAGTCTCTGCCAAGGAGAGCTCTGCCCATCCGTCATGGGGCAGAGGGCTCTGGGGTTGTCATGCTTTTAATGAGTATTATAATGTATGTTCAGCAATTTAGAAAATGTTTTCAGTGAAGGAGGTGGACCCATAAACTCTCCCTTTCTCTGTCTCACTCAACGAATGTGAGGTCCAGAGTTAAAACCACAGGCAAGCAAACTAACTTGCCTGTTGGGTCAGGCAGTGGCGCCCATCCATGCAGCCAGCTGAAGCAGTTGCATTGTGGTGGTACATTGTGAGGGGTCTGAGGGACTGGCAGATTTGAGGTGTTTTCCACCCTATGGCGGCTGTCGCAGCCACTTCCCTCCAACGTGCAGCCAATGTAAGCCACAATGAACTACTTCCTGCTTGCTTGAGTGAGAAGCAAGTCATTCCCTTCCTTACCATGCTCCTCGCATGCTGCTGGGAAACCCAGAATTGCAGGACTTCCAGATTCATTTACAGGGACAGCGTGAATGTGCTTGTAAAAACCAGAAGTCCAGCTTTCCAAGTTTCACAGCAGTATGTCAGGAACATGGTAAGGGATTGGGGTTTTCTGAAGGGAGGAGAGGGTGTGTAACACAGAGGCAGTGGCCCTGAGATAGCATCACGCAGCACTCTGGGTCTCGCTGCCCCATTTCAAGGTTGATGTTGAGCTAGCAGCTTGTGAGAAAGATGGAAGATGTTTAACAGCAGGGGCAACAAATAATCCAGGTGGTAAATATATATGTGACCCCTTTGGGTATAGGGCAGAGGTTCCCAAACTGGGCATCACAATTCCCTGGGGAGTTGTAATGTGTTTCCAGGGACATCATGAGACCTGTGCTGGGCAAGTTGCTCAACAGTGCAAGTGTGACGCAACGTGCTGGAGCGCCGCCTGTAGGTATGGTCAGCTGGGATCTCTGTGGAGCTGCAGAAGGACCCACCAGTCCTCCCTGGCCTGTTTTTTTCTTCTTCCTATTTTAGTGGTCTTTTTTGGTGTGACCTGGAAGTAAGTGTCACTGATGTCATCACATCAGAACATCAGTGTGTTATTGGTGCTTACTTCCACGTCTGGAGCTTGATAAGGGCATCGCAGGCCAGGTGACTTTGGAAACCACTGTGACAAGGAACCTTTTATCAATTTACTTTACTGTGTAAACTGCTCAGTGAACTACGGTACATATATAAATCTTCTTAACAACAACAAGTCTCTAAATGCCGCGTTTATGCTATACATATACTTATGCTATACTTGGAACTGGCCCCTTGCACAGGCAACAAATGTGCTTCAGTGCATTAGAAAAGATGAAGGCTGTGCGGGTGTCTGCCTCAAAGCCATTAGAAATCTCCTGACACAATGGCGGGTCTCTCCCAAAATTCCTTTGGCAACGGCAAAAGTGGACCAGATGCAGCCTCAGATCAGGTTTCATGAGCACTTCCTGTGTCTGGCCTCTTCTTCACTGAGTGCATCTGTCTCTCTCTTTCTTAATGGCTCGGGGCTCCTTTGGTTATAATCTGCCCCAGTCAATTTGCATTTGACTTTTGGTCTTTTGTGAGTTGTGGAAGTAGGCTACAGAGCATCAGACATAATCTCTGACTGAGCTGCACCAAACATTTTCCTGTTTTGGTTTCAGGAGTTGCAACTGGGCATTCTGGTGGCAGCCATGGTTTTGGAGTGTGTTGGAGCAAAACAATGGCCTGGAAAGGTTTGTCCAAATGACATAACTAAAACTACAAAACAGGATAAAGTGGGTGATATCTTTTGTACTATAGTCTTATGCTCGGGTTCCTGCAAAAGCAGAGAATCTGTGGACAGTCCGGGAGATGTAGTGCCACTTCTAGGGCCTTGTCATGAATAAGTCCATGTTAGGCCTAAGTTGGCATGAGAAGCCTGAACCAAACTAAGAAAGTGTAACTGAGAAGTTGCTAGCAGTTTCCAGCTGCAGGAATGTGGGTAAATAAACAAAGAGGAAGGAATGTGTTGTCTCTCCTTTGATGGCCAGGAAGGACAGATAGCAAGAATTATAACCAATTGGAGTGCTTGGCATCTTAGCAGACAGAACGTCTCCTTAGCAAGGGTGATTGAGTGCAGCGGTGGATCTTCAGTTGGGAGGGATAAGAACTATGAGGGGTTAGCAACCAGGCCAACTTCGAGAAGGTTCTGTTCATCAAGGGTTCTGATTGGACAGCCTAATAATTACGAAGTCACCTCGGTACTATTAGCATAAGAGGTATAATAATGTGTGCCTATGGGGTGTGTTGGAAGTTCCCTCTTGGACAGAGAGTCTTGGGTGCAATGATCTACACGCGTGTAAGCTTCATTGTCCAGCATGGGCACCTGGCCCCATAGGTAGCTCTGGAGCTAAGAGATCTACAAGAGTAACTGACCCAGGTGAGAATTAGGTATTAATAGAGATAGCCAGCTAGCTTTATTATTTTATTGCTGATATGTTTCCTAGATGTTTATGCCTCTAGCATTTGCTGCCTTATTGTAGAGCAGGGGTGTCCAACGTTTTTGGCAGGAGGGCCACATCAGCTCTCTGACACTGTTTCGGGGGCCGGGGAGAAAAAAGAATTAATTTATATTTAAAAAATTGAATAAATTTACATAAGTTTACATAAATGAATATATTAAAGATGAACTTATATGACTGAATGAAGGTCTTGCAATAGCTCAAGGCCTATAAAAAGACTTTGCACAAAGTAAGGCTGGCCTTTCCTTTGCTGTTGCTGCTGCATCACAGACATGAAACAACAAGCAGTGGAGGGAGCCCTCATCCCACAGCTCACGCAAGAGGTCAAACAGTCGCCCTCACGCTGAAAGCAGTTGCATGTGGCCAGTGTAGGCTCCAAAAAATCTCCAGAGGGCTAGAGGCTCATTGGAGACTGGGGGCTCCCTGAGGGCTGCATTGAGAGGCCTCGAGGGCCACGAGTGGCCCCAGGGCCGGGTTTGGGCACCCCTGTTGTAGAGTGTGTGACCTTATGTACTTAATAAAGTAAAATATCTTTTACTAAGTTGTTTCATTGTCTGTTGGGAACAAAGGTTCAGAATCTTGCCTAGCCGTTCAGCAAGCTACCAAGTACTCGTTGAGTTCTAGTAACTTGAGGACTGAGGCTTTAATTAGAGAAAGAGCTCAGTGCCTGCAAGGGATAGCATTAAGCCTAGAGGGTCTCAGTGTCCCTGGACTGAGGCACTGGCATGTACAGGGTGGTGGCAGTACTACCAGGCAAGGGGCCTTGAGGGTTTTAAGGTTCAAAAAACCAAGAACCCTAGGTCTCCAACCCACCCCCTTTGTTAATGACAGGCCAGCTGTTCATTGAGTCCAAAGTATTGAGACTTCATCCAAGGGATTCCCTGCCCCCCATCTTTCAAAATCTTGTGCAGATTATGTGTAATGCTCTATAGCAGCCATTTTTTTTTCTGAAACTGACATCCTTTGTCTATGAAGTAATTATGAAGAATCAAGAACATATGCAAATCCAGACCAAGTAATAGGAGCATTTAGAAAATAACAGGGTGAATTCTAAGAGCCAGCATGCATTTGTCAAAATAAATCATGCTGAACTAACTTCATTTCCTTTTTTGATTAAGTGACTGGTCCAGTAGATTGTGGGGAAGTTGTGGACATCCCAGCCAAGCATTTGACAAAGTATTCCACAATATCTTGTTGTCTCTTGTTGTTTTGTTCTCTTGTTGTCTTGTGTGCTCCCTGAGGCATTAGATGGGCCACTGTGAGATACAGGAAGCTGGACTAGATGGGCCTATGGCCTGATCCAGCTGGGCTGTTTTAATGTTCTTAATATACCTATTAATAAAATGGCAAAATGATAAACAAATTGAGCTGAGAATAGACAGCTTTCCAAGAAGTGGCTATTGGTATTAGATACACAACTGAAAAACTCAATCTTCCTCTTTCTCATTTTTCTACTAAAACCACACTCCCCAATTCCTCCCTTCTTTCAAGTGTCACCACTCTCCTTCTTCCAGGGTTGGCCCACGACCTCCTGATACCTGAGGAGGCATCCAAATGCTGACTTTTACCTGCCTCTGCTCCTCTCACTCTCCAGTATTCTAGCTTAGCACTCCACACTTTCTCCCCTTCACACTTCCTATTCCTCTCTATCCACCTCTTCTTTTTTCCAATCCAAAGAGTGAAAGGAGAAGGAAGGGCAGTGGAGACAAGAGGACAGACATGCTCCCACCAATGCATTGCCTGAAGCCACTGCTTCAGTTGGCTTCATTGATGGGCCAGCTCTGCTATCTTCCTTTCTTTTAGAAAGGAAAGCAATGTGGTGCCATATCATAACTCCTTTGCAGACCATCTCTGGGGAGGGAGATGCTGGGGCTGTCCTGCCCCAGAGAACAAGTCCATAATCTGTTATCTGAAGTGGCCACTTATCCCTCCTTGAAGGCCCTGCGTGACAAGCAGAATTAAGACTGGAGATGGGCCTTCACCCTCAGTTAACATTTGCTCTGCCATTGCCCATGCAGAAACTGTATTTTGAACAGGACAGAACAAGGCTGATACCTGTTGATCTCCTTTCCTAAGGAGTTTATTCATCTATTTAGCTATAATATCCTGCTCTGCAACCCAAAGGCTTTCAGAGAAGCCAATAACAATTAAAAGCACAATAAAACAATTGAAATATACCATAAAAATGGAACATCCAAAGGTATGCCAGCACCAAGGCAGGTTAAAACACAATTGGAAGAACTACAACACCTCAAAGGGGCATAAAATGTTCTTTACCTGATGCTGAAACGACATGAAAGCGGTGGTAGGTGAGCTTCCCTGGGGGGAGTGCCACAGCTGGAGAACCACAACTGTTAAAGCCTGTCTCTGGTCAGCACCCAGCTCCCCATGGAAGGTAGAGGAACTCATAGGAGGGTGTCTAAGGAAGGTCCTCATAGAAAGGTTCATGTGGGAAAAGGTGGGTCACATGAGATTCAAGTTCAAAGCCATTTAGGGCTTCAAAGTATAAAGCAGCACTTTATATAGCACTCGAGTCCCGAGTCAGTGCCTGAGTTTTTGATACATGTGATTTGAGTCACAAGTTGTGAAAAATGTGTGTTTTCGTAACTTGAATCAGAGTCATCTGAAACTTGGCACAAAAAAGGCAAGAAAGCTCTTGCTCTTTAGCCTGCCCTCCCTCCTCACTTCATGCCATTTCACTGAGTTGTGGCAAGAGTCATTGTGCTTGGTCCCTGGTCCCTGCTTGGTCCCAGCAGATTCCCCCAGTGTGCAGATGTTGCCCCACCTTAGAGCATGTAACACGCCACTATGCCCGCCATCAGAGAGAACAATGAAGGCATCGCTCATTCCACTCACTATATTTGTTTTTCTGCCCTTGACTCTGTTGATCTTTCCAAAGCAAATATCAAACAGTTTTTGACTTTTCAACTGTAGTGAAAACAAACTCCCCTTGATTTATGGTCTCAATTCCTAATTAAAATTTTCTTTTGTAGCTGCTCACTCACTTGAAGCATTCCTTGGCCTCCGGGAAACATTTCTAGAACAAAGTGAGGAGGATGGCCTCTCTTCACTCCTTGGGAGCGCAACCTCCTGGTCCAGACTCAAATGGAAGGTAGACAAAGAAGAAAGGAGGGAA
Source organism: Tiliqua scincoides (assembly GCF_035046505.1). NCBI lineage: Eukaryota > Metazoa > Chordata > Lepidosauria > Squamata > Scincidae > Tiliqua > Tiliqua scincoides. The sequence continues at coordinate 18,619,994 of NC_089832.1, read as the reverse complement.
GAGGACTGTGCTGGGAACACTTGTGCAAAAGACACAGAACTTTAGAGAAAAGATTGTTTATTTATATGTACAGGGAATCTCAAAAATCCATGCCCATTTCAGTAAACTCTAATTCATACATACTTTGTACAAAACCTACAATGAATGAACATTGAATGGAACCAATTGAAGAGACACGTGGAACCAGGCCCGTAGCCAGGATTCTAGAGATGGGGGGGGGGGGATTAGTTTTTCAGAAGGGGAAGTGACTGACCTGGCTGATTTTGGATGCCATCCTGGTTTCACCCTGAAAGCAAACCAACCAAAGCTACTGGGTTTTGCCCTTTGACAGGCTGCACTCCAGCTCCAGACTCTAACAAGGTGCCAATTAAAAAAAAAATTCAAGATGTCCTGGGTCCAATCCAGAAACAAAGTTCTTTTTCTTTAGCATGATTGCAGTTCATTCCAAAGTGATATTGCAAATCCTGTTGTACTTATAAAAGACATTCCTAGTCAAGTGGCCAGATTTTGTTGTATCTTAAAGGCCCTTAGAAGTCCACCCATTGTTTTACCAACCTCCCTGTTAAAGACGCCCTTAATGGGGATGCTGGAATTCAAACCGATTGTGGACAAAGACCATGGCACAGCATAGGATGACAATCTTAGGGGCAGCCCTACAGCTGTTGCAAGAGTTCAGAAAAAGCCCCCTCAGCTCTTATAAACTTGCTGATGTCAACTCATTTTAATTTAATGGGCAGGAAACCTCCACCCCATTGGAACGATCCCAGTGCATACATTAGTGGAGACCTGCAAATTTCCTAGGGCCCAATGCAACTTTCTGATGCAGCCACAATGCAGCTCCAAGGTAAAGGAACAAATGTTCCCTTACCTTGAGGAGGCCTCCATGACTACCCCCCATAGGATGCAGTGCACACCCTGTTGGCACAGCTGCATTGGCACTGCAAAGTGGGATAAGATAGGGTCCGGGCAGCCCAATCCTAAAGCTGCCTGGTACCCAGGGGAGCAGTGGCGCCAACATGGGTACCACTGTAGCGCAGGCCCAGTGCTAGCACTCCTTGCTCTTCCGGTGCCATAAACATGCTCTACGGCACATTCATGGCACCCAGCTCCAGCTCCAGCTCAGCACCAGCACTGGGAAAGTTTAGGATTGGACCCAGAGTCAATAATTTCAGCGGTGTAGAGCACTTGGTCTAATTGATTGACTAACCAATTAAATTAATTAACTAGGGCAAGCAACTGCTTCTGTGTACACCACATGCAGCATATGTGTGAATTATGATGTATCACGTAGTATATCTGAATTATAGCACAGTAAATTTGACACTATAAAGGGTGTGCACATTTTCTTGAGATGCCCTGTGTTTATTGCTATTCAAAGTGGTTTGCAGAAAACTGATGAGAAGAAATAAATCATCAACACCTAATGAGTGCAAAATCCATAGATATGGCAAAAACATTTCAAAACCCTCAACTGGGTTTATGGGAAAATAGGATGCCTCTGGAGGCTGCTGCCATGTGCCAAGCTGTTGGGACCATCCAGGGAGGCCACTCTTCTTTGGCAGGGATGCTGCCAATCCACTCTAATGGCTTGAGATCACAACACTCTACGACTGCTTCATAGTACTTGTGCTTTCCTTGTGAATTGGGGTGATTTTGGTTCTCGAACTGTGTTTCCCTAACCTTTTAGCACTGGAACCAACTTTTTAAAGATACTATAAACCCACCTTGCTTTATGAAACTAAAAAAAAAAAGTTTCATATTATCAGCTATACTTATTTCATATTATCAGCTACCCTCTGCCTTTATCCTTTTTACTATGGTGGGGAGGGAATCACCTTCTATAGCATTTGTTGAGTGCCACATTTATCAGATGGGGACCATTCTGGTGGCTTTGTGTGCTCCTTTACCTGGCCTTTGATAAAAACCAAGGCATGCTTGCCTATTTGGGCTTTCCATAGGGCTTAATAATTTTTGTCAGCTTGAAGCGGGGGACTTCCTTCTTAAGTGTTTTTGAGGCCTGTGTTCATCTGGTCAGGACCATTCTGGTGGTGTTGCATTCCCCTCAGCCTGCCCATTGAAGTGGACTGAGGCATGTTTGGATACTCACAAGTAAACATACTTGTGCAGCTCAGTTTGACTTGCCATAGGTCTAAATACATTTTCCTTGATAGCTATCAGCTTGTCAGTTTCCTGACTAACAAAAAATCGAGTTGTAACCCACAGGTAGATCATGACCTGCAGTTTGAGAACTGCTGTTCTTGACCAGTGGCCTTCAACTTTTCTCATACCACTGCACCAGTAGCTAACTAAATAAACAAACGAATGAACGTAATACTTTTTATTATTCATTCATTCGCTCATTCAAAACTTATACTTTTTATTATCCAAAGTCTGGGGACCCACTGCCAATCCCACTCCCCTCCCAGAACTCAGTCCATCCACCCTGTCTCCATCATGTATGTGGGTAATCGTTTAGGTGAGAGTGAAGCTTGAGCTATTTTTGCTCTTGTAAGAAGCAGGCTTTGAAAGGTTGCCACGACCCCTCGAACGGAGGCCTTGTGACCCCCTTAGAGTCACAACCCACAGGTTGAAGAACAGTGTTCTGATCTAGTCAGTGGAGCTGGGGAAGGAGCATGTCAGCATAGGAGAGGCAGTGTGAGTGGAGGACTCTGGATGGAGGGATGCTGTGGGTCCATAGAGGTCCTCCTGCTGTTTTCTACACGTCACAGTTTGTACTGCCACTTGTGGCACTCACACCCAGGAACAGTCAGTCACTCTGTCACTGCACTTGGCATCACCACCTTAAAGTCAGTAAGTCTTGCGGTTGACTCACATGTTACTCCAGCAAAGTGGGAGCCATCTCAGTATTATTTGTTTTATCGCATTTTAAAAATAAACCGCTGGTCATACAGGATCTCACAGTGTATGATCTGTATGAGCAGCAGTGTGTTTATATACCAGCCTGAGTGTGTTTGCAAGGAGCAGAAACCTGGAGCCATTTGCTTTCAATAGAACTGTTAAGAGATTTCTGGTCAAAAGCCAGTTTGGGGGGGAATTCAGGGCATTGCTGTTGGTTTGATGCAACTCTGAACTGACTTGTGCATCTCATGTGGTTGCTCAACCTTCCCATTTGCAAATTACCCGGTTACTACAAATAAATCATGAACCTTCCATTGTGCTTTCTCCAAGAGGAAACCAACCTGGAGAACAAGACAACATCTGTTTAAATATCTTCTAGCTATATGCTAACAGCTAATGCAGATGCTTGAGTGTCTATTTGTGAAATAGGACCAGCTACAGACAATTTAGGGACAACTGTGTCCTTGAGGGCTTCCCTAAATACTGTATGTTGCAGGTGGGGGAGGGTGAAATGCGGCAGTGATGGGGTGTGGGAGAACAGAGATCTGGGAAGGGGCGGGTTTGGTGGCAGCAGTGTTCGCCAAATCCAAACCCTTTTCCTGGACCCGATCCCCCAAACTGGATACACAGGGACCTTAATATCTAGGAGCAAAGATATTGAGGGGCAGTTGAGCCATGGAATGATCAAGGTGTACACTGGGAGGGGGATGGTGTGTGAGGGATGAGAATTGTCCTGCTTTATACCCAAGTAGTATAGAAGGGCAAAATAGTTTCAGGAGAGGTTCATGTTGCTGGTTCTGGGGTGTGGGGGACACCTCCCTGCTCCATGCTATATAAGGTTTCAAGATCAAGGAAAGGATTTACTACAGAAATCTCCGCTCTGGCAGCCAGCACAAACCTAAGCCCTGTAGCACCTTATAACAGTTAGGGGAGATGTTTTCAGGAGCAGGCAAAGGAAACATGCATCCTTTTCTCTGTCCCCACTCCAAAACCTTGCATCCCTGTGAACTCCAAGCAGTCCAGAGACTCAGAGGCTCCTGTTCCAGGCTGGCTGGAGTACTGGACAAAAGCACTCTGCATCAGGTGGGGAGATATTGCCATATTTTGCTGCAGGGCTCTGTTAGTGTACAAGTTCCTTCAGTCATACAAATGTTTTCAACCCAACAGCTCCCTCTGTAGAATCAGAGCTGAAATGAGACGCATAAGTTTAATTAAGGACTGGACCAGCTGAAAACTGTTTCATGTTACGCAAAGCTGGGCACACACCTTTGAGTGCTACCAGGGCTCTGCAATTTTACAGTCTGGGGGCCTCTGACATCTTCATTAGTTTGCCTGCTGTGTTCACTGTACAGATAATGAACGTGGGCTGAATCCATGGCCACTTTATTGCTACAAGCAAGGAAAACTGAAAGCATGGTGGGAGGGGGTCATGTTCTGCAATAGTTACTCTGCAACGATAAAACATGGAGAGAGAGAAAAAGAGTTTGAGAGCAGAAGTGGCCAGTAGGAAGGTCTGATGAACCATAATCTGATAGATGGAAAAATACAGGTGAAAGAAGCTGCTCTCTTATTTATTGCTTTTAAAGAGAAGCGGGTAGGGAACTGGTGGCACAGTTGGCTTTTAAAAGAAAGGGGGGGAGAGGTGAACTAATGGGGACAGAACACAAGACCTGGTGCACTTTGTACAAACTAGTGGCAGCATTTACTAGTACTCAGCTTGTGTCCCAAAGAAAGAGCGTTTACTTTGTAAATGCACAAACGAAGCCCTGGTATCTCCTCCAGTTATTTGTCTCCTTCCCTCCTCTGCCTTCAGCAGAGAGAAATCACTCACTCCTTCAGATAAAAAGACTTGGGGGGAGTGGGGAAATGGGTCGGATGAGCCACTACTACCTTGTCCTGTTCCAGATTACTCCATTCAGGGTTGCCAACCTTTTCACCAGCTTCTGCACCAATGTCTTTAGCAGCAGGTTGCGACATTAGCAAGTGTTAGTGCTTTTTGTCCAAGCCAAGCTTTACCAGCTGACTTCTGCAGATCAAAGTGTTTTTAAAAGCAGAGGAGCAAGCCCAGCTTTACCTGATCAGCTGGCAACATTGCTGAGGCTCAAACTCTTGGGCAGTTCTCTCCCTCTTTATCTGCCTGACTCTCCTCATTGTAGTCAGACATAAAAATCAACACTCGGAGCTCCTGAAGGAGGTGGCATGAAATAACACTGTATTGTTCAACAACATCAGTTTGTCTAGAAGCGCTCCCAAACACTGCCTCCTGTCCCCCTTGGAAATGCTGTTGAAATTCTTTTATCATAGTTCACTTGCAAACAATCCCAAAACCACTTCTGGGAAAGCAAAAGAGGAGATTAATGACACAAGGCAAAGTTCAGGAGCATGTGAGCAAAATGTCAGGCTGACCTTCCTTGGTGATGCCCTGTGAGGGTGAGGTTTTTTGCTGTGCCTTGTTAGGAAACAAAGACTGCCCAGCAAAAGCCAGCAATCACTCTTTTTTGCTTATGATTGTCCTATCATTATTTTTTACTATTATTACTGTGTGTTATTTCATCCCAATGCCAGACGACATGTAAATGTTTGAAGCAGCAGCCATCACAGATGAGATACAGGCAGTAACACCTTGAGGGTATCAACATTCCCAGGAGGAACACACAACAGATGCACCTGTTGTGTTTGTACTGAGCAAGCAATCCTTTAGTCCGGGAAGGTTTGCTCCATAATTTGGGGTCCCTTCTCAAGAGCCCAGCGCCCCTCTTCTCTGACCCTTGCAACATAATTTACAGCACCCCGAGCAATTGGTGGCCTGCCACTTTCCTTTGTGCTCCCAAGAGAGCCTTTGAGAGTCCAACTGGCTGGAGTTTGGGGCATTTCTGATGCACCAGGCATCCTAATTACCTTCTTTTTGTGCTTCTTTTTCCCTTTTTAAGGACAGCCTGGATAATTAAGGTTAGAAATGATACTTTGCAGTTGTCCCTGTTGGGCTGTTTTCTTTTTTATGGGGAAGAGTGGATAAAATGAAGGAAAACAGGCAAGTGTGCCTCACCTCTGGGCCAGACGGACGAGGAGTGCTGAAGAACCAAATGCTAATTAGAATGCCAGAGATATAATATCTCCATTCCCTGAGCACAGTCAAGGGCCCAAACAAAGCACTGCTCAGCGCAGGAACTGTTTTCCTATCTCATTCAATTTGTCTTTGCCATCGTAGTCATAAAAAATCATGACTGTGGCTTGCATAAGACATGAGACACTTAAGCGTGTGAGCACAGCAATGAATACTGAGCGGGGCTGTTTGACTTGCTTGTCTGAGAAAGACTTGCCTGTTTATGTGACAATCCTGGAACAGGCAGGAACCCAGAGCGAACAAGTTCTCAGTCAGGACATCTCCATATGCATGCCTTCACAGAAGAACACCCCATTGTATTCACTGGTGATTACAATGGTAATTACAGCACGGTGGTTGCATTTCACCATCATGGCTAACAGCCATCGAGCCTTTCTGGATGAAACAAACGGCATGTGTACATCTTCTAATGCTTGGAGCCAAGACGATAACAAAAGCACTATCTGAACCAGTCCACAGATGCAGCAGGTCTTTTCTCCCCCATACATTTTACCAATCCCCCTTGAAAGCCATCTAAGTGGGTGCCATTGTTACATCTCGCAACAGGATATTCTATCAATTCACTGGGTGCTGTGCAGAAAAGGACTTTGGGCTCAATCCTATTCTACTTTCCAGCACTGACACAGCCACAACACAGCCCTGATGTAAGGGAACAAACATTCTCTTACCTTGAGGAGGCCTGTGTGATTGCCCCCCCCCACAAGATGCGTTTATGCCCTGTTGGCATGGCTGCATCATTGCGATGCATTCTGGTGTGAAACTAGGCAAAGACAAGGGCCCACGTGACCTAAGAGAGGCTGGAAGAAGCCAAAGAAACTGGCAGGAGCCCTGAAAATCAGTGCTGCACAATGATCAAGCAACTTCTTGGGGGCTCTTAAAAAACTTTCTGAACACCAATATCCACAGACAGTTTCTGGAATGGACCCCCCCCACACACACACACAGAGAGAGATACCAGGGCATGCTGTTCTACTGGTACAAGCTGCTCATTCTTCAGGTCTTGACTTCCTCCTCCAAGTCTATAGAAGACCATTTCCTGACTGGGGAATGGACATTGTTGGTAGCATGCAGTCTTATAAATGCACATGAACACTGAAGCACCGTGTGCAAGGAACAGCCTGTGTTTCACAATCTGCAGCTGCTGCTTTGACCTCTAAAGAAGACAGCTACGGTTTCCTGAGTCTCTCTAACTTTCTTGACTGAGAAATCAGTGGATGACAGGCAATTGCGCAAGGCCATAAAGACAAGATCATTTGACAATGTGTCATAGTGGCTGGGAGGGTTCGCAAGTGACCCTTGGCATGAGTAGAAGGGTGATCTATGCGCGTTGTCTGTGAAATGTTGGAGGGTATGAACAGACACCACTAGAATAAATACAGTATATCATTTATAGCTGAGACAACAAGGGGTCATGACTTGCCCAGGAATGCCACCTGAAGCCACAATTCAAACAAGACTCTGCCCGGGGCTTAATTTATGCCTGGACCAAGCCCTGGAATCTGTTTTTGGTACAAGGGTTGGGCCCTGGGACATATGAAGGAATACGTACCTCTGTGTTACCGGGTGTGCTTTTGAAACATGCGTAACATGCAGACATGGCGGAAAACCAATTTGTTTGCAGGAATTCTGTGCAGTGGCCAATGGCATGGATATGTCAGTGACCACTGGGTGTGGCAAAGGACAAGGGGAGATGAGGGTTAAAGGTGCAGCAAAAAGGATTTCTTGCGGAAATGGTAAAAAGGAGGGATCAAGGATGGGTGCCTTTTTGGGCTTGCTCACTCGCCCACAATTAGCTAAGCAGGGGAACACCCTCTTCTAACCATCCATTCACAACTGGATCTTATGTGTGGTCAGGAAGCAAAAGAGAGAGAAGAGAAGGAGAAGGCATATGAAGTCAACAAGGCATGCATAGCCCCAGGGCTGGGTGTTTTAGGGTGCAGGGAAGGAAGAAAAAGGGTCTCCACTAACACTGTCAGAAAATGGAATAAATTCGTTCACACCCATTCAGCATTCACAGTGAAAAGGAAAGTCAGAAACTCTAAGTGGGTTGTTAATCTGGCTCCCATCAATTGGACAACAAAAGATAGAGAGGAGTTGGTTGTTGGTGCAACGTCGCCATAAGGTGATTTCTCTGTTTCTTCTGAGTGTGCACACAGTGTGTTTCAAGGGCCACAAGCCAAGACATCTAAGGCCAAACAAGCCTCCTGAATCAAGCTGGGTTTCAGGCAAAAAGAGGGCTATGCAGTCAACCTAAAATGTAGGCAGTGGTCTTAGTCACAGAAGGAAGCAGGCAAGGGAGTCACAGCTGCTTTCCCAAAGGGAGGTGACCCGCAAAGCTTAGCCTCTTGCCATCACTCCAGGAAAGAGTCATGGTCCTGGCATGGCCCAGGCTCTCCTAGCAGGCACTCAGCAGCAAGTGTATTTTCTGCATGTCTTGAAAGAAAAATAAATAAAAAGTTGACCAAGCATCATCTGTGCGAAGTGCCTTTACTTTACCACGAAGGAATTGCAACTTGTACCTACATACTTAAAATGGCTTATGAGGGCAGCCCAGGTCAGGCTCGTAGGGGAAAAGGGCAGGATGGCAGGCAGGGACAACAAGGAAGCAGAACAAATTCTTTAAAATGTTTCTGGTTGGTTGGTTGCAGTCCTCCTGTGCTGTCCTCCAGTCTGGGCATACAATTGCTCCAACTGACTTCCCAGACAGAGCTGTATTCCTTCCACACTCTCCTCTTGGAAGCCCAGAGGCTATCCATATCAGATGCACACCAGAACTTCAGTGGAATGAACTGGAAATAATTCAACTGTCTTGAAAGACATGCAGGGGCAGATGGAGGAATTTGATAGTGGCAGGAAGATCTTGGCGCATTAATGTGCAAAAGAAAACAATCAATACTATTCTCTAGGAACCTGTCACCCCTCTTCTGGAAAGATGCTTAACACCGTTTCTGCTAGTAATTGCCAGTGTGCTAGGAGAAGAATTCCTCATGGCATTCTCCTGCACAACACCAAGTGGCTCCACTTTTAGGACTTGATTATCTTGCAGAACCTGCGCTGCAGTGTGGATGGGGGCATGCCTTCAGCAAGCACATCCTGCTTTGGGGTTCCTCGAGGACAACAAAAGAAAGCTACATTGCCTGCAAATGGGGCCACCCAGAAGAAAACCTCCAAAGATATAGGCAGGTTGATGTGGGAGGAGGTCGAAATGATGCTTCTCCCAGTACTAGTCTTGCCATGACTGTATGGGGAGTGGGGGGCCTTGCCTCTACAGCCCACATCTGAATATGGAGATTCCCTATTCTGTTGTGACTAATAGCCCTTCATTGATCATGCTCCCTGATTTTAAATCCAAATAAGCTGCCCCTTGGGGCAGCAAACTCCAGCCATGATTTTCTCATCTTTGATCATGTCCTTGTGTCCCAGTCATCATTGCTCAAGGAGGTTCAAATGCATTAGCTCTTTTCTTGTGGGGAAGCTGCTGCAAACCCTTGGTCATACTGGTGGCATTTCTGCAACTCCTCGTGGCACGCGACATGGTCCTTCTCCAACCACACACGTGAAACCGAATGCTTTGCTCATCCTGGCTATGGAGGTTGCGAATGATCTCCAGCTGCCCCGCCCTCCATACTGCTCCCCTGTTGGGGTGCTGCTCACTAAAGGAAGCCGCTCCCTGAGGATGCACTGACGCAACTGGAAGAACATGTGCAGTGGCAACAACGACAGGAAGAGAAACATTTTTCTCTCAGCAAGGAGGGATGCTGAGCTCCATTGGCACCTGCAGGGAGTATTCTTTAGCTCTTGCCAAGGTAGTGGAGTCAGTTGGAGCCAGGAAGTCCTGGGATGCAGGCAGCACAGCAAGGCAATGAAGATGGTGTGTGGAAGACCAGTCAGCACAGCAGAGAGAATTGAAAAAAAACAAAAAACAGGCAGGGTGTCTGTTGTTTGGTGGAAAATGAGACATGTTCAGATTTTGGGGGAAATTAGAGGGGATGGGGCTGGTTCATCCAAGTGGTCAACTAAAGCAGTCACCTTAGGTGGCAAATAGGAAGGGGGACACCTGCCACTCACCTTGGCTTGCCTCCCAGTGCTTTCCCATTTCCTGCCTGGATTTGAAAAGAGTGGAATGAAGCAGAAGTGTGGAAGAGAAGTGTGTAGGGGAAGAGAGTGGCAGACCATCCCTTTCTTCTCCTCCATACTTCTGCTCTGCTCCCCTTGTCCAAACCAGGGAGTGGGAGCTGAAAAACCAAAAGCTGCTGTCCACTGGCAAAGTGTGGCACACTTGCTCCATGGTCTGTGGCAGCAGGTGGTTTAGGGGTGACTCTGGGAGAGGATGTCTTCTCCTTTTCAACTAGACACAACTGAGGATGTATGAAACATCCTGAAACATTCTGTGAGTGCCCTTTTGGCATCTCTCTTGCAACTTCTCCAGACAACAGGTGTGCTGAAAATCCATCTGAGAAATCTCATTTGTCTTATCCAAACTCTTTGTGACTCCTTTCAAAATTCCTCAAAATTCCTTTCAAAATTCCTCAGTTTTAGCTGAAAAATTCATGATGAACTCAACTGCATTTTAATGCATGATTGTCAGCCAATTTAACAGAGCAAAATTCACAGTTACTTTATGCAAAACAGAGTATTAGTAACATTACTGCATACCTGAAATTTCCCAATTTTTGGTTCAAATCTTCAGATTTGAAATTGCACATCTTGTGGAAAGTTTTTGTGCTCTCACTCCACTTTAAAATTATGGACAGAACCATCAGGTTTGGGTATGACAGAAACACTGCAGTGGAGGAAAAGGGATGCTCTTGGGGGTCTGAAGAACATCTCACCCACTGTCAACCATCCCTTGTGTGAAGCCTCCTAAGGCAACATACCTTGGAATGACCAGCTGCGGGGCAACAGCAGACAAGAAGTTTGTGTGTCTCTTGGCTTGTGGGCCTCCCAGACACAGTCTGCTCAACTAGATGGCCCAACCTTTTGGCCCAACCCAGCAGGGCTTTTGTTTTATTCTGCTCAATATCCAATGCAGCAATCAAATATCAGAGGATGGAGAATGTCAGTTTCAGTGTTTTGTAAACAGGATGCAGAAAAAAGATCTATTTGAACCTATTCAGTGTTAAACTGCACAGAGGAGAAACTCAAGGAGTATTTCTGAAGGGCAAAGGTACTTCAGCTCTAAGACAACTAATATGTAAAGGAGTCACTTGGGAGACATTGCAATTTGGTTGCCAGCACTGGGAGACTGTGCGCGCTTTGCTGAATTAAGGAATGGGCTTGACTGACAATTTAAGGATTCTCTGAAGTCAGAGCTGGCGGGATTGCTAATGGAGGACCTGTCAGCCTGCCCAGAAGGCGGAAAGAAGAACATCCTCCAACAATCCAGGCTTTCTGCTGTTTTACTGCTTACTTTTTACTTTTTACAAATTATTATTATTATCATTGGGGCTTTAAAGTGTTTTTTGTCACATGGTGTTATGTTCGGCGGTGCCTTGGGAACATCTTTGTTCAATCTGAACAATAAATTGTTTGTAGGGAAGAGGAGGACTGGATCCTACTCTGGCCTTCCTAGAGAATTGCACAGACTGGAGAACGAGGTTGCCAGTTTGCAGATGGCCTCTGCCCAGGGCCTGCTCTGCCCGGGAAGGTTTTAAAAGCACCCCAAGGAACAATTGCTCCTCAAAGTGGAATCGCACTGGTTCCCGGGGCAGCATTTTCACACAGAAATGAGTTGAGGATAGTTCCTAAGTGGTCTGCAGCCAGATCCTGCTGGGGTTTTCTCAGCCCCTGCGGCTGATGCTCCAAGTGTCTCAGTTCACCAGCAACGTCCCTGCTTTGTGTAACCTGCCTTAATTGATCATCATCCCTGGGTTGCTTCTCTTTCTGCCTTTGGCAGGAATGTTTTCTTAATGTTGTGGGAGTCTGTGATTTTTGTACGGTCGTCTTTCAAAATTCAGCTGGCTCCCAGGGATGCCAGAAGTGTCATTTCTACAAGTGGTTTGTATGGATGGACCTTGTGGGCTCCCTGAGTTGCATGGACTGCCATTAATATGCTGCAGGTACTGAGATCTGTTTTGAACTGTGACTGCAGGGTCTCAACCACATTTTCCGAATTCCTCTTTAACCCATGGAACGGCGCTCTTCCTGGCTTCAGGGCCAGCTTTAAGAGCTGCAGAGCCCACTGCAAAACATTTTTTGTTGGGGACCCCACACCCACGCTGCATACTTATCAGGAGGCACCCAGCATTGGCATCAACTGCTTCTGGGGAGGGAGCGCCGTCATTCTCAAGCAGTCTTCTGAGGTCCCTGCTGCCTTTCTGGGTCATGCGGAAGCCCCTCCCTTTGCCCCAGAATGCATCAAAACTTGCAGTGGGGAAGCTGCATATTTTCTTGTCCCAGGTACTTTTTTATCTAGTTCCGCCCCTGACCGTGCGGATGCCCAAACAGAAAATGGACGGATCACTCGGCAGGGAGTTCGAAGAGAGCATAATGCACATTTTGGTGCATGCATGTGTCACCTTCTCTTTTTCTGCCTGAATAAAGTTAGGCTTTAACAGCAAAGGAGACCCAGAGCAAGCCTTCACAAACTATCCATACTCAGATTTTTGAAAGCAACTTCTTGGGCATTCTTTGACTGACACTTTTTCTCCTACTCATATTCTGACTTAGCATGGCAAAATGTAGGTGCTCTTGCGGTACTGAAATCCCAACACTTGACTCTATCCTGTCTCCTGGCCACCAGTGAGGAAGAGGCCGGCCTTGGCAATCTCTTCCAAAATGTCAGTCTGCAGCAACACAGCGCACAAATATCACTGGGACAAAAAGCCCAAGAGAAAAGATAGAAGGTGAGGAAATCCTTAAAAAGAAAAAGACACTAGGCAGAGCATGCTAACTCAAGACAGGCAACCTTGTGGTAATACCCTTTTTTATTTCCTAATCCCCATATTATCTGAGCCAAGCTAGTCAGAATTTAAAATACCTCCTTTCTCTCTAAGCTGTCCCCCAGGAACCCTCTGCAACTCCACTGGCCAGACATGCAGAAGTACACCAGGAAGCCGTAAAACAAGGAAATCCCCACTAAGTACATGTAAGAAGATCTGCCTTCCTCGCTCCCTCCTCTAGCAGAAAGGACCATTCTGCAGGACTTCACATGTCTCTGGAGACTGAGTTTGGATCCCTTCCTGACTGCCAGACATGAACGTTATAAAAGGACGCAGTTTTGTGTGCACACTTCATGCTTGGTCAAAAAAGTATGTGGATTTTCTGCTTGGGAACCTGTGCACCTCCTGTGGGAACACCACTGCCCAGGAGCCCCCACTAAAGGAATCAGACTGGTCAACACAATAGCACAGAGGAACAAGATGGTGCCTTATAGTCAATCAACCTGCTGATTAGTCAGGAATCTGCCGATTACTTGATGTTTCTTCTGTTCCATCCATGAACCCTTCTCCAAATGCTGTTTCCAGCTTCCTTTTTCCATCCTCTCTTGGTCCCCCAACAGTAAATGAATGAATGAATGAATGAATGAAAAGGGGGTTTACGGTTGGCCTGCCTATGTAAACTGCCTTGAGTCTACAAGTCTTTGAGACAGGCAATATAAAAACACTGTAATAAGTAAGTAAATAAATCTTAGCACAGCACAGGGTTGCATACAGAAGACCTCAGATTTAGACCCTTCCATCCCTATTAAAAAAGATTTCAAACGTAAGAGAAAGGTTGCTGCCTGAAGCCTTTAAGGGATACTGCAGCCAGCTGCAAGAGCTGAAGCAGCTTCATACAGCCATCTGATGATCATGATTGCCCCCTTTAAGAAGGTGATCGGAGTTTGTTTTGCCTGACCAGGACACAAGAGTCCCTCCCCAAGGGGGAGGTGTAGGGGGCTGGGTCGGGCAGCTATGGTGGTCCTTTAAAAGGGGACGAGACCCAGCCCTCTTCCTCCTTGTGCACGTGGGCACCTGGGCACCGTGGGAATACCCACCCGCCCGCCCTAGAGGCAGTCTGAGTTTAACTGGTCGCCGTTTGGGGCCGGGTAGGAATATTTTGCTGCCTGCCAAGATTGGCCAAAGGGCAGGCAGTTTTTTCGCCTACCCCAGACTGTTATGGGCTAGGGGTTACACCCCCATGTTTACAAGCTGCCATCGGTCACTTTAAGAGGGCAGGTGGTGCGGGTTAGGAGGTGTGAATGGGACTCTGGCATGCACCTTCAGGTGGCATAGGCAGGGTAGAACCCTATTTCAGTCCTCAGGGGCTTGGCGGCACGAGGACTTAGACAGGGCCCTGGCCGGGATCGCAGGGCCCACCTCAGAGGCTCAGAGGCTCGAGGTGGCGCAGTCTGCGGTCCAGCTGTCTTCCCCTTAAGGGATAGACATGGACGAGACGCGCCGTCCCAGCAGCGGGGCGCGACTCGGAGTCGGGTGCATGCCCGCCTGGGGGCAGAGGTTTCTGGTACCGCCCAGAGGTCCCTCCCTGCACCACAGGGGCTTTCGCTGCCTCGGATACTGCAGGTCTCAGCCTCTGCTCCTCTTGTTTAATGTACAATAAAGTGGCCCTTTCTTCCATATCTGTTGTCTCGAGTGTTCATTGGACAGTGCGGAAACAATCTCTAGGGTAGTGCAGAGAAGGACCTTGTTCCCCTCTGGGCACGTCCCTTTTACTCATCAGTTCCCTACCCTAAGTTGAGGAACTATCCTGCTCATCAGGATCACACCCTGAGACACCTGTTACTTTTGCCTGTCTCTGTTCTACATTCTTTTTCAATGAGGAAACAGAAACATTGGTAACAATGCAGGCTGGGAGTGGGGTGGCGGGCACACAGGCTGTTCTTATTTCATTATATGCACAGTGATACGCCTGCCACTAATGGCAGGAGAAATGTTCTCCATATTAATTAGCAATTTTAATTTCAATACTAATCAGTGCATAGCAAGGTAAGGGAAGTAAATGCACCCAAATGCAGGAGAAACACACTTTTTGTGTATCTTGGTGGCATGCTAATGAGTAAATAGAACTTCATATTCCTTATTTCTCCATGTTCTGTATTCTGCATGAATAATTCCAATGGTAGTTTATGACTGCCGTTACAGAGCATCCAAGAAAGCGTGGCATGCATATGGTGAGAATCCCAGGTTCCTGCAAATATTGGCCCAATAAAAAAGATAAATTAATGATTTCTTTAATTGTTGCCAGAGACTGATGGAAGAGTAGCCAGCATGATTTAATGGTCTCCTTGCTAAAGAGTTGGAAGTTGGGAGCCAGAAACTGAATTAGGCAAGGACAGGAGACATCAAGAATTACACTAAACCAATTCAACCCTGTACCCCTTCCCCAAAAAGAACACCTTAATTTCTAGGGTTCAATCTACTCTATGCTAACATTGTGTCTGTGCCACTCCAGACAGTAAGTGAGGTGCCCTCTCACATAGAAGTTTCCCTCCATATACTAAAGCAGCACATCAGAGAAAGGTTTAGAGTAGACCTGGATGGTGGCTTGGCAGCAGACTGGCAGAGAAGAGCAAATAGATGGGCAGAGTTGGTGCATGTCATCTACCACCAAGGGGTTGGGTGCCAACAATATGCAGATGGCACCCAATTCTATATCTCCTTTCATCTGGAAAGAAGGAGACTGTGGAGGTCTCACTACGCCAGGGAGCATTTTTTAGTTGTTGAAACGTAGCAATAGGGGATTGGTTCCATGAGGGTGAAAAGGCTTAAATCCCCTCATGTTTTGCTAAGGTCCCAATCCATAGAAGGCTCACAGGCAGCTGCTGTTTTGGGAAGGAACGTTGAGCCACCTGCAGTCATGGCAGCCCTGCAGTGAACTGGAGCAGCAACACCTGAATCCTGGTGCTCTGATAGGGTGAACCAGTTATTTGGGATGGGCTGTAAGCCGCGCACTCACAGATGGAGCTGTTAAACCCATCCAATCGAAAAGGGAGGGGGGGAGAGACACTCAAATGGAAGAATTACACTCACACAATGCCATGAAAACACCAAGGCTGGATTAACATATTTCCCTCCCTCCAAACATAGACCAAAACCCCCTTCCAAAAAGTGTGTGTGTGTGTTTGGGGGGGGGGGGTAATAATTCAAGATTTCATTTGTGCATTTTGCATTCTGTTGCTTTATTTCCCTTTCATTCCTGCCCTTTGTCATGCCTCTGCCTTGATTTTCTTTCTTTCTGTAAAAGAAAGCAACATAATCATAGTATTTAAGCCAGGCCCATGTTGGAGTCGCGGGTTTCTGGAGCATTGGTCCACAGCCCCTGTCATTTCACTCTGTTCCCGGCCTCTGTTGTTTCTCCTGCTCCTATTATATATCCGTCACTCTGGCTTTTCGGTCTCCATTCAGGAAAGGATTTCAGCATATGCTTAGCACCGAATGTGTGATTTTGAAGTCCTTTCCTGACTCAAAGCCTTAGAGTGTGTATATATACAACACGACTAGGAAAGCAAAAGTCTTTGATGCAGTTTTAAAAGGGGGCGAGCATCTGGCAGCTTTGCAGTTTCTACCAAAGAATAAGTGCCATAATGACAGAGCGTCACTTCTGGTAGGAGTTTATAACACAACAATACATCAGGCAAGTCAAAGGAGGGATTTGTCAGAACAGGAGGAGGTATGGAGGGCACAAACGGTGTAGAGCCAGCATGGTGAAGTGGTTTGAAAGCTAGAGTTAGACCCACCTACAGATCCAGGTTCAAATCCCTGCCCAGCCATGATGGATACCATTAACCCAAAGCACTCTGTCTGATAAATGGAAGCAGAGGGGGGAAGGCAGAGAGACACTCCTTAACCCCTCCCTTCTGTTCATTTTAAGGTCCAACTCACTCTGCCCAAACTGCTTTTTAATTTGTAGGGGGAAAAGATGCAGGGAAGCTATGGAGATGCTGGAGCTTTTCGCCACATTCCACCCGCTCCGTCTCCCCTCACTCTGAAAATACTCACCACCAGCCTGCGCTGCAGGAGTGCTGGCCAGCACTCCATGCAGCATTGAGGCTCAGTGCTGACTGGCACAGGCTTGGCACTGGCAGCCCCTCATGTCCAGGTGCCATGGCCGTACCTTATGGCACGTTTGCGACAGCCAGCACTGGCACTGGAGGCCAGCACTGGCGCTGAGGGTTAATAGGATTGGGCCCTAAGTCCCACTGAACGCCGTTAAACTTATTTCCAAATAAACATGCAAAGGATTGTGCTGTTGTCCGATCTTTAGTCTGCTTAGGCGGCTTTGGATTAAGAGCAGCACATCATGAAACTCCATGAAATGTATAGTTTGAGCCAGCAGGAGTGTCGTCCTCCTGTTTTGTGTTTATAATTCTTGAGGGTAGAATGGAAAGCAGTCGAAATGTGCACTTAGAAAGTGCACGTGAGTTAATGGACCAATGGATCTGAGCACATTTTCATATCAAATTGCATACCTGTAAGTCTACAAGCAAACAAACAAAATTTGTAGATGATGATGATGATGATGATGATGATTATAGATAGATAGATAGATAGATAGATAGATAGATAGATAGATAGATAGATAGATAGATAGATAGATAGATAGATAGATAGAAACCTTCTTTCAAATTGTAAAAATCCCTATGGGGATTTAAATTGCCTGCCTGTGTAAACCGCCTTGAATAAAGTCTAAGGAGAAATCTGAGGACCAAGAAAGGCGGTATAGAAATACCTGTATTACTATTATTACTATTATTACTATTATTACTATTATAAATAATTATTATTACTATTATTACTATTATTACTATTATTATTATTATAAATAATTATTATTACTATTATTATTACTATTATCACTATTATCACTATTATTATTATTATTATTATTATTATTAATAATAATAATAATAATAATAATAATAATAATAATAATAATAATAATAATAATAATACAGGTATTTCTATACCGCCTTTCTTGGTCCTCAGATTTCTCCTTAGACTTTATTCAAGGCGGTTTACACAGGCAGGCAATTTAAATCCCCGTAGGGATTTTTCAATTTGAAAGAAGGTTTCTATCTTTCAAGAAACCACAACATTCAGATGTTTCTTTCTTGATCTGGTTGCACATTCTGGCCTCCATCCTCCCACACTCAGAGCAGATGGAATAGCTCGGCTCAGCTTGTCAGATTACCAGATTACCAGATTACTTGTCAGTTTGTCAGCTTGTCAGATTACCTTTGAAAAGGAAATAGTCACACAATTGCTTGTTTTAGTTTCTGTGAAATAATAAAAATTCACAGTAATTTAGGGCTTTAGTAAAAATATTGATTTTATTTTTTTTATTTTTACCCTAGCACGGGGATCCCCTTAGTATCAGGATGCACGCACCCCATACCACCACTATCACCACTTGCTCCTCCTCTTCACCTACCTGGCAGCTTAGGAAATCGACTGAGTGAGCAAGGAGAGAAGAGGGAGGTGAGGTCAGCTGGAACCCACTGCCAGCCTTACCTTGACCTCCTTCCTCTGCGCCGTTCTGTTTGGAAAAAAACAAGACTATCAGAGCCCATTAGGAGCTCTTGAGGATGGCCTCCACATTGCCATACTCCACCTCACCTTGCCCCCCACATAGCTGCTTTCCTCAGGAGCCAGGTGGGCGAGGAGGAGGGCAAGGCAGCAGTGTTTTTCTCTCTCCTTCTTCCTCCAGCAACAGAAGAAGGATGGGAACACAGCAATCCTGCCCTTTCACTTCCCTCCTTCCCTGAAGGCCCTTATTATTATTAACAGTATTTATATACTGCTTTTCAACTGATTCTAAGATATCTGCTGAATGCCCATCAGCAGGACACAGAGAGCGTAACATGAGGTACTGAGCAGAGCATATGGTGAGGTGCCATCCAGAAGAAGGTAGTCCTTCAGACATTGAAGTCTCGAGCCACTTGGTGTTTAACAGTAAGAGTAGAAGAAAAATACCTCAATGGTGTGCTAGAAATGGTTTTGGTGATTAAGTCCAACATGCTTCAATGGGGAAGACCCCAGCAGAAAACACTTGCACCTTTGACATTTCCTGCCCTTGGTTTCAGCTTTTGAACCTTTTTAGATGTAAGCAACAGCATCTTTGTATGTATGTACTGAGGCAGTGCTGGGCACCAGTTGAAGGGCTGAGTACAAAGGACCATAGCCAAGCCTGATGCTTCCAAGGGAGGGGGAACTCTCTCGGCACTCTTTGGTCCTGAAGACTCTTGGTGAAGACAAGGAACCTCTACCTCCTTTATTTAAATGTCTCTCCCCTCTATCAGTGTAATTCTTCTGGTTTCAATGGACTGTTCCCTCCAAACAAGCCAACCTGAAGTTGAGAGGGGAAAGGAGATGTGAGCATGACCCAGCCCGTCAGTTCCTGACACTTCAAAAGTACATTCCACGTGAGACTATCAAAGACCTTTACAAATTTGAAGTAATTAAGTTTCATTAGTTGAAGAACAGTTATTATCGAGCCCTCTAATCCTACAAGCCATTGTGTGGCTCCGACAGTAATGAGGCAATAAAAAAAATTAGAATTACTCTGCACAGCCCAAAGTTCTCTCTGTTCTGGGCCCTTTGCTCCTCTCTAGATTAGGATAGTTCTGGTCCTTGAGGCAGGCGCTGTCAGCATCACTCACCTGTTCCACATGACAATGGTGGTGCTGCCGAATCCTTGAGGACCTTGAGAGCCCTTCCAACTCTGTGATTGGGTGACTCTGGAAGCCCAATCATAACCAGCATGGGTGCAGCGGGGTCATGGGGCCCACACAGTATCATGCTAGGAGCAGGACGGAGGTCTCCTTAGGGGAAGGGGACATTTGTCCTTCTATCCTGGGTAAAGCCACAGTCTGCCCAACACGGCTACTTAGATCTATGCCAACTAAATCACTGCTGCAAGTCCGAGAATCCTCATGTTGGGCTTCCAAGTCTGGGAAGGGGAATACAATGCTGGGTGGGCCAGTGGCCCCAATCCCGCCCTCTCCAGGGCCTGAACCACCCCTCTCCACCCTCTCCTGCCCTGCTCAGGGCAGCTCTTTTCTGCTCCAGCATGTATTTCTCAGCATCCTGCACCAGTGGGATGGCAAGCCTTCTTGCTGGCTCTGCTTGCTCTTCAGGTATTGCAGTATGCTTTATGGCAGCCATTTTCAGCCACTATGCTGTGGCACACTGGTGTGCCACAGATGGCCTGCAGGTGTGCCATGGGAGTTTGGGGGAGGATCATTGGTTAGTAAGGCCTGGGTCACTGGGGGATGTGACCCTCTGGTGTCAGTGTGGTGTGCCTTGTCAATTGTCAAAAACCTGATGGTGTGCCTTGACCATTTTAGTGCTTTGTCAGTGTGCCATGAGTTGCAAAAGATTGACAATCACTGCTTTATGGCATGGTTGCAACACCCTAGGCCAGCGCAGCATTGCGACAATAGGATTATGCTGTAAAGCAGACACCTGCTGTATTTCCCTCAGCGAACACTCTATGGTCAGTAAGGCAAAATAAGAGTCTGCTCCTTTCACTTCTTCAGCATCTTTCTGTGGTATGAGAAACACCAGGCAGTGAAGAGCAGATCCTTTCATGGGCCCAGCATCAGCTGATATCACCAAGCAGCCATAGTTTCCACATCTCACAATCACGTTTTGGTAGCCCAAACTCTACCAAATATATAGTTACATGTTCATTCCAACAGCTTCATGCTTGCTAAAATGATTCTCATTTGTACGGAAGTCTGTGTGTGAGTTTGGGGGAGTGAGGGACATTAGAAGGGAGTGTTTCTCTCAACAGATCAATGTCAATTTTTATGGCCAGGTTGTGTTTTGCAGCTCAGTCTCTTCTTGCTTCCTTTTCCAAGGAAGTGACCAAGAGAAGGAAAAGAGCTTTGCATTAATCACCCCAAGGTAATTGCAGTTCCTGTGTTCAAATTCAGAAGACATATTCATTATAAAAGTCAGCCCCCAACATTTTGGTGACAAAATAACCCTCTATGCCTGCAAGGGTGGGGTGGGGGGGGCATTGCAGTCAACCATCTTGAGGGCACTCCTGTCCCAAAGAGATTCTCAAAACCTTTCCAGTTTCTTTCCACCCCAGTCACTGGTTGAAAAGCAGACCTGAGGAAACTGAATGCAAATTTCTAATGGAATAAATGGACTGTGTGTGACTTCTAGAACTGAGTCAATGTCCTCCTTTCTCTGTCACAAGAAGTGATCTATATTCATGCTCATAATGACAGTAACCATGTTATCAAGGCAGGTCAAATTGTCAAAGTCCATTTTGCTCATAAAGCAAAGGCATGTTCCTTTAGTCAGCGCACTGACCACATTTTCAGGCCCATTTTCTGAGTGCTGCAAGGGCCACTGAGTGTGCGGGACAACTCAGAAATAGCAGTGCTTCTGAGGAGCAAACACACATGGTTTGGAGTGAGAATGGGGGGGGGGAATTGCACCTACTCTCTTTGGGAATAGCACTCCAGGTGTTTCCTAAGATCTCCTAAAGAGGCAAAATGGCAGCATGTCGCTGCCTTCTGGGAACAAAACAGCACTGCAATCAAAAATCAGTTTCAATACATCAAGTGCCTCACTGCTTCTTGCAATTGTTATTGATGGGGGGGGGGGGACTGTGTACAAACCCAGAATCATATGTAGAGAAGGCTGCTACAAGGACTGATGTCCTCAGTGTGTTTCCCTGGGGAATTATTATATCTATCAAACACTTCCATGAAATCTGCTCAGCAAAAAGTGGCCAGCTGCACTAACCTCAAGCATATCACCCATTTTAATTGCTCATTTAACCCCCCTGTGATGAATGCCCTGTTTCCCCCCCCCCCCCAATCTTTCTGTCTCAGTAAAGGGGTAGGATGGAGAAACCAGATGGGTTCCACTCCTCCAAAAAGGTGACTAAATATAATCATCAGACTGAAGTTACTTAAGTTTTGGATGGTTGTTTCTGCCAGGTTTAGTAATGGTTTGCAGAGGGAGCACCCACTTAGCCTCCAGTGATTCCTGGGACCAGCTAAGTTGCTAGTGATAGGGACCATAATCCTCACCATACACATTCAAGGAATGTATTTTGTTTTGTTTCTCCTGTTCATTTGAAGCCAGCTTGCAAACTTCACCAGTTTAGGGACACCGCTGTGTGTCTGCTCTTGACCAACTTTCTGCACCTCCTTCTGGGCACTTATATTTATTGCATTCATTTGATTTCACTTTTTCTCTGTATGTATCCAACGGAATTCAGGCATTTTTCTCTCAGCTTGCTTGTACTTTTTGCAACCTTCCCTTTTTGTTTAATTCCTCTTCTTTTTTGGATTTTTAATAAACCAGATGTTTTGTCCTGGGAGGGTACTCCCCAGACAACCCCCTCAGCTGTGACCTGGGATGGTGGCAACAGATAGAACTACTAGTTTTCCTCTGCATGGTGCATGTTGAAGCATCTACAGCACTTACTGTTTTGCCCTGCTCCAGCTATGCTACTGAAAGTGCTACAAAAATGCCACATGAATTTCAAGCATGATCTGAGCATCCTTCCATTGGGGGTGCTCTTGGTTTCCAACTCACCATTCAAATTTTGACACACACACACCTGGAGCAATTATTGATTGCAGGACTAAGTCAGGCTGTGGGCCAAAGCTTGACATGCATGGTCAATTAAGAATACTGTATAAGGTGCTGGGCAAAGTACAATCTTTCTGCAATCTAACAAGAAGAATCTTAAGCTGCATTCCTATATGCACTTTCCTGGGAGTCAGTCCCATTGAACACAATAAGACTTGCTTCTGAGTAGACATGCAAGTCTCCAGTCTCCATTGCTCTCTTTTTGAAGCTCCTTCTTTGTTTGCAGTGCTCTCCTTGACCCTACAGATTTTTAGATTGTGAGCCCTTTTGGGACAGGGAGCCGTTAGTTATTTGATTTTTCTCTGTAAACCGCTTTGTGAACTTTTAGTTGAAAAGCGGTATATAAATACTGTTAATAATAATAATAATAATAATAATAATAATAATAATAATAATAATAATAATAATACAGACTGAGAAGGATTTGTTCTCGGCAACACAGCTCTTGAAAAAACATTTTGCGGTAAATTGTGAGTGAAGGTAGAAAGAAGTCATTACCTCCCCAAGTCTTCCAGCTAAATGCCTTTTTGCATTGTTCCCAAAAGAGAACCCGGAGACGACGGCATTGCCATAATGCTTCCCTGGCAAATGTCTGGGTTTCCTCTGTCAGCCATACTTATTAGAGGCATGTATGTGACTTGAGATTGCTGTGTCGCAAATGGATTGACTTCTTCAGGTAAGAGCCCGTGCATTTCAGCCTCAGCAAGATGCTGCATTAGCATTTCAGAAAGTGGCTTCTTGAATATACCCAAAGTGGCCCATGGGCTTCATTCTCTTCATGCTAGAATTGCTGGAGCCCCATAATTACATTTTAGAGGCAGTTGCACTGGCTAAAATTGCTTTCGGATTAGAATGTGTAGTGGAAGTGAAGTTTAATGTAGTTTCTTCAACATCATCTTCCCCTTGCTCTCACTCTTTAAAGAACTAGTTCCCCCCCCCCAACCAGGTGCTGTTACCATATTTGACAAGAGAACAGAGGAACTGAAGGAGAGAACATGGCAAGGTCACCCTGATCTCGGCCATCCTAGCTGGGCCCGCTTGTTTCTTTCTCCAGTCCAAAGCAAGGATGCTCTACTGTCCCCTTTATTTCCTTTTACTGGCTCTGTTTGTTACAATATTCACTGTATGCTCTCTCTCTCTCGCTCTCTCTCTCTTGGGGGGGGGGGAATAGAATCAGACACAAGTTCCATCTAGTCCAGCACCCTGCTCCAGTGGCATAGCTGGAGGCGGTGCCAAGCACTAAGTTTTGCAGGCACCTGAATGTGCTGTGCAAACACTCCCTCCTCCTCCTCCCCTTTGGAGCCATTTCAGGCGGAGGGAGCAAAACAGAGGCAGAACACTCCATCCAGGCACCTGTAAAACTTAGTGCTATGCACCCCCTCTAGCTATGCCACTGCCCTGCTCCACACCAAATGCCTCCAGGAGTCTCCAGGAGACCCATAAATTGGACATGCAGGCAAGAGTCATTCCCCGTCTTTGTTCCAGTGTTGTCACTAGGATGCACTTGGGGGGTTGACACCATTTAGTTTAGTTGGCAACCTTCAGTCTCGAAAGTCTCTGGTATCGCGCTCTGAATGGTGGTTCTGGAACAGCGTCTAGTGTGGCTGAAAAGGCCAATTCGGGAGTGACAATCCCTTCCACACCGGGAGCAAGTGCAGTCTGTCCCTGGTCTGTCTCCCTGGCTATGGGCCTTCCTTCTTTGCCTCTTTGCCTCAGTCTGTTGGCCAAGTGTCTCTTCAAACTGGGAGAGGCCATGCTGCACAGCCTGCCTCCAAGCGGGCCGCTCAGAGGCCAGGGTTTCCCACCTGTTGAGGTCCACTCCTAAGGCCTTCAGATCCCTCTTGCAGATGTCCTTGTATCGCAGCTGTGGTCTACCTGTAGGGCGCTTTCCTTGCACGAGTTCTCCATAGAGGAGATCCTTTGGGATCCGGCCATCATCCATTCTCACGACATGACCGAGCCAACGCAGGCGTCTCTGTTTCAGCAGTGCATACATGCTAGGGATTCCAGCTCGTTCCAGGACTGTGTTGTTTGGAACTTTGTCCTGCCAGGTGATGCCGAGGATGCGTCGGAGGCAGCGCATGTGGAAGGAATAGTTGACTACATATTCTACAGAAGTGTGCACCAGTTCATAGGCATACAGTAGCACCTTTTGATACATCTCACCTTTATCCTTCTCCAAGCTATGTAGAGTTAAAAGTACCTCCCATACAATAGAGTTTATCCTGTTTTAACTCTGGGTTTTCCCTCAAGGAAGCAAACACACAGATCAGTGACCTGCATTGAGGCTGATGGCTGGCGATGCACTTGTTGTGGCACCGCAAGGCATTCTGGGGTGCTACCCGGAATCTGCAAAGCATTCTAGGGCACTGCCCAGAAGCCGCAATCAAAAGGGAGGTTAGGTTTGTTGCTGCCGTACCTCTGGTCTTTCTTTGCATTGTAACAGACCTAGTGCCCACTACTACACAGGAAGAGACAAGAGGTGCGGCACCAACTAGTTTAGCCTCCCTTCTGATGGCAAAACCACTCAGAAACTGAGAGGAGCCCATGCCTGAGCTTATTTTCATTGGAGTACGACTGGTGAGGCTCTGCCTCTCCTGTCTCCCCTGACCACATGTCCCTTGCACAAACCACCCTGTAGCTCCACTGGCAATGTGTGCCCCAAATGAAATCTGAAAACCATACATAAAATAAAATCTCGACTTGGTATGGGTATTATACCAAGGCTTACTCCATTTTGCTATTCCAAACCACTTTTCTATTTATTAAAGAATGTCGGGCCCTTGGGAGTAGGACTACCAATATGTAAGGAAAATGAACCACTTGAGCCCATGGAATAGAGTAGGGTATAAATCATTTTTTTAAAATTCCCCTTTCACTTCTGAACTGAAATGGCCATGCACTAGACCAGGGGTGCCCAAACCCCAGCCCGCGGGCCACTTGCGGCCCCCATCCAGCCCCCAGGGGGTCCCCCCACCTCCAATGGGCACCCGGCCCCCACCCCAGCCTGCGCTGGCCCACCACGCAAGCTCCGCGCCTTGCTTTCCCTCACTGCTGCGGAAATATGAGCCCAGCCTGCGTGCAGGGCCTTTTATAGTGGGAAGGTAACGTGAGACTTGCAGGTCTCGCGTTACTTCCCACTATTAAAGACCCTGCCCACTTGCCTGCTAGTCTCTTCGTCCTTGCCCATGGGCTGGGCTGTGCTGGGATCAGCTCCGTTTGGCTCGGCTCCCCTCCCCTCCCCTCCCCTCCCTTCCTGCAACCTGAGCCAGGGGAGAGAGAGAGAGATCAGGAGGGAGGGGAGCCCAGCCCAGCCCAGCTGGCAGCACGTCTCCCTCCCGAAGGAGGGGGGGCTGGTTGGCTGGCTGGCGGGCCAGGCAGGCAGCAGCAGCAGCACATGGGCAGGCAGGTAGGCATGCAGCTGGGCAAGCAGGCAGGCAGCCCAAGCAAACGAAGGAGGGAAGGAGAGAGGGCGAGGGGGCAGGTGAGCAGGTGTGTATGTGAAAGTGTGGAAGATCCCCCCTCCATTTGTGTGTGTGTGTGTGTGTGTGTGTGTGTGTGTGTGTGAATGGGTTCATAAACTGGCATGAAGATCCCCTTCTTCTTAGGGTGAATGTAATCATAAACTGGATTGAATTCATTCATTCATTTTCTGTCTCTAATATATTCATTTATGTGAATTTATTCAAATTTGCAATGTAAATTAATGCTTTTTTTTCCCGGCCCCCAACACAGTGTCAGAGAGATGTTGTGGCCCTCCTGCCAAAAACTTTGAGCAGCACCCCTGCACTAGACTAGAATGATGTTATGACCTCAAGTCATTTTACTGAATGTCGGGGGGGGGGGGCAGAACTGGACCAGGGTGTCTGTTTTACCCTAACATTTAGCCTAGTAAGAGTAATTTGTTTTGATTGTTGATATTTTGATGTGTGCTTGGTCTTTGAGATCTAATTGCTATGTTCTTTTGTAGTGTCAGATCTCACTGACAGATGAGGCTCGAATCTTTTAAAAAGGATAAAAATAAATAAACAGGAACATCACTATGAAAGCAAATTGAGGCTGGTTTGTAAAAGGGTGCAAGGGTACAGGATACAAAGGAGATCTAGCTAGAAGCTTGGGGAAAGAAGAGTCTTTGTGGTTCAACGTATCAGTCGACTGCAAGAGATGGAATCAGAATCAGATTATTGATTCACTATTAAATGCTGAGTAGAGTCCCTGCATCTGAACATATATGTTCAAAATGCATCAGGGCATTTGGAAATGGGTTGGTAACACATCTCCCCCCCCCCCCAAAATCTTTGCTGTTTTCCTTATTCTGCTATGTACTGTGACCCTACTAATGGTTGCAATTAATGGACCCTACTAATGGTTCCAACTAATGGTACACCAGGAAGAAAATTCAGCCTGTTGTGAGTACATCCATGGAATGACATTGTCACAGGCTGAGTTGGGTGATGCAGTGACCATAGTGCACGCTGGAATGGTTGTCATGCGTGTGATGACTTATTTCATCTGTGTGCCTGCAGCTTTTGAAAGCTTTGGTGGTTTTCTAAGGCCAAGACCCAGAAGCTCCATTTGTCTCACTCTCCAGAACTACTGAGGCTGGATTTTTTTCCCCCAGAATGGCTTCCACATTTATCTGTGCCAAAAGGTTTGTGAATTTGCTTGTTTAGGCAATTACGGCCCTTGCCATGCTAATCAAGCAGGCACGTAATTTGGAAAAATGGGTCTGTATTATCTGCAATTTATCCTGACCTGCTAAGAGGCAATCCATTTCCTGGAATAGACATTTCCTCATTATACCTGAGCGCTATAGGTTTTGCTTTTTCTCTTTTATTTATGGTATCTTCAGATAACTGTTTAAAATCATGTTTTGCAATTTTGTTGTCAAGTTTACAGAAAGAAGGCTCCAGTCCTCAAATTGTTGCATCATGTTTTGCCCACCTACATATTTAAACAAGCGAACAGGAGGTAGGCCTTTGCCAGCTGTACGCTTTGAGGATGGAGTCTGCTGGTGTCACACTTCAGGACTAGCCAGAGTTCCTAAGCAACATGGCTGACTGTTCCTCTGACTATTGGGTAAATACAACAGAGAGAAAGAAACCTCAACAGGGACTTGAAAACTATTTAAGGAAATGAAGAAAACAAATCTGGGGAAGTATAAATATCTTCTGGTTCAGCTCTCCATATTTTTTTAAATTTTATTTTATTACATAAACAGAACAAAACAAAAAAGAAAAGAAAAAAGAGCATTACATTGATACATGCTTATGAGTTACTTAAAAAAGGGGGGGGGGAATATGTATACATATACATGACCAAAGTATCTGCATATCAACACTTCAAGCGGCTTATGTTATTATATCAAGGAATGGCCTCCAGATACCCTCAAATATATCCATACACAGTTGACGCCGATATGCCATTCACTCGAATACTGATAAATGCAAAATGGTTGGCAACCTTCAGTCTCGAAAGACTATGGTATAAGCCTACAGCACCCGGTAGCGTTTAAATGCAAAATATCGTCCGTCCATTGGGCATTTGTAGGTGGGCATCCCTCCTTCCAATGAAGTAATATAAGTCTTTTTGCTACCGTGAGGGTACAGAGAGTCCATTTCAATTGTCCCAGTCTGGGGAAGTATAAATATCTTCTGGTTCAGCTCTCCATATTTAATGTTTTTATAAACAGGGATTTTGTTAACTGATTTTGTTAACAAATTGAGGTCAATTTGGTGCTTCCCAGAGCCCAGGGCTGCTGCAGAGGTGCTGAAATGGTACCCACTGCATTCCATGGGGCTGGGAAGCATTTGGAGTATTTGGAAGCATGAAGCTATTCAGGGCAAGGGAGCTTATACCATCTCTGCCCTCTCCTGCCCCACCTTTGCCCCACCCGCCCCACCCTGGAATGCTTCCCCCACCCCGATTTACTGTTCCGCCACCTGGCACTTGCCTGGAGCTCCAGGCAGCAGTCCTCTGTCCTCCACCCAGCACTGGCTCAGCATAGGCTTGCGCTGATCTAGCACCGGACTGGCTCAGAGTGTTGCAGGAATGCCTTATGGCACGTTTGTGACATTGAACGTCGGCGCTGGGCTGGCACAGGCCTGATGGGATCATCATCATCATCAGTATTTATATACCGCTTTTCAACCAAAAGTTCACAAAGTGGTTTACAAAGTCAAATAACTAAATGGCTCCCTGTCCCAAAAGGGCTCGCAATCTGAAAAGATGCAGGAGAACACCAGCAAACAGCCACTAGAAAAGACACTGTGCTGGGATGAAGAGGGATAGTTACTCTCCCCTGCTAAATATAAGAACACCACTTGAAAAAGTGTCTCTTGCCCAGTTAGCAGGCCCTGAGATCCCAATCCTAGCCAACATTCCAGCACCGACGGAGCCTTGAGGAGGCTTCCATGACTAACCCCCGCTGCAGGATGCAGCGTATGCCCCATTGGCATGGCTGCATTAGTGCTGGGAAGTTGGATGGGATTGGGTCGTAATGTCTGGCACATTGCAGCCCCGGGTGGTGGACACATGAGAAAGAACCTGGCACTTATTTTGGAGTATGACCAACATTTGAAGTAGCAAAATAGGAATAAACTCCATGTATCTATAGAAAAGAGAACAAATATGAGATTCCTTCTGATGTATGTACCCTCTGGGGTCTTCATGACATACATGAGGGTGTATACTTGCCGCAGTTCATGAGATTCTGAGTGCACAATCATGGCAGTAAGATCTGTGATGCTACGTATTGGCAAATTTCAATCCGGTCCACCAACACTGGAATGGAAACACAAATTATATGAATAAGTAGTGATGGTTAAACTTACAAACTATGTTCACATTAAAGAAGGGAGACGATGACACAGTCATGTTATGCAAAGCCTGTTGGGCTTCATTGGGAAAATAGTCCACATTCTTAGACCTTAAATTAGGCCCTGTGGTGAACTATGGGTTGCTGGGGCAGAGTACAAACATGGGGAAGAAAAAAACCAGTGATGTACACAAGGTCATTTTTTTTTGCCTTGGGTTCACCATCAGGGGTGCGGGTTGGCAGGTGCAGTACCCGAAGTAATCTACCCCCCTTTAGCTACACCATTGGAAAAGACTGGATCTGCAAGGGTGGTTTGCTCTTTCAGAAGGAAACCCAAACACTGGGCCATCTGGCTACCATTGTGGGGTGCAAGTGGCTCTGTATCCCCAGCCGAGCTGAGCCTTGCATGCCGCACCCCAGCAAAGTGCACTCAGCAAGCAGGCTGAGCCAAGCCGATATACCCCGCTCGATATCCTAAGTGAGGCTGACATCTGGAAAGACGTGGAGAAACTGGAACTTCAAAGCCAATGTTGCATTTCAAAATCTGTATTGGGAAACATCTGTTGACTGGCCAGGAGAGGTGCTGCAGTCAAAGTTATGTGGCTGAAAGGACTTCAAAGGACTTTTCCAGTCTTGACATCTCTGAGTTGCAGAAGAATCCACCAGGCCCAAAACAATTTTTGAACCACCCATTTTGAAAAAGGAGGAGGTGCTGGTGAAAACAACTGCCAGACAGTTTTTGTGCAGCTCGCAGTTAACTTCTAACTGGGCAACACAACACTGTTTCAAGAGGGACTTCTCTGATATTTAGCACGGGGAGAGTAACTGTCCCTTTTCACCCCAGCACAGGGTCTTTGCAGGAGGCTGGCTGGCTGGCTGTCTCACATCTTTTTAGACTCTGAGCCTTTTTGGGACAGGAAATCATTTGATTTTCTCACTTGGAGAACTTTTTGGTTGGAAAGTGTTATATGAATATTTGTAGTAACGATAACAACAACAACAACTAGAGATGCCACAAGCACAAAGCAGACAGGTTTTCATGTTGTTCACAATCCAAGTAGTAACAACCATGGCTGTGAACTACAGCATAGTGGTGGCCAGTTTAGATGAAATACAGGACTGGCCTGTATAGCAGGAGACCCCAAAACTAAAGGAACGAACCTTCAAGCAAAAGGGATTTGCATCCAGAGCGGGTCTGTATCTCAAGCTTCGTTGTGACCCGTCAAACAGGTTGAGAGGGGCCGCACTGTGCTTGGTTTCCACATTGTTCCCTATGGGGTTCCTCGAATCTATGCCAGATTTGTCATTGGCATAGCATCTTGTGCACATTGGGGGGTGAGACCATCATGTGAAGGGGGTTTCAGATCTGTTATCCATCACCTCTGTCACGTTCTGCTCCTGAGGAAGGCCTGAATATTCAGGCAGACTTACAGTGGCAGGCCCCACATCGTGAGTAGTTGGAGCTGTGACAGCCAGGAGAACGTGCCTCTCTCGCAACACAAGAGTGGTTTCAGCCACACCCCCTAGCTGTGCAACCATGACTTACCCCCTAGAAGTCCAGCTTGAACCCACATTTCCTCAGGCTGCTGACTCCTTGAATAGTTTGTCTTCATCAAAAGCACATGCTGAAGTGCCTTCACCACGGTGACCTGGCTTCTGAAACATTTGTGGTCACATTAGAAGCTGAGTGTGAATAACTTTCATGCAAAGATAATGCTTTAAGTGCACCATTTAATTAGTGCTCCTTGCTGTTCCGAGGCAGAAAGCTGCCATTAGCTTTGCAGGGGCTCATAAAACAAAACCAAGGATTTCCGGAGGAAAATTAGAACGGTGTGGTGTGGCTAGCAAATTGTGGAGTAGGTGGGGATGTGGGAGGGGGGCTGCTTAGGACAAGTGTCTGCATTTTGCTTGTGTGTACATGCACACTTTGGAGGTGCCCCCCCTCCTTCCAGTGAAGAATCACAGGCACCCCTACCCCCCATTTCCTCCGATCAGAAGGTATATTAATATGATTTGGATTTTTTCTGGTGTAAAAGTGTCCCCTAACATATATGAAGACAGCATTTCCCTCCTCATCACTAAACCATCAGTACCTTTTGACACATATCAAACCACCTGCTCAAACAGCTTCAGGCAGCAATTATATATAAGCTACGCTTACTCAGTTGTGTGAGATCAGAAACTGCTTGAGAGGGCTGTGGGGGGTCTTCCTTTATTTAAATAATTTTTTAAAAGTATACTTATTGTAAACTTTTACTTTAATTTATTGATTTGATTTGGTCATATTGGATGGGGGGGGGGGGTTAAAAATTTTCCTGCTTGATGATGTCACTTCCAGCCATAATCTCACTTCCATGTTAATGACGTCACTTCTGGTGGGTCCTGAAAGATTGTCCTCTAAAAAGTGGATCCTGGTGCTAAAACATTTGAGAACCTCTGCTCTAGAGTATCCTGGCTCTCAAGAGAAAATGCCAAGGAAAAATTACTTCACGGTGCCTTTTCCTGACTTGAAAAACATCCTGGGTTGGCCGTATCCAAAATGTAAAGGAATTTGCCAGGTGTTCCATTCCCTGAGGGAGGTTATTTTAAGAGCTAGGATCGTTTTTGTTTCCAACACAGTCAAGAAAATTTATTTCAGTTTTGACACAGAATGAGTAGAGCCTTTGCCAATGCATCATCCCATCACTCACCTTCCACTGAGATCATAAGAAAGTCTTCCCAACAGCCTCAAACATTTATCTGGCGATCCAGCTAAAAGTCCCTGGAAGAGAGCAAGACAATTTATGACAGTTGCTTTCTGCAGGGAAATGCAAAGGGAGCGTGTGAGCTTGTTTCAGTTTGACACTGTTGCCTGGCCTCACTTGTATAAGCAAAAGTGCGTGAAAAAATCACCGCGGGGCGTTTTAAGAGTTGGGGCCAACACAAAACTTTTCTGTTCATTTTCACTTTTGCTCCCCTTCCAATTTTCTTGATTTTCAAAAGCCAGGATGCTGTTGGGGTTTGGGAGTTGGACTCAGATGTGGAACATCCTGGTTCAAATCACTGCTCAGCCATGAAGCTTCCTGGGTGACCTTACGCCAGTCTCTCCCTCTCTCTCTCTCTCTCAGCCTCACCTACCTCACAAAGTTGTTGTGAGGACAAAAGGAGGGGAGGGGAACCATGTACACCCTAGCTCCTCGGAGAAAGGGTGATATAGAAACATGAAAAAATAAATAAATAATATGCTGGTCTCCTCCTGTGAAAAAAATATACAAGCAGAAGAAAAGAATCACCACTTATTTGCAAGGTGTAGCATTTCCTATGTGGGACGCTTTGTGAACTTTTTTTCTGTTTGAAAAGCGGCATATAAATGAATGAATGAAACAAAGTTGTCCCAGGGATAGCTGCATGGGTTGTGTGTATGTGTCTGTTGCTCTGTTAGCTGGTCACATCCTTCAGACATTTCACTCGCTCCAGCAGTGTTCACAATGCAGGTCAGCTGAGGTCCTCAGCTAATTTGTCTCTAGAGTTTGGTTGTTCCCTTATCCCACAATCCATGTTTGCAAATTCACATAATGGTGCCAAGTGATGTAAGCAGGCATGATGTTCATAAGTACTTTCTCCTTCCTTTCCGACATGCTTGCTGAAGAGGATCTTGTTCAAAATATACATTTCTTTATGATTCGAGGTGCTTGATAAATGACAGCTTTGCTTTCTCCTTAATAATTGTTCTCACTTTTGTCTGGTACACTTTTGAAAATGTGGTGAACTCACTGGCTGCAAAGTGTAGCAACACTGCTGGCTGGTTATGCGATCATCCTTGTTCTCTGGGTTTTCAAACCCGGGTTTCCACCTGGGGCCCAATGCAGGAGGAGGTCGGTGTGCAAAAACTTCAGGAAAAACAGGCAATATGCCAAAGGCAAATGTCACAACTTGGGAGCGTGTCCTGTGCTGTATTCCACAGGGCAATTTTGTGGTCTGGAGGTCTCCTGGAGGTAAGGGGACTTTCATTCCCTTGCTCCAGAAAAATCCCCTGTCTACTTGGACCTATGCCTGCTAAATTGCTGTCATTAAGTCCAAGAGGATCTATGTCATCAGATCTGTCCCAGGAAGAGAGATAGGATATGGCATGTGCCAGCACCACCAATTCTGCTCCCTTCCTGGGACCCAACCCACCTATCTGTGCCCCTCCCTGCCCTATTACACCCCCTCCCCACCCTTCCCTTGCCCCTCTGCTGCACGGCATGAAGCTTACCTGCTCCGCTGTGTGTGGAAGCCTGCATTGGAGCCAGAGGGAGAGTGCAGGCCTTCCCACTGGCATCACTAACTCCTGCACTGTCGGAATGTGCTGCACAGCACCCAGGTAACAGACTGCACTGGCAGAGCATGCATTTCAGCAGCACAGAGAGACCACAGCACTGTGTGTAACTCATTTAATGTAGACAAGGTTTTGTGGATTGCAGTCCATTCCATCAGATGCACGAAATATATGGTTAGAGAGAATCTCTCTCTCTCTCTCTCTCTCTCTCTCTCTCTCTCTCTGTCTCACACACACACACACACACACACACACAGAGCAGAGTCAATTACTAGAGGAAATGCAGCAAGGTTGATCTTCGAACAAGCTTAAAAATTTTTAAGTTAAGCATGCTGACATCTCATAGCTGGTGATAATAATCTCATTAATTAACTTCTGTATTGTGATTTTTTTTAAAAAAAATTTCTCTGTTAAGACCAGCACCATCTTTGCAGAAAATCTTTTGTTTTGTTTTGTTAAGTGGGAAGACTGTGAGAAGCAATCTTTGCTGCCTCGGAAGGGAGCTTTCTGGAAAAGGCAGAGCCAACAAACATGCCTGCCAGCAATGGCCTAGAGCAAGCAGGCTACTGGAAACCAGCATACAAAAAGAAAACATGTGTCTGATGCAAGGACTCCTGCCTCTGAGTCTGTTTTCAGAGACAAGTGTTGCTGTAAGCAGAGTCGGGTTCAGCTGTTCCAAAAGGACATGTCCCAGTTTATAATACATTAGCCAAGAGTAGCTAGAGATCAAGTTTGTCTTCTCCCTCCACCCTAAGACAGCAGCGATCGCCAATGTTTTTCTCTCATGACACACTGACCTCTGTGGTTTTTTCCTATGGTCTTTGCCTCTTGCAATGTCACTCCCATCTTTAGGGAGACTCTTCCAGGTTCTGCAGCTCTGTTTGTAGGGCAACTGTCTGTCCCTCTTGGCTGCTGGCAGAGCAAGATGGAAAGAAAGTTTGTCACCATGAACAGTTGCCCTAAAACAGAGCCACAGAACCCAGAAGAGTGTTTCAGTGACTTTCAACCGCTGTGCCCCAAACTCCCATGGCACACCTGCAGACCTTTTGGGGCACACCAATTGAAAATTGCTGGTCTATTGTAACTCAGAGCCAGAATTCATTCCAGAAAGTGACATGGTGGTAAAGCACTGGACTGTACCACTTCAGAGCCCCCTGGTGGGGTGTCTGGTTTTTTATGCTATCATCATGTGGCAACCAATACACCTGTGTCACTTCCAACAGAAACCCAGGAAAGGGACTTGAGACAGAGCTTAACGGATGGCGTGATCCCGATAAGATCCCTCCTCTTGCAATCAGGAATGATGCAGCCCGGAATTTTACATTCCCCCACCATTCTGCATAATGTGCAGACATGGTGTCAAATCTCCTGAAAAAGTGCACTCTGCACATGTTTATAGGTACCCTTTTACCAACTTGCAGGTCTGGAGCGGAAAACCTACAATCAGCCATAGCAAGAAAATGATAAGGGCAGGAATGTCATATGCAGAACAATGAAGGAAGGGGGTTTCAGATTTTCCACTCCATTGCTGACCTACTCTTTAAGTCACATGACTGCTGATATCAAGTGACAACTCACTTGTGTGAATGGGCCATCCCAGATCAAACACCACAGACAGAACTGTCACCACCACCACCTCAAAGAAAGCTTTGCAGTGAATTTCAGTTGCTGTTGGTGCAGAGAACACACCAAAACATGCACTGGGCAGCATGTGAAGTGCTCAGTTGTGGTGCACACACAGCCATCTCTGTGGCATTCTTAAAAAAATCTAGTAGGTGAAGTTCCAACTCCTTGTTGGAGTGTCCCCCACTGATCTTTAGTAGCTTCAGTGCCTTTTGATTGGAGGTTCTCCTGGGAACAACCAGGAACCTGGACTATGACATTTGCTAGCAGGGACTAGAACCCTGCAGAGCCAGAGAGGTGCTGCTCAAGTTGGTTGGTTGGCATTTTTATCATCAGCCAACTCCTGAGTCCTTCTGAAGCTCCCTGCACTTCCTCTGTCTGGAAGAACAGTCTGGCGTCTGAACTACACCACCAAGCAATAGGGGCAAAAAGAATTCACATTATACACATCTGCATAGCCAAGTACAGTGGAATTCTGTGGGTTTTCCACTGTAAACAACTCTGGGAGCCCATCATTCCTGAGTGGAAGAGTATATACATAATACACAAATATTGCTACACTGTCAATGGAATAAATGGTGTTTCTTCAACCCCCAATAAGGAAAAAAGGAAAAAGAGCACAGGCAGGTAAGTACTTGTCCTTCAAGAACATTCTCTACACTGCATGGGAAATGCCAACACAGGGAGAACTACTTCACAGGTATGAGCGGCGGTGGACCAAAAGGGGTTAATGCATGGCTTGGTTTATTGGAGCCAAGACAGCCACCTCTTTTCAGCCTTCGTGCTCTCAGCTGCTAAAGGGGGAATGAGGAGCTGTCCACTCAAATGGTGAGCATCTCCCAGATGCTTTGCCATTCAATTCTAGGGACTTTAGAAATGTGCTCTGCTCCCCACCTGAACAGTTGGCACCCCAAGTGATCCCACCCAGATGGCCCAGGTTTGCTTCCAGACCCAGTGCCTCTTAGCCAATCTTGGCAAGATGTGTCTGATTCCAGTTGAGGAGGAGGTTGTGATTAATCTGTCTACAGAGCGAAATATTGAGAGCGGATTAATTATGGGAATAATCTGCAACCCCAGTGTGTTTCACAAGCCCCAGTGTTCTTTCTGGGGAACAGTCCTATCCTCACACTACCTTCCCTGCCCACTCAACGAGCCCCTGCTGGCAGATCACCAGTCACGACGGGCATGAAAGGCATCACTGTGCCTTTACATGTGGAAACAATGCATTCCTATGGCGAGGATTTGAGGGAGCACACAAAGCAATAATTTGGTCTTACCCTTGCAAAGACTGAAGGTTGGAGGTTGCAAATAAATGCCTGAGATATGCAAGATCACTTCCCCTTGAGGGGGAAAAACTTTTCTGTGAAAAATTTTTTGTACTTCACCTCCTCTGGCTGAAGCGAGCCATCTGGTCACACAGCCATGTGGTGGGGAGTTCCAAAGGAGTCGAGTTGCTCCCCCCTCCCCCCTCCCCATACCAAGTCAGCCACCAGAGTCAGTCAGGCTTTTGAGAGTTTTCAAGGGATCACCAACCAACAGCAGTTCTTGTGCTACAGTCATTGTGTCTCCCGTTGCTGTCTCCATCAAAAAGCTTCCCAAGAGACCAATTGCTGGTATAATTTGATCTTTATTCAGACAATTAGCGTACAACATTTCCTGACACTTTCCTCCTGGTTAACCCATTAGGATGGAATAAGTAATGACTGAATACTTTGTGATGCTGATGAGAGTGTCGCCTGGCGAGGTCCTTTGCGTACTTTCAGGAGAATAGCCTTCTACTAATGGAGAAGGAAAGAAAGAACCTTCTCCTTGAACTGGAGGAAAGACCCACTCTAAATGGGCATTTTACTATCAGAAGAAAAGATATTTGTTCTCCAAATCATAGATTTGGCAAGACTAAAAGAACATTTAATGCAACTGATCAGGCTCTGACTGATTAATCCACACATTACAAGCCATAATAGTTCAGTAAGTGAGCCAAGACACCTGCAATCATAATGCTGATAATTTCTATGGCACTTTTCTAACAGGCCTCACATGCTTTCTTGCCACAAACTTAACAGCGAGGCAGTCATAATTTCATCCCCTATGCTGATGAGATCTAGCTGCTTGGCCGGAGTGAGGCCACAGTAACTTCTAGTGAAGTTACCTAAATGAACTAAGAATTGAACAAGGGACTTAGCAACTCATAGCTCAGCCTCTCGATGTTACATTGCAGGAATGCTATCAGAGGTGAAGGCAAAAGGAAAACCCACCTCCCCATTTTCAGGCTGCAATTCTATGTGTACTTAACTGGGAGTCATCACACTGAACACAACAGGATTTGCTCCTGAGGAGACATGCACAGGATTATGTATACATGGAGGAAAGATAAGAGAGAGAAAGCCCAGACAGGAAATATCAATGTGTGAAACCTTGTTGTGATGTTAAGGTTCAACGGAATAGAAGTGTGCCAGGCCCCTGGAAACCGAACTTGGTGGGTGGTGCTCTGTGTGACAACCTGCGCACTGATCTGCGCCATAACCAGATACGGTGTTTCTGATAAAGCGTTCAGGAGATGACTTAGCTGAATCCAGCAGAAACCTGAGAGGCCCCAGAAAGGTGGGCTTACACTGTATAAGAACATAAGAACAGCCCTGCTGGATCAGGCCATAGGCCCATCTAGTCCAGCTTCCTGTATCTCACAGCGGCCCACCAGATGCTTCAGGGAGCACACCAGATAACAAGAGACCTCATCCTGGTGCCCTCCCTCGCATCTGACATAACAAAACTGGAACAATTTCATGTTCCTCGGAGTATATAATGTCTAATGTTGATGCAAGGATTTCAAAAATGCTACTACTTTGGGCACAGCATCAATAGTTTAGCCACAATTTACACCATGTGGTTGCATAAAATGACATGTATTACAATGCATTCGGCAACAGAATTGATGCAAAAAGCAAATTTAAGATAACGAAAAAAGTTTTGATGATATAAAACAGGGGTGTCCAAAGTTTTTGGCAGGAGGGCCACATCGTCTCTCTGACACTGTGTCGGAGGCTGGGGAAGAAAATAATTAATTTACATTTAAAATTTGAATAAATTTACATAAGTTTACATAAATGAATATATTAAAGATGAACTTATATGAATGAATGATGGTCTTGCAATAGCTCAAGGCCTATAAATGGCCTTGCACAAAGCAAGGCCAGCCTTTCCTTTGCTGCCGCTACTACATCACAGATGTGAAACAACAAGCAGTGGAGGGAGTCCTCATCCCACATCTCATGCGAGAGGTCAGACAGTCGCCCTCACACTGAGAGCGACTGCGTTGGGCCAGTGTGGGCTCCAACAAATCTCCGGAGAGCCAGAGGCTCATTGGAGCCTGGGGGTTCCCTGAGGGCCGCATTGAGAGGCCTTGAGGGCCGCAAGTGGCCCCAGGGCCGGGGTTTGGGCACCCCTGATATAAAAAACCCTACAATTATTATTATTATTATTAACAGTATTTATATACTGCTTTTCAACTAAAAGTTCACAAAGCGGTTTACA
Source organism: Tiliqua scincoides (assembly GCF_035046505.1). NCBI lineage: Eukaryota > Metazoa > Chordata > Lepidosauria > Squamata > Scincidae > Tiliqua > Tiliqua scincoides. The sequence continues at coordinate 18,581,181 of NC_089832.1, read as the reverse complement.
GAGAAAAATCAAATAACTAAATGGCTCCCTGTCCCAAAAGGGCTCACAATCTAAAAAGATGCAAATGAATACCAGCAGACAGCCACTAGAACAGACAGTGCTGGGGTGAGGTGGGCCAATTGCTCTCCCCCTGCTAAAAAAAGGAGCACCCACTTGAAAAAGTGCCTCTTACCCAATTAGCAGGGGTATTACCTGCTAATACCTGCTAATACAATTACCGTTGGAATCAGCGCCTCAGAATCGTGTAAGAAACAATAAAAATGCAACATAAGGCATTTTTGTGTTGCAAGCTGTAATAGCAAGGAGGAAACAACACCTGGCAAAAAATGCCAGTGAAGTTTGCCAGTTTGGGGCCTAGAAATAAGCTTGGCACACTCTTAGTTCTCACCTCCAGAATAAAGGCAACTCTTTCAAGTGCCGGTAGACAGGAAATAAGAAAGTCTGTGTGACAGGTTTGCATTCGATTAACACTGATGAAATAGCAGGCCCTATTGTTCTGGGCAGGGAGGGGGGGAAAGTTGGCACAGCAGGCTCTGGCTTCTGGATGCATGTGCGCTCCATTGCTTCTGGAGTGCCACGCGCTCAGCAAGCAGCCCCCTTTTCTCTTCCTTCATCTTCACTCAGAAGTTGGGGAAATTATACTAATTTCATCAGAGTTCCACGCACTCAGCAAAGAGCTCTTCAGACAGCAGCAGCCCAAGTGGGGTGGAAAGTTAGCAGCCTCCTGACATCCCTTCCCAGGGAATATGTGGCACAAGTGTGGGTAAGAATAAGGAAAACTTGCCAGCATCCCCGAGGCCATGCTGGGAACAGTTGATGTACTTCACATCCACTCCGACACGCCTCGGTTTGGATGGCAGAAATTGCCCCCACATGCACCAGGAGAATCTTTTCTCTTGCTCTCGAGCATCACCATGTGGAACAGAGGAGGGGAGACGACTCTTGGAGAGGACTTGGCACCGGAGTGTCACTCACAATCCAAAGGTGTCTTTCTTCCATGACATTTGGACGTGCAACTCTTTTCTGTGAGGTTTTAAGAACTTAAGAACATAAGATTTTTAGCATCCAATCTGCATAGAGCACCTCTGTTGCTCAAGGCAGCTGCATGTCCAAATTGAGTATCTTTCTAATCCAGATTTCTTGGGACAGGAAGTAGTCAATTTCAGATGTTTCTGGATTTTGGAATATTTGCATAAATACAATGAGATATTTGGGGGGTGGGACTCCAAGTGTGTTCACCCTTCAGAAAACATTTCACAAGTGCTTCTTGTGTTCACTTCTGTGTTCACACTCTGTTCAGGCTTCTTGTATTCACACTTCACAAGTGCTCCTTCTTCAGCCCTCAATGGACTGCCCTGCCAGATTACTCTGCTAGGTGAGTAGTGGTGCTATGGCAGCCAGGTATAGAATAGTCTGGTTTTCAGATGTCCAGGTAAGGGGTAATCTGTATTTCAATAGTGAAAATGTTGCATTTGCTAGGTTCATCTCCTCCACATCTGCATGGAGGAGGGAGACTGCTGCTTCAGCTTTGACCAAGGTCATCAGGAGGAAAAGGCAATTGCATGGTCAATAGCTGCAACAGGAGGCAGGCGCTGGTCAGTGGTGCTGAACTGAATAACCCCCTCCCACATGAGCCTGACCCTATTTGATGGTTTACCCTTTCAGACCCTTCCCCTCGCAGTGACATGTGGCAGGTTCAAAGGCTGGGGAGGCACAGCGCACAGAGCTCCTGGATGCCACAAGGCATTCGGGAAATCCCCAGTGCCTACACAATCACAGTGTAGGTTGAGCTGCCACTGCCACAAGCTCTAGACTCGGACAGTATTGAAGATTCAAGAGCTTGCAGCCTCCCCTGTGATTGTGCAACCACTTAGAAACTGGGTGGAGCACATGTGCAAGGGAGGCTGAGCTGACAAGAGAGGCTCTGTCTCCCCTGACCACATGTCCTTGCAGTCTGGACCTGCTGGTATGTTAGGCTCCAATCTTCCTTAGGCCCTTGCAGGAGCAGGTTGTGTGCGTGGAGCTGTCCACAGTCTCTGTTCTGCAGTCTCGTCTTGCTGTCATCCACTTCAGGGGTTGGTTGGTTGGTTGGCAACCTTCAGTCTCGAAAGACTATAGTATAGCCCTACAGCACCCGGTATTTCCAGGCGGTCTCCCATCCAAGTACTAACCAGATCTGACCCTGCTTAGCTTCCGAGAACAGATGAGATCAGGCATGTGCAGGGTAACACTTCAAGGGAGGCAGATCAAAACATGGGAGGTCCTTGTCAGAACTCCTCACTGAGCATCATAATTGTTTCACAAGCTTCACAGGGTTGACAATTATTCAGCCCTAGTCACAATTATCCACAGGGTTGTCTGAGTCCTGGTGCTGATAGCAGATTGTATATCAATCTGCGCCTTAAGAAAGAGCCTACACACAAGTGATGCGCAGGGCAAGTGTGTTTTTTCTGTATTTGGGTGAGCCTCATCAAACCACTGCATAAATTCAGCTGCAATTGGCCTCCTCTCTTCCCTCCCCCACAGTATGATAAGGATCTGGCATCAGAAATGATTTAAACCTTCATACTTTGCTTCACCTCTTAAATTCCTTTTTAAAAGTATGATTTCAAGACTCATGAAAGAAGAATGCTTATTTAAGGCATGGAACATGCAGTGGCCAGTGTGTGCAGTGGTGAAGCAGCCCCTGTTGTTCATCTTGCTCACCAAACATCATTTAACTCCAAGCTGTTGAATGAAGCAGTTTTTGTTATTCTAATTTAGTTCTAAGGTTGCCTCCTGCTTTTTTGCAGAAGCCTCCAGGCAGCCAGAGCAATGTTTAACTCAAGCAGGAAATAAAAAGCAGTCATCAGTGAAAATAGTTAAAACAGGCAAATATGCAACCAGCAATTAAAAAATACTAATTTCAATTAAGAGGGGGCAAAGTAATTAACATGAAATGCAATTAGATGCCATTAAAAGCTCTGGTGAATTGGATCTCAGAACAGCTTTACAAGGGAACACACGTCCTACAGGTTCACTAAGAGGCCTGCCTAATGGCTTCACTTACTTGTCTTTATAGAGCAAATATGTATCTAATTATTGACTCATTGAAAGGAACTTTTCATAAAGGTAACTACAGTGGCTTGTGCTGGGTCATGGTCTCTGATGCTTCAGGTGATACTGCTTTTTCTGCAATAATGATGTTTTTTTATATAAAAATCTTGTTGAATAAAGGGTTGTCAGAGTTGAAATTATTATTAACAACAACAACAAAGATCAGTAATGAATATATTAGGAGGGTGAAGATCTTAAAATCCAAAATGCAGAAAACACCATCAGAGCAATAAACACATGCTCTAGGAGGTGAGCCCAGGCTTCAGAGTACACATTATCACATGTGCATAACACAGACTTGCAACACGTTAAGGGCCCAATCCTATACAACTTTCTAGCACCGGTGCAGCTGCAATCCAGCCCTAAGGTAAGGGGACAAGTTTCTATACCTTTAGGAGGCCCTCCAAGACTGCCTTCCCAACACAAGAAGTAGTGCACAGCAACACTGTGCACAGTAGTGCACAGCAACACAGCAACATTAGCACAGCAACACTGGCACTGGAAAATTGGATAGGATTGGACCCCAAGACATTTAGAAGACATTCTAGAACACATATGGAGAATACTGAGGCGGAGACTAGTCCCAATATCAATCACTGCATTTATGGCAGAGAAGTCAGAACACAACAATCAAATCATTCTGGAAAAGGCAGGTAGGCAGCACCCTCTCCGATTGTCCTTACTCACAAAAAACAGTCTGTATTTTCTGCTATTATTGGCAGCTTTCATTCTAGTAGCTACTAAGTTGAAAACATCAGGAATGGCCACCCCTCAAAGTGGTTTTGGTTTGCAGCAAAACTCAAGAGAGTAACATTAAATTTATGTTTTAGGGAAAGCAGAGCAAAAAAAGAACAGTTGCTTTTATGGGACCCATTTATACTGGATAAGAAACCTTCAGTTAAGTGAGTTGGAAGTGCAGTGGTCATAATTTGGTGATTGAGGGATGCATTTTCCCCCCTCCTCTTTGGTTGGTTGGTTGGCAACCTTCAGTCTCGAAAGACTAGGGTATAAGCCTACAGCAACCGGTATTCCCAGGCGGTCTCCTATCCAAGTACTAACCAGGCCTGACCCTGCTTAGCTTCCGAGATAAGACAAGATCGGGCATGTGCAGGGTAACAGTTGCTGAATTGTCACCCTCCTCTTTATTTGTAAATAAATGAGCACACACCAAATCCAGAACATAAAATCCACCAAAAAAGACAAATCAAAGAAACTATGCACTGTAAAACTTCTATGCATGTTTCTCTTGACCTGTCATTTTTACTCCGTTAATAATAATTTAAAAAAAAACTTCTTAAAACCACAAATGCCCATGGACAGCAGGGCTCCCTGCAGGGGCACAGCCTGTGATTCCACACTCAGCAGCTGCTGGGCTATATTTTGGACCATCCATAACAGATTGCAGGACAATTCTGATTTCCTGCGATATTTTTAACTAAAAGAGCAAATGCTCTTGTTTTCTTAAAGCAGTTGAGGCCAGGCAGTTGCAGAGGAAATGAACACAACTCGAGCAGAAGGGTCTGAAGTAATGTATATAATGCGCAGTGGTTCAGGCAGTGGTTCCTCTTATGAAAAATAGAGGCATTGCAAGCATTTGGGAAACTGGGAAACTGTTACATTTTGGAAAGTGGTGGATTTAATTATTTTCCATTTTTAGGGTCCTTTTGTTACCCTGCCCATCCCTGATCTTGTCTGATCTCGGAAGCTAAGCAGGGTCAGGCCTGGTGAGTACTTGGATGGGAGACCACCTGGGAATACCGAGTGCTGTAGGCTTATAGCATGATCTCGGAAGCTAAGCAGGGTCAGGCCTGGTTAGTACTTGGATGGGAGACTGCCGGGGAATACCAGGTGCTGTAGGCTTATACCATGATCTCAGAACCTAAGCAGGGTCAGGCCTGGTGAGTACTTGGATGGGAGACCGCCTGGGAATACCAGGTGCTGTAGGCTTATACCATGATCTCAGAAGCTAAGCAGGGTCAGGCCTGGTGAGTACTTGGATGGGAGACCACCTGGGAATACCGGGTGCTGTAGGCTTCTACCATAGTCTTTCGAGACTGAAGGTTGCCAACCATCTCCCTATACTGAACACTATCTCCCGATCTTGTCTGATCTCGGAAGCTAAGCAGGGTCAGGCCTGCTGAGTACTTGGATGGGAGACCGCCAGGGAATACCGGGGTGCTTGTAGGCTTCTACCATAGTCTTTCAAGACTGAAGGTTACCAACCATCTCCCTATACTGAACACTATCTCTCGATCTTGTCTGATCTCGGAAGCTAAGCAGGGTCAGGCCTGGTTAGTACTTGGATGGGAGACCGCCTGGGAATACCGGGTGCTGTAGGCTTATACCATAGTCTTTCGAGACTGAAGGTTGCCAACCATTTTGGCTAAAAAGCCCCCAAACTGCTAACATAAGAAAAACAAGTTTTAAAACAATAAAAACACCCGATCAGTAATGCTCGACCAAGACATTGCCAGAAACCTACTAGCCCCAAAAATTTGGAGCAGTGATTTTCAAGTACTACGCTGCAGCACATTGGTGTGCCCACAAATGGTGTGCTATGGGGACAGTAGGATCACTAGAGGTTGCAGGAGACCAGCCCATCACCTCGTGATGGAACTCCTCCAAGCTGTGGGCAGGGCACTGCTCTGGGCGGTAGGTGTGGTGCCCTGCCCCAGCTAGTTTTTTAGCTATAACTTTTTATAGAACAGAGATTTCAATGTGGTTTTGTTTCATTGCATTCTGCATGCAATTACACATTGAACGGTGGTGGTATTATTTGAAAATATCAAGATTTAAAAAATTTTGGTCAGTAGAGGTGTCAACCCCCTGTACCCATCACCCAGTGTGGTCTGTCCCCCACCTAGCAACGCCACTGCCACAGGAGTTCTGGGGGGGGGGCGGTCAATAAGTTACTTGTGTCAACATTATTGAGAATTTCCTTCAAATCTTGAGACTCTTTGAGCAGGAACCCCCAAATTTCCTTTGGAATTTTACTTTAAATCAATGTTCACATTTTTGCCATGAAGAAACCCCACATAGTGCATGTGCTAATCAACAATTCCTTCTTTATGCTCACTTTCATAGTGATGGGACCATTCTGTGGAAAAGGCAATGATGTGAGGACTATCACATTTACAGGGGTGCGCTCCAGACTGAAGACTTTATTGTTGCAAATGCTTTTGTGGACTGCAATTGTGTGGCCCATCTGTGGTGAAAAATAATAAGGAGTCTACCCTGCCTACTTCATTCTGCCCAGGGGCATAGATAAGGCATCTGGCACCTGAGGACACACAAAATTTTTAACACCCCCATAACAACAACAACCCATTTTTAAATCCTCCATATATGACATCAGAGGCCTCTGACACATACTTCCAGTTTTCAACAAAAACTAGAAGTGCCTTTTGGAGGCCTGCAAGAGACTTTCTGAGGCTGAGGGAACACTGGGTACCCTCTGAGGCTCCAGGAGGCCTCTGAAAGGCACTGGAAGCACCTTTCAGAGACCTCTAAGACACCCCCTCAAGGCATGGTAACCAGGGCAATGTACTCTCCCTGCCCCCCTTAGCTATGTCACTGATTCTGCCAAGGTGAAAGCTGTCCCTCATCAGCACCCAAAACGGAAGAAAAAGGAAGTGGATGGTTGCATTTCAAATTGAGTCAATCTCATAGGGAAGAAGTGGGATGGTTTTAGGTCCTAATTGGAAACAAGGAGGACGGAATCTCACTCCACCTCAAACGCTGCTCCTCGCCTTGCCCTACAAGCTCAGTGAAGCTCTCGTGAAAGCCACTTGGTGTGTCTTGTTGCCTTGGTCAACACGGCTTCCAAAATTCCTTATTATCTGAACCACTAGTTTTCTCACAGCCTAAAAACAATGGGGGGGAGGGGAGGGGGGAGGAAAGTCACAGGATAAAAAAAACACCGGAACAAGAGCTTTGGAAAACAGTCACCTAACTTTCTTAGGTGGAAATGAATTCCGTTCCACTCAAGCGATTCACTTGAAAAAAAGGAAAACTAAAAATATAAGTGAAATTAAAATAAATTAGTGTTGTCCGACTGCAGGCAATGCCAAATATAGTCGAACATGGCGTGCTCTTGGACGGCCCTCCTTCCCCTGGGCAAGCGGCCAGGCTGTTCTCTTTGGGTGACCTTTGCTCGTGAAACCGCGTCTGCTATGCGAGGACCAAAATAAATAAATAAGTTTGCAATGGTCTCTTGATCAAAGCTACTCTTTTGTCACTGTGTGCTCCACAGAAGAGCAATGTTACAACCTACGAACTGCACAGATGTTTGTGTGGGGTCCGATGGGAACTGATAACTGAGAGGGCTAACCAGCAGGAACCCGGCTTACATTAGCACATCAACATTTAAATCTGGTTGTTGGGGAGACAGGAGGAGGTTGCAAAATTTAATTCTGGACCGTACTTTACTTGTGTGAGAAAACAGCTCTCCAAGGAACACGTGTGCCCCCTGAGACAAGCGAGATTTTTCTCTTTGATTGTTCCTTGCGATCCATTTCCTGACAGTCATGCATTCTATGAGTCATGCATCCTTAAATCCTATGAGCAACGGACTCAGATGCCTAGAACTCATGCCAGACAACTCTGGCTGCCACCACTAGCATTGCATTCTAGACCATTTTCCTGAAGTCTCTATATGCATCAATGAACCATGATAGGAACCATGGACACTGCCTTTCAGAAATCAGGCCAAACTCTCAAAGGTTCACCTCTGTATACCCAAGATGCCATTTAATGCAGGTCACATACTTTGGGGAGAAAGATGCACATTTCTGTCTCATTATACCATGAAAACTTCCCTCTCCTGTGGGGATCTATTTGACTTCTGAAGGTACTGGCATTTCAGTTGTTTCCACTGTATTCTGGGTCACACCAAAGATGGACCCCCCCCCCCCCAAAAAAAACCCTAATTAAATCTTTGTAAGATGGTTAAAAACATCACAAAACATCTGACCCCAGAGTTACATAATGGTATTCTTCCAAACTCCCATAAATATTGGCAACTGGCCCAAGGGATTTTTGTGATTCAAACATGGTTCACAGTCACCATGTTTGTATGTCTATCGTTTTTGGATCTCCAAACCACTGCATGGAATCACCAGCACATCAGGCTGATTTCAGGAATCGTAATGATGATTGTTCTTTGAACTCTTTTGCTTTCCTCTCCGGTCTCCTGGTCCTCTATCTCTCCCCTTCTTCTCCATTGTAGCTTAGGGACTGGAAGTAAAGGAGTGAGGCTTCCTTGAACATTGTCCCTTTTCTTATGCTCCCTTGATGCAAAAAAACTACAGCCTAGAAGCTGTCTCCCTAGCGCATCAGTTGCCCCAGCAGCATATCCCAAAGCATCTGGTGGGCCGCTGAGATACAAGAAGCTAGATAGGCCCATAGTTTGATCCTGCAGGGCTCTTCTTATGAAGCCTGCATGGGAGAAGCATAAGTGTTCACAGGACCAAAATCTGACCCACCTATTGGCTGCAGTGTTAGCTGGGGGGTGGGGGTTAGTGACTAGTTTGGTAGCAGTGTGCTACTTGAATTCTAGGGTAGTGGTTTGCAAACTTTTGCGACCTAGAGGTGGCTGCCTGATGTATAAATGCCAAAATGTGTAGCTATAATGGTGAATGGGCAGCAGTGCTCCCCCCCCCATAGCAGCTTGTTTAATCTTTGGTGCACATAGCCTAATCTGCCCTGTCAGTTTTACAAACCACCACAAATTGGGTCACGATCCACAGGTGGGTCCCAGACCCAGTTTGAGAACTGCTGGTCTAAGGGATTCCAGTATGGGTCTCAATAGCTGTTTATGGGGGTAGCAAACTCTTCTTGGGGGGGGGGTCAAGGACAGGGGTGGCAATGCTACTTCCAGACATTTGAGAACTCCACAAAAATTAACTGAGGCACCTGGGTGAAACTGGGTCACCCCCAGAGGATAAATGCAAGAGATAAGGTCTGGAATACTTTATCAGCATTGTTTTTTTTTCAGTGCTCATATTCTGGGTGTCCAGTGTTCTAACAGGATGTGTACCAACTCATCTTGCACACATTAGGTACTCTCTGCTGAAGTGAGAGAATATCTGCAGGGAATGGTCTAGCTTAGATGAGGAAGGTTAGAAAGGAAATCAAACCGGAAAGCAGGTATATCTTTTTAATACTGAAGGTAGCAATATCATTAGAACAAGGCAGGAAGAGAAAGCATAAAATTGTCACCGTCGGAACTGGGATTGAATGCCATCATAAAAGGAAGGAGTTCTGTTTCAAACACCACTTATTGGCTTGATAAATATTCATATACAGAGGCAGAGAGCAGAAGTACTCCCTTGACTAAAGAATGACTTGGTAAAACGCAAGCCAACGTGGCCAGAGAAGTGAAAAACCATTTCCCTCCAAGGGGACCACTCATGCCATGTGTGTAGCCCCACTAACATTCACAGAGGCACTCCAATGTCATTCAGCTGAACAGGTACTCAGTTGACCCCCTCACGCACAGAAACACCCAGCAGAGGAATGCGACTTCCCCCACTGCCCCATCATCTGCAGGGTTGCCTACAAGCTGTACAGCTCAAAGCTACGCTCCACTCAGCATGGAGGTCGGCAACCCAGGCACTTTGGCAATGATGTGTTGGGGTCATCACCAGTGTCCAGTAATGCAATTGGTCGCAGACTCATCATTTTGAACATTTATATCCCGCCTTTCCCATGTCCAAGCAAATGCGCAAGGCGCCTTCCAAAGTTCCACAATAAATGTATAATGAATAATAATAAGTATAATCATTAATCACACACACGCACGCACACAGTAGAACCATGGGGGGGGGTGTAACTACTTTAGTCAGAAGAAGTGATGAACAAGCTTCCCCCAGAATGATGATGGTCTTGTGATGCCGTCACAGTGCTGTGTAGGAAGAGGAGTAAGAAGTAAGGATGAATCCCTCACGGGGAAGAGAAGTGGCCTGTGCATTTTTGTTGAATGTCAGCAGCCGATTGTGCTCCTTACAGCTGCACAGCTCTGCCAGAAAACTCAGCAAAACTGAGAAAACAGCTAATGGCACAGGACAAAGCCCATTTTGCTGTCTTACATATACCCAGTCCTTTTGCTGGGTATTTTTCGGATACTGATTGCAAAAAAGGCATCATTTTTGCCCTATCACATCCACTTTCAGAGATGTGGCATTAGTGAATGGTTCAAGCAGCTTCCTTGTGAGGAAGCCTCTGCCATTCCAGGGAAGGTTTGGGGAGAGCAGTGTGCGGGGCCAGCTCTGGGGGAAGTCTGATCATCCTGACTAAATCCTAGTCTGCAACAGATGACGTTCCTGAGCTTGAAGAGGCCAAGATGACTCCTCGTACTTTTTTCTTTAACACTGAATTGTTTCCTTGAAGACTGATGCCTGCCTTGTGCAGAGATGGGCAGCCCAGGAAAGCTTCGGTCATCGGTACACTCATTCAAGCCATGAAATAGTAGACGAATAAATAAAAGGTGGAACTGGAAGACAAGCAAGGCTGGCGTCCAGCACAAGCATCATAAATGGACCGTTTGCTCTCTCGCTCCTGGAAATCAGCCCATCTCTCAATAAATACTTACAAACTCTCTGTAGTGGTTTGGCAGGATGAAAATGGGATGGAGTCACCCCCAAATGGAGCAGGGCTGGAATCAATCTAGCAAATCACAGTTACTTCATCCAAGATGGAGTTACTGCAGTTGGGAGTGGAAACTGAAACTTGCTTGTTTTCTCTGTTTTTCCTGAAATCAAAATTTGGGGCCCAGGTTTTTTGTTTGTTTTTTCATTTCCCAGATTATCTTCAACCCAGATTTGGGGGCAAGAGATGGACAATTGATACCTACTGTGTATGCAGTTTTACTAGAGTTACTAACCGACCAAGAAAAAAAAATTGACCAGTTTTGTTTGTTTTAATGTGGGCCCGTTGCCAGAAGAGAGAGAGGCAGGGCCGTCCTCCCCTGCCTTCCCCAGCCCACTTATTTTTAGATACACCCTGGGTGAATAGAGACACTGGCGGGGGGGACGGGACACACAGACACTGAAAATGCTATCTAGTTTGGACAAGGCAGAACCCACAGGAAGATCACAGACTGCAGGGCAGGCACCTGGAGGGAAGAGCAAGAAGACTGCACTGATGGGCTGGGACTTTTCCAACAAAATCCAGAAGTAATGCTTAACAACAACAACAACAACAACAACAACAACAACAACATTTATATACCGCTTTTCAACAAAAAGTTCACAAAGCGGTTTACAGAGAAAAGCAAATATCTAATGGCTTCCTGTCCCAAAAGGGCTCACAATCTAAAAAGATGCAACACCAGCAGACAGCCACTAGAAAAGACACTGCTGGGGTGAGGAGGGCCAGTTACTCTCCCCCTGCTAAATAAGAGGAGCACCCACTTGAAAAAGCGCCCCTTAACCAGTTAGCTTAAGGACCCTCCAGAGGCTGCAGAAGGCTTTTGAAAGGCCAGAGGACATCACAGAAGGCTGTGGACAGACTGGAAAGGAGGGGAACTGCAGTCTCCAGGGGTGGAGTGGCATTCTGCAGTCCTGGCCCCAGGTGGCGCGTGGGCCAGGATCACAAGTGGAACTTACTCCCAGAAGATATACTCACTGCTCATGGAAAGTGCTCACTTGCAGGCAGGCCTTATTTTTATACTAGTACCCAGTTCCTCTCCTGACCAATTTAAAAAGGTTGGCCGCCAAGGGTGTGGCATTCCAAGGGATTAAGGAGACAAAGGTGGTGGTTAACCAAAGATAACCGAAGGAGATTTAAGATTACAGCTCTCCCTTAGCTGGCTGGGAACTTAACCTTCTTCTAGATCCCTGCTGTTTTATTTAAAACTGGCTTTTAAAACTGGCTTTTTGGTTAGGTTGAATTTAAACCCAAAACCTGACTTTATTTTGAGTTTAAACTGAGCTCCGTTTTGCATATAAGCTTACAATTTAAGGTAAAATTTATAATTCTAAAATTACCCTCCCCATCTTTTATCCTCCTGTTTTTTGCTTACAAGTGCTCTGCCCTGAGATCATACTAGCAAGTGGACTCTAGTCCTAAGCAGAGTAGACCTGGTTGGAATTAATCTGTAATTCTTTTTAGAATCGGCTTGCTAGGCTTCACCTGTCTAGTTTCTGCCCTGCTTCTCTTCACCAATACCACCTTTGAGACCACCCTAACCAGCACAGAGAGGAAGACCGTTGGGCATTGGGTTGATACACCAACAGAATCCCTGTCCCATTTATCCACCACCAAAGGCACAGGTTTAAAATTAGGCAATTGCCAGGTAGGGGAACAGAGTTACAACAGACCACTACAATATCACTTCCTGCCCCCTGGAATGCCTTCATTCCACTTCATGCCTGCTGCCATTGCACTGGAAAACTTGGTGGATACCATTGGCAAAGATTAGGACTCCCCCCTTTGCCCAGTTGTTCTCATAAATACACACCAGGTTAGCAAGAGCCACCAAAGTCAAAGCCTGGATAGCACAGATTGTAGTACTGTCTGATCTGGGGCTGGGAGATGGTATTCCATACTTGGAGTACCATGACTGAGAATATGCTCCCTCCACCATCACCCTCCCAACTACTGGTGTAGCCTGTGTCTTGATGGCTGGAAGGGCTGGGAGTTGAGTTGTTGGCAACCTTCAGTCTCAAAAGACTCTGGTATCGCGCTCTGAATGGTGGTTCTGGAACAGCGTCTAGTGTGGCTGAAAAGGCCAATTCGGGAGTGACAATCCCTTCCACCCCAGGAGCAAGTGCAGTCTGTCCCTGGTCTGTCTCCCTGGCTATGGGCCTTCCTTCTTTGCCTCTTTGCCTCAGACTGTTGGCCAAGTGTCTCTTCAAACTGGGAAAGGCCATGCTGCACAGCCTGCCTCCAAGCGGGCCGCTCAGAGGCCAGGGTTTCCCACTTGTTGAGGTCCACTCCTGAGGCCTACAGATCCCTCTTGCAGATGTATTGCAGCTGTGGTCTGCCTGTAGGGCGCTTTCCTTGCACGAGTTCTCCATAGAGGAGATCCTTTGGGATATAAAACTAAGGCTTGAAGGACTGGGAGGACCAGACATACAGACATGCATTGGCCATACAGTGTCATTGGCTGCTCCCCTACCAGGGTTGTGATGGGACAGCTGGAGTCCCCGAGATGGCGGGGCAAGTCTGAAAGTGGACAGTGTGGGACCCAGAGGAGGGTTTCAGACGCGCCCCTACAGGGTTCTGGCTGGTTCCTGGGCAGGCACCTTGTGTCAGGGCTGAATATAGAAATCTGGAATAATCCTGCCCAGAACTGCAGTCAGTGCCCACTTACATAGAAAGGAATGATGAGGATGAGTGAGCTAGTGGGGTGCCAGCAAGGGCCCCAGGCAAGCTTTCTGCCTTCTCAGCCTGCGGTCTCTGTCAAAGGAGAAAATATATCTGAGCATGTTTGCTAAACGCCTGCCGAGAGCAGCACTCCCAGCAGCGAGTCCTGCCAGCATGAGCTTGTGAAGTTCAAAATTGAGCAAACATAAATTTAGAAGCAAACAACAAAATAATTATTCCATAATCTTGACTCTGATTTATTTGAAAGATCTATGCCATGAAGAATCCGCTTGCTAGTTGGGACCAGTTGCCTGGTGGAAGACATCCAAAGGCTGCTGCTTATTCAGGTCAAAGCCGTACCTGGAGCAGTCCTTTAAATTATCAAATGACAAAGAAGGCATTTAACTCTCATTCCATTGTTTTGAAAGAGGTACATGAAATTTTCACCAAGTGGATCTGTTGCCTGCTGGATTATCTCTTATGAATCCACAACTGCCAGTGGGTTCCCCGTTCAAAAAGACAGGCAGCTGTGTGCAGCCAAGCAGATCTGAACCATTCCTGCAAACTGTGGCATAGCTAGATGGGTTACAAAGCACTAAGTTGTCCAGGAAGCCTGCAAGCGGCCCCTCTCCCTCCCCTTTGCAGCCATTCCAGGTACGCCTCCACTGGAGGGTAGGAACCGGTTATATGCTTCAGGGAGGCTCCCTGCAAAACTCAGTGCTTTGCAACCTCTCTAGCTACACCACAGCCTGTAAAAAACACCTTGCCCTGAAATGGCACCATTTTTTCTCCCAAATGACAAAAAATTGCAAGCATGCTGCCTGTTTGGGGCATTCAGACACCACTACAAGTATTTATTTTCTTCTTTGCAGGCACATCATCAAATATTTTCTATTTACAAAAGGAGAATGGATTTTTTTTTTCTTGTGATGAACAGAAAAACTAGAAAAACTAAAAAGGACGAAAAATATCCATTCAGGATTGTTGCTCCTTCTTGAAACTTAAAGCATATTTGATCCCACTGTACGTGTAGTCACATATTCTGATATATGTTCAAGAAGTACTGAAAAGCAGCACAATATATGTAGTTATTCTTAATTAATAATTATTCAACCAATAAATCAAGGTGGGGTTTTTTAGAGGGGAGGGGAGTGAAGTGTTTGATCAATGCATGGGTGCACATTGGTGATGTATTGGGGGAAGTGACACATGAATTGATGGAACTAAAAGTTATGGCAAGTTGTGCATGCACGTTGGTCTGTAATGTAGACATTTTTTAAAATGGAACAGCTGACAATCCCTAAAGTGTCACTTCCACTTAGGAAACAGAAACAGGTAATTCAGAACTCCATATTCCAGGGAGAAATTTGGATGACAATTTCAGAAGCATCCCTGGGTAAAGGTTACTAAATTCTGACCAGAGAAGTCAGCCTTTGACTGACACTGCAGTCCTATGCAGGTCTACTCAGATCAAAACCCAGTTGGAGCCCGAGTGAGATGATTGGTTGGTCATCAGTACTGTCAGTGACCTACAGTGTTTCCATAAACAATTTTTCCCAGACAGTGAGTTTGCAATTCTAAGCATGTCTACTCAGAAGCAAGTCCCACTGTGTTTACTGGAGCTTACTCCCAGGTAAGTGTGTGTTTAGGATTGCAGCCTCAGCCTAGGACTGCCTGTGCACAAAACATGCACTGTACCACTGACTTGAGGCCTCTCCTCAAAAGCCGTGAATAGAGAGAAAAATACCCTCCTTCTTGCTGTTCTTGGCATCATTCTGGGCACTCGACTGGCAGTACTAAGTTGGGATCAAACCAAAGGAAATGCTTCTTCACACACTGTATAATTAACTTATGGAATTCATTGCCACAAGAAAGATTAGAATGTTTGAGAAGAAAGGATTAAGATACTTCTGAAGGAGAGCAGGGCTGACCCAAGATGCCTGAGGCTACCCAGTGATGTGCCAGCCTCTGCTCCTTCCATTCCCTGGGTTGGAAAATGAGGAAGGGGACTGACTGGAAGAAGAAGTGTGGCAGAGAGGTGAGTGGGGACTAGAGCACCAAACTGATACGGCTGTCGCAAGTAAGGAGTGATCTTCATGGCACTGTGAACCTGAGGGAGATTTATTTGAAAGCAAGGGCTTGAAGTCTGTCTGTCTGTCTGTCTATACCCCACTTTGTCTCCCTAACACAAGCATTCAAAGCAGCTATGAGGAAAGAGCTGCTGGACCTTCTCCTGACTCTCCCTCTTGCTAGAAACAAGATGGCAGGGGGCCCCAGATTAGCTGGAACGGCTGTGAAACGGCACACATTTGCACAGAGCTGGTCGTTAATTCCGTGTTTTATCAAGGCAGGTTACACAGAAGCAAGTTAGGCACAGCCATGCCATAAATCCAGATGTTTTGAGTCTAACTGCAGCAGTGTAATTACAGTTTGGTGAATTTTGGTTCTGAGCCATTTTTGCAATTAAAATCAAGTAGGGGCAGGTTCCTGTTCTGAAAAAAAAGGAAGCTTTCTTGTGTTGGCTAACAGGTGCTGGATTACTGGCCTCTTGTTGTCAGAAGAACTGCTCTTAGCCTAGCTCAGTAGTCAGAAACTGTCATTTTCTTAAGTAAAGAATGTCACTTATCTTTCATTTGGACACTGATTTGGAAAGATTGGGACAAATGTAGTCATGGAACTTAGGCACACCTTCAAAACAAGTGCCACTAATAACTATAGCAATGAATGACCTATTAAGGCAGTGAATCCTATGGAATCCTATGGAATGTCTTCACACATTAGTTGAAGTTTAATTAGTTCATATTAAATAGAAGCAGCTGTGTCAAGCTGGACTAGCTGAGATGGCTTTACAATTCATGGAGGAGAGGTCTAACAATGTTATTAGTCATGACGACTATGTTCAAAGGCAGTATACTCTGAACACTACCTGTTGAGGGAGGTGTGAGGACAGCAGGATGTCTAGTGCCTGGTTGTGGCCATCTGGCTGGCCAGTGTTGGGAACAAGGAGCTGAACAAGCCTGTGGGCTGACCATTTATCAGGGCTTTCCTGATGTTCTTGTGCCAAGGAGTACCTCCAGCTGTAAAGGTTCTCTTTTAGGGTGAATGTTAACCCTTCAGAAGTGAGCAGCATCCCTAAACCCACATCACCAGATTGGTTAAACATAAATGACACCGGCTGACTGTTGTCTATTCAGGCTATCCAGGCTATCATTCAAATTCTTGCAATGGGCTTTGAACCAAGAGACAAAATCTTTCCCATCACCTGGTACTTGATACTCTTAACTGGAGATGCCACCAGGGACTGAACCTGGGATTTCTGGCATGCAGAGTGTGCACTCTCCCCAGGCGTGCCCCTTATGATGATGCCACTGGGTAGTGCTGGGCCACTGTTTTTGGTCCCACAATTTGTGGTGGCTTTCAGGAGGTCCAACTCCCCATTGGTGATTCATTGGTGAATCAGGAGGTTGAGAGAACGGGATGTGGGACTTCAGTCTTGATTTTCACCTGCTCTTTCCATAGTGTGGCACTGCCCACTTTCAGCTGTGGCACTGCCCACTGTTGCAGGGTGACAATGAGGAAGTAGGGACTGTGTCAGACTTCAGTCACTGCACAAAGATAGCTTTGGTTCTGGCAGCTTCATCAGGGATGGAGAGAGCCAGGTGCTCTCTACACCAGTCAAGCAGAAAGGACCCTGCCATGAGCATCAATGTTTCCCCATCACGTTCTGCGCTCCTTGTTTCTCAGACCAGGCCGCCAAGCATGGCTTTTCCTACTCAACCCAGCCTCCTGTCCATCAGGGTCCCTTGTGCCTGCTTGGAGGCAGATGTTACACAACATGGCCACGTTCATTCAAATTCTTGCAATGGGCATGGAAAAGAAGGAAGGTGCTCATGCTGGTTGACTCATTTCTAGGAAGCCCTGAGCTGTCCTTGAATGAACTGTAATTAGTGGAAATCTACATGAAACAAAACTCCCCAGGACCCAGGTGCCAAACATACCATCCTTTTGGTATGAGAAGATCTCATGGACAATGTGGCTGCTCTTTAGCAGACCATTGCCTTTCACCTCGGCCCACCGCACTCCAGCTGTCCTGACCATTGGTTCTTTTCTGCTTCCTGGGAAACGGCTGCCTTCATTCTCACCATTGGAAAATGCCCTGTGGAAGCGTCCTTCATGTGAGTTGCAAGCGGAGTCATTCTGCAGGGTTCAGCTTCCTCCCTGTACGAGTTCTCTAAGAGGTAAATCTTGGACTTGGGAGCCGTTAAATCATGTCCCATGTCAATGAACATACATGAGCATTGCAGCGCAGCCTTCCATTTCACATGCTGCAGCTGTCACTGAGTGGCAGCAGCCTTGGCTTTGCACACAGAAGGCCCAGGGTTTGCACACCCTGGCAGCACCTTCTGAGAAGGCAGAAAACGTCTGCAGAATGACAGCCAGTCAGTGTTGAGGATACTCCTCTAGAACGAGACTGAAGGGCTGATGCCAAGCAAAGCAACTTCTCAGTCTATTTTGAAACGCTGATTTGAATGTCACATTGAATTTGCAATGAACTTCACCAGCTAGAGCCACATAATTGCCCTCCAGTGAATTTCATGTTGACAATAGGACAATTATATTGTCTCAATATATTCTGAAGCTCTTGCATGTGAGTGCTGCATACAGAAGGCAAAGTAGAGCCTCCAGCACTAGGTCATTGCCAGGAGGCAATGCTGGGAACATCCTGGCATGGAAACAGTGAGGCTGCCAGTCTGTGCCAACTATTTATGTCTGAGAAAGGGTGGAGGGTCATGGGTCATGCCAAGCACTCTGGGCGTCTCTTTCCCAGACTCACCTGAAGACATGGCTGGGGACAAATCCTGGGACCTTCTGGAGGTGGCATGCTTGCCTCAGCCCCTCCTTGGAGTGCAGAATGTGACCACAGTTGTTCCTCTTCAAATCAATCTGGTGTCACTCCTCGCACCCTCGATCCTAGCAGTTAATGAGCACGGCCATTGATCGTCTTCTGGGAATCAATCACCTGTGAAAACCAAAGCAAGACTGCATCAAGGGGACGGTTTAAGCCCTAACTCCAAATATAGCCTGAGCTGCTGCACCTTCTAGATACAGGAATCGTTTATGAGAACAGGCTGCCTGGCACAAGCACACCCGAGTGAACTGACTGGGGTCACAGAAAGCATCATCTTATCAGGCCTGCCCATCCATGAGGCCACCAGATGTGGGTGGCATCAGGGCAGATTGCGAGGGGTCCGAGGAGATGCAGACCAGGTCAGGGTTTGTGGTTGTTGTTGGTAGCATGGAAGCAGCAGACCCAAGACAGCATCAGGCAGTGTTCCAGGTCACGCTCCCCCGAGACATAAAACCAGTGCAACAAGCATACATGAAGAGAACGAAACACTTGTGCTGAGACCTTTTGCAATGGCTTGTAACATCCCACAATGGAGCTTGGTATTCAACAACGAGGAGAGATAGAGGTTAGAGTGGAACACAATAAGATTTCTTGTGGAAGATAAAAGTACCAAAAAAGGTTCAAGAAGAAAATGATGTAACTAACTGAATTAGATGGAAAAATCTCAGTGTGAGGGAGGGAAGCTGGAAGGTTGACAGGACACAGCACCTTATGGGTGGCATTTAGCATGCAGCCCCTTGCTTTCCACTGCCTCCTTTACTGGGGAAACTGGTAGTGAGCAGTCATCGTCATTTGCACAGAAAGAGAGAGACACACTGCCTTGAAAAATTCCTCCTCCCAGGTGAACAGGGAATCCCAAAATCCTGGTGATCCCCCTTAAAACCCCACATTGAACCAACAGTAAAGATCAGCAATACTGGAATGGCCTGAGAAAGAGTGGCAGCCCACTTCCCGAAGACATTTATAGCGGGCAGATAAAAGCAGCAAATACACAAAGATCTCTGCCAAAGATCTCCAGCAGCTCATGGATCGTTTTAGCAAGGCCTGCCAAGATTTTGGACTGACAATCAGCCTGAAGAAAACACAGGTCATGGTTCAGGATGTGGACTCACCTCCCTGCATTACAATCTCTGAGCATGAACTGGAGGTTGTCCATGACTTTGTGTACCTTGGCTCAACGATCTCCGACACTCATTCTCTCGATGCCGAGCTAAACAGGCGCATCGGTAAAGCAGCTACCACGTTTTCCAGACTCACAAAGAGAGTCTGGTCCAACAAGAAGCTGACGGAACATACCAAGATCCAGGTCTACAGAGCTTGCGTCCTGAGTACACTTCTGTACTGCAGCGAGTCATGGACTCTTCGCCCACAACAGGAGAGGAAACTGAGCGCTTTCCACATGCGCTGCCTCCGACGCATCCTCGGCATCACCTGGCAGGACAAAGTTCCAAACAACACAGTCCTGGAACGTGCTGGAATCCCTAGCATGTATTCACTGCTGAAACAGAGACGCCTGCGTTGGCTTGGTCATGTCGTGAGAATGGATGATGGCCGGATCCCAAAGGATCTCCTCTATGGAGAACTCGTGCAAGGAAAGCGCCCTACAGGTAGACCACAGCTGCGATACAAGGACATCTGCAAGAGGGATCTGAAGGCCTTAGGGATGGACCTCAACAAGTGGGAAACCCTGGCCTCTGAGCGGCCCGCTTGGAGGCAGGCTGTGCAGCATGGCCTTTCCCAGTTTGAAGAGACACTTTGCCAACAGTCTGAGGCTAAGAGGCAAAGAAGGAAGGCCCATAGCCAGGGAGACAGACCAGGGACAGACTGCACTTGCTCCCGGTGTGGAAGGGATTGTCACTCCCGGATTGGCCTTTTCAGCCACACTAGACGCTGTGCCAGAACCACCTTTCAGAGCGCGATACCATAGTCTTTCGAGACTGAAGGTTGCCAATACAAGGCTTTTATTGAAAGGGCTTTGGAGCCACAGGAGAGATAATAGCAGGTAATAAGGAAAAACATAAATCTCTTAACAAAATGAAAAAGGAGGGGCAATGGTTTAATGGCAAGAAGATTACAAAGCAAGTTGAAAATAAACACACCTGGTGTGAAAATAAACTAGATACAGTTTCTGCCTAGCTTGACTCTTGATTTTCTGAGAGACTGGTTCTTTGGGGATATTCGGGGTATTGGGATTCCCCAGTCCTGAGTATCAGGTGAACTTCAGACTCCAACGAGCTGGCTCAGGGTCCGGTTGGTTTGGGACCAGGCCAAAGGAAAAGTGCCCTTGGGAAAGAGGAGATGCCAAGAAAGGGATTGTGGCAATTTGCACCTGTTGGCAACATCCCGAACCTCTAAAGGGGAGGGGTCAAAGAGATAAAAAGATCAGGAAAACAGGTGAATCAGGGGGTTTTGGAAAATGTATATTTCTGAATAATACCATCATGTGACATATTGGAAAGGCAATTTCATGCAGAATGTAATGAAACAAATGGCGTTGAATTATCTGTATTCTATCAAATGTTAACACTGGCTATTGATTCATTGGGTGACCTGCATTGTTATAGATTAAAATAAACAGAAAGGAGGCCATGTAATTAATGCAGTTGTCCATCAAATCTCTTATCTCCATCATTGCCTGGAGGGCAGGAAATTCACTGAAGATAAAAACAGCAGATGCCAGGCTTTCCAGAGCAAACCAGGGAGTGCTCCGCTGGTGTGATGAACCTTCCTTCCTGAGTTCCTCTTGATCATCATTTTCAGTGCCTGGAAATGAGCCTTTGCAGTTGGCATGCATAGGTTCTGCACAGCTGAAGTTGCCCTGTATTTCCCACATGTGTCCAAGCAAGTTGGACAGAGACTGTCACTTGCAGGTCTCTAGTGAAATGAGACTACCCAGTAGAAATCTGTGCATTTTCCAGTGGCCACTGGACTTCCGAATTAGCAAGACCGTCTTTCAGTAATAAGCCATTTTTGCATTACTTGAAAAAGCCTCCGTTCTTTGCAAGGCACTTGGTGCAAGTGGGGGCCACCTGGCCCAGCTTCAAGGGCAACTGTGCAGCTGGCGCCAGTGGGCCTAAGTGCAGTCCTGTTC
The DNA here is from genome assembly GCF_035046505.1 of Tiliqua scincoides. NCBI lineage: Eukaryota > Metazoa > Chordata > Lepidosauria > Squamata > Scincidae > Tiliqua > Tiliqua scincoides. The sequence goes on along the minus strand of NC_089832.1, from coordinate 18,559,777 downwards.
CACCATGATTGCCATTTGCTCTCTGTGTTGATTGACTGCAATGGGGAATTTTATCAGAATTGCCTTCTCTCCTATTAGCATTATCACAGGTTAAGAACACGTCCAAAGCCAACACCCTCGGGCCACAGACACAAGTTTTAATAATCTTATGGGTGTTTGTAATAAAGTCAAACACAAAATGTGGAAAGAATTGGGAGAACAAAGGCCTCGCTGCTGCACGTTAGCCTGGCGCCCCAGCTTGGAAGGGGGAAGTGTCAGCATTGACACGCCTTGAGTGAACCACAAACCTAACTTGAAAGGGCACCAGGCATGTGAACTGTGGCATTTCCCGTGGCAGGAGGAGAAACCACAGGCTCGAAGGCATATCTGGGCCACTTGTTTCACGCTCACCTTCTCCCCCACTGCACAACTGGGGCCCTCCTGCTCGAGCACAGCAGATGACCAGGCTGGGGGTGGACAGCGACCAGGAGTGGTTCCCAAATTGGGAGTGTGTCTCCCACTGGAGCAATGGAAATCAGCCAGGGGAGCTGCGGAATACTCACCAAAAACCTACCGTCCTATACAATGCCCTATATAAAGCCCTTTACACTTTGGGGCCAGCGTATTTGAGAGACAGCCTTTTTCATACAGTCTGCTCCATTCTCTTCAGTCATCTGGGAGGGCACTTTTGCTTGTGCCACCATTAAGAGAGGTCAGGGAGACGGCGGCCAGAAATTGGACCTTCTCGGTGGAGGCCGCTGCATTATGGAATTCCCTCCCTTCAAACGAGAGCAGCTTCCATTATTAACCTTCCAGTGAGGACTGAAGACTTTTTAATGGTGGCTCTGAGCCACCATTTCCCCAAATTGGTTTTGCTCATAATATGCTTCGCTCTTCCCAGCATCACCTTGGATTTTCCCATCTGTTTTTTTGAGCAAAAACAGCCCATGCTGCCTGCTGCGGAGACCTCCCTGCCTCCACAAGCTGCCTCAAGAATGGAGTTGCTGCCTGCAAACTTGCTAGAAGTTTTTCTTTAATTAGACCAGAAGATGGTGCCTTCCAGTCCACACACAGGGAGGATCTTTCCAAAGATCGATGAGTTCCTGTTGTCCTCCCCCCACATATCACTAATACTTTGGACACTGGAGAATGCCCCTAGAGACTGTTTTCTTGGACATTCAATCATGCAGCAGGGCACCCTCCCATCAGCTCAGGATGCCATGAAACATATTGCAAACAAAAACTGCCTCTAAATGTGATGCTGGCCATGAAACTACCCTCTCCTGCATTCTGAGCAATGTTTATTTTTGGAAACAGCCTCCAAGTCCAACACGTACCACCGCACTGCTCCATGGCAGGCAAGAGGCAGATTAACCCTGGCAGGGGAGCCGGACTTGCACCCTTTCCTCAATGGGGTCACCAGGTCACTGCAGCTAGGCACAGACTCAGACAGCAAAAGGAAAGTGTTCAGGAAACAATTTATCAAATGACAGCAGTGAACAGAACTACATTCATCCAGTTATCTTACTCCTCCGAGTCCCATTTCTTATAAAAAAATAGTCAGCCCTATTTCTCCTATTGTGAAAGAGACAAGCCTGCTGGATTTTTTTTTTTTTTATTTCAATCAGATTCTACAGGCAGAATCCTAACCTCTGCTGGTACAGCCAGGCCACAGTGCCTGCACTGTATCCAGCACAGGTTAAGACGCTGCTAGTGGTCATCTCAGGGTTGAACGCTTTCCACATGCGCTGCCTCCAATGCATCCTCGGCATCACCTGGCAGGACAAAGTTCCAAACAACACAGTCCTGGAATGAGCTGGAATCCCTAGCATGTATGCACTACTGAAACAGAGACGCCTGCGTTGGCTTGGTCATGTCGTGAGAATGGATGATGGCCGGATCCCAAAGGATCTCCTCTATGGAGAACTCGTGCAAGGAAAGCGCCCTACAGGTAGACCACAGCTGCGATACAAGGACATCTGCAAGAGGGATCTGAAGGCCTTAGGAGTGGACCTCAACAGGTGGGAAACCCTGGCCTCTGAGCGGCCCGCTTGGAGGCAGGCTGTGCAGCATGGCCTTTCCCAGTTTGAAGAGACACTTGGCCAACAGTCTGAGGCTAAGAGGCAAAGAAGGAAGGCCCATAGCCAGGGAGACAGAGCAGGGACAGACTGCACTTGCTCCCAGTGAGGAAGGGATTGTCACTCCTGATTCGGCCTTTCCAGCCACACTAGACGCTGTTCCAGAACCACCTTTCAGAGCGCGATACCAGAGTCTTTCGAGACTGAAGGTTGCCAACATCAATTTAGCTGGCACCAATCCGAGCAACCTGTGCAAAGCTGCTGGCACCGGGGTCTAGGACGCAGCGTGCACTGCAGCCATCAGTTCCACCCTTGTCCTAGGCCCAGTCCTCTCCCTGTTCCATCCTCTCCCTGCACAAACCCAGCCCTGCAGGCTACAGCAGCAGCTGTTTCAGCTCAGCTGTACCAAGGGGTAGCAGCTGGGGTAGGACTGGGTCCTGAGAGAGAATGACTGGCCCAAGGTCACCCAGGAAGCTTGATGACTGAGCAGGATTTGAACCTGGATCTTCCAGATCTAACTCCAAAACCACTACACCATCCTGGCTCCCTATATCATATTTACTCCCTTTCATACTCTCTACTGCCATCAACCTGATGATTTTCTTTCTATTTATCTCTGTGACATGATGCAAGTTTCACACTTCATTAAGTTCACAACCACATAAAACTCCACCAGTGGATCAAATGACAAGTGACCACATTAAAATGCCTCATTGTCCAACATCCTATGAAATTCAAGGGCCGACCGTCACCTTTTTGCTCTGGCCTTTTCATTCCAGTTAAATGACCAGAGTGACGGTGCCAATGACCTCTTTTCTCTACCGCTTCTACAGGGCCGTTGATGAGCTTATAGCTCATGTACTTGTGTGGGTTTAAGTGGGATGAAAAGTGGCACTCAGACCTCATTTCTGGCTCTCGACGCAGGTATGAATTCCACATTTAAAGCTTTTATTGCATTGTAAAACTAATCCCATTCATCTGGAAAGAGTCTGAAATATTTAAATGTTTGTCGGGGAAAGAGATTTACAAGGCAACCGCTTGTGACTAAATTGTTCCAAAGAGCCATAAGTCACGGCTATCCCTCTTCACCTGAGCTTAGTGCTTCTCCTAATGGCTGTTTGCTGCCACATCTTTATCTTTTTAGACCATGAGCCCTTTAGGGACAGAGGACCATTTTTTACTATTATTTTTTCTTGCTCCATATTTGTGAACTATTTTGTTTGAAAATTAGTAACTGTATTTGGTGCACAATCCTATGCATCCCTACTCAGAAGTGAATCTCCCTACAGTCAGCGCTGCCAATGCCTTAAGCTGCAATCCTATCCATGCTTACTTGGGAGTAAGCCCCATTGACTACAATGGGACCTGAATAGACATGCATAGGATTGGGCTCAGATTTTAGAACTGATCAAATCTCAAAGGCAGTAACCATAAGTTCAGGCCTGGGAGGACCAGGCATGTTCCAAAACAGGTGGGCCACTGCTCTGCCTGGGAAATCATTCAGACTGGGGCACCAATCCTGGGGCAGTTGTTATATAGGCCCGGTCCCTATTGGCTCACCAGATAATTTGGCTGAGCTGCTCTGGAGGGCTGGCAGTACATCTTTCTAGCTGGCATCCAAATATTGCCACAGAAAGAAAGGCTCAGGTCCATCATTTCTTTTACCTGATAGATGCCCTGCTAGTGCAGGAACTCTGGGTGGAACCCCCTTGTGACTTCCATTTGTGAGCAGAGTTGGCACTGCAAATTCACACTCAGGTCTCACACTCAGCACAATGGATGGTGCAGATGATAGTTAGACATCAGCTATGTCAGGGTCCGGGTTGGGGGGGGGGAGAATAGCTACCCTGGTGTCTATCCTGCTGCCACCAGCCCAAGAGCCAGGATCACTAGAGGGTTGAATCCCCCTTCCTTATAACATAACTCCTTTTCATTTCATTTCATAAACCTTTATTGGCATTTAGTATAACATAACTCTTTAGTGGGTCCTCTTTAGTTCCTCTCTTAGAAGAAGGGAGTGATGGTCCCAGCTCTCTCAATAAGGCCCAAACAAAAGGAACACAGAATTTATTAAGATCCATTGACAAATAAAAGGCTTTCATATAAATCCAAATACGTAGTTGGCGAAAGCACTACAATAAGAAGTAGTTATTATTTAGTTATATTATATTATACTTATAATATAGTATATTATAAGTAGTAGTTATTATCCTCCCAAACCTGCAGGACTCCCCCCCCCCAAGGCAAAACGATTTCATGAACTTGCTAAAGAAAACAACTACAAAGAAAATATTAAAAGCCTCACACAATCTAACCTTTTTTTCTGACTAGCCAGAACTGGTTTAATTTCTTTCACTCCCAATAGCAAAATAAAGCTAACTCTCCTTCTGTTTGTTTGATTCTCTCTGTAAACCGCTTTGTGAACTTTCCGTTGAAAAGCGGTATATAAATACTGTTCATCATCATCATCATCATCATCATCATCTCATCCACCAAGGAGAAAGGCAAGTTCCCTTCTCTAAAGGTTTTTATCCTCTTTACAAATAAACCCAACCCTTCTCACCTAGATCTTTTACACCTGAGGAGTCCCAACTACTCTAACACCAATGGAAGAAAAGCAAAGACCTACATGACAGGTTAAATCCCAGTGACTGTGAGCTGAATCAACTCCCCTCCACTACATTCCCCTTTCTTTCTCCTCCTTCTCTTTGACCCAGGGCTGTAACAGAAGTAGGGCAACTTGCTAAACTGCAGTGCTACACTTTGCTTGGACTCAGGAGCTGTGTCTTAACTGGGACCAGAATTTTAATTCACACCCTGATCTGCAAGCTACAGTTAAACCACATTTTCAGGTGACGTGTAGACCTGTAACTGAACAATTCTTCTGCCACAGTGTCTGGTTCAAGAAGAGGAGGAAACAGGAGAGGGAAGAAGGGAGACCATGGGCTTGGATTTCATATAGCTCAGTTGCCCAATTCAACACTGTGGATTAAAGAAATCATCTCCACAGAGCCATTGTGAGGAAAGTTTGTTCCTGTTTCAATATATCTTTATTTATTTATTTATTAGATTTGTATTCCACCTTTCTCCTCGAAGGGCACCCAAGGCAGCTAACAATCAAGTTAAAATACAAGGCAACAGATAAACATTAAAAATACAAAACACTTAAAAACAATTAAAACAAGATAAAATACATAGCAGCTGATTAAAAGCACGCAGTAAAAGACATAAATTTATAAAAACAGCCCTTATGGTGCCTCGAAGGTTTTCCTGAATAAAAAAGTCTTCAGGCCCAGCCGGAACGTTAATAATGAGGAAGCTGCTCTCAGTTCAAAGGGGAGGGAATTCCATAGTGCAGGTGCCACCACCGAAAAGGCCCTGTTTCTGGCCACCATCACCACTCTCAATGACGGCACAACCAACAGGGCCCCTTCTGATGACCTCAGAGAACGGACCGGATTATATGGAAGAAGGCGGTCTCTCAAATACGCTGGTCCCAAGTCATTTAGGGCTTTAAAGGTCATAACCAGCACCTTGAATTCAGTCAGAAAACAAATAGGCAGCCAGTGCAGCTGCTGGAGTATCAGCGTGACAGAGTCAAACCGTCAACCCCTAGCAACTACCCGAGCCGCCGCATCCTGCATGAGTTGTAGCTTCCGAACCATCTTCAGGGGCAGCCCCACGTAGAGTGCGTTACAATAATCTAATCTTGATGTCACTATGGCATGGACCACCGTGGCCAGATCCACCCAAGACAGGTACAGCCGCAGCTGGTGCACCAGCTGAAGCTGGGCAAAGGCACCCCTGGCCACAGTTGACACCTGGACATCCAGGAGGAGCTGCAAGTCCAGGAGAACCCCCAAGCTGTGAACCTGCTCTTTCAGGGGGAGTGCAACCCCATTCAGAGCAGGGCAATAGTCCAGCACCCACATTGTGGATTTCTGCACCAGGAGGACCTCTGCCTTGTCTGGATTTAATCTCAGCTTGTTTGCCCATATCCAGATCCCAACTGCCTCCAGGCAATGCTCCAGGACAGCGACAGCCACCCTGGAGTCAGGTGGAAAGGAAAGATAGAGCTGAATGTCATCTGCAAATTGATGGCACCTCACTCCAAACCCCTGAATGACCTCTCCCAGCGGTTTCATGTAGATGTTAAACAACATGGGGGACAATATAGAACCCTGTGGCACACCACACATCAAGGGCCAGGGTGCCGAACAGGAGTCCCCCAAAACCACCATCTGGGACCTGTCAGCCAAGAAGGACTGGAACCACTGCAAAACAGTGCCCCCGATCCCCACCTTGGCCAACCGTCCCAGAAGGACACCATGGTCAATGGTGTCAAAAGCCACTGAGAGGTCCAAAAGGACTAGCAAGGATGCACTCCCTCCGTCCAGCCCTCGGCATAGGTCATCCACCATGGCGACCAAGGCCATCTCCATCCCAAAGCCAGGCCTGAAGCCAGATCGAAAGGGATCCAGATAATTCGCTTCATCCAGGATCCTCTGGAGCTGAGACACTACCCCCTCGATCACTTTGCCCAGAAATGGGAGGTTCGAGACTGGCCGATAATTATCCAACATAGAGGGGTCCAGAGAGGGCTTTTTCAGAAGGGGGGCGAGCCACTGCCTGCTTTAATGCACCACCCCCTCCCTCAAAGATGAATTTACTACCCTCTCTGTCCACTCGGCCAGGCCCTCCCGGGCAGATCTAACCAGCCATGGATCCAGCGGGCAGGCAGATGGCCTCACACTCCAAAGGACCCTGTCCACATCCTCAGGTTCTACAATCTGAAAAGAATCCCACAAAACAGGATTGACAGGTGCCACAGGGACATCACTAGACATTGTCAACATGTAGTCCAAGTTGTGGCGAATCCGAGCGATTTTAGAGGTAGAGATCTTTTGTGAGGCCCATGGTTGCCATGGCGGCCATGAAATTCTGAGCTGCGCCTACCTCTGGGGCCTCGGCATGCATTCAGCACAGAAATTGAGCCCTGGTCAGTGACTCCACTTCAGTTCTACTGTAAACAGGAGCATTTGATCCTCAAATATATGGTGGATGTGAAATGCATCCAAAATCTTATGTGCATTTTACTTTGTATACAAAGCAGGAACAGAAAGAGTCAGTGACAACAAAGGTCTACTATACCTATACCTTCCACCAATGTTCAGCCATAACTATGTGAGATGCTCATCAAGCAGGAGCCCCCATAGCAGTTGGTCCTGTCTTGTCAATGAATGAAAACTCTGTCTCTGAAAAAACCACTTGCTTTAATGTGTGACAGATTTGAAAACCCAGCCTGTTGTGTATTTCAAACACACACCTGCATTGCGGGTCAAAGTGGGATTTCAAGTGCAGATGCCATCAGCCTTCCCAATGACTGTGGGAGGAAGAGGAGGAGGAAAGGCATTGTTTGATCTCCCCTGAGGCTGTGCTTTTGTCAAAGAGCAAACACCGGATTTGCTTTCTTTGTGCTGCAACATGAAAACAAAGTGAAATCTCGTGGGAGTCAAATTAAAACACAAATAGGTTCTTCCCCCCCACTCCATTAAGGTCAAATAAAAAAGTCAGGGCAAAGAAATCACAGTGAAAGGTATCCTATTATTAACTACTCTCTTGAAAGAAAACAGTGTTGCTGATAGTCTCGGATTATGCAGTTTGGGGAGAATGGAAATTTCACTGGGAAAGATGATTGTTGGCAAACGGGATGAGGCAGAAAGAATTGATAATTGGTTGTACTAGAGAGCCTGGAATCAAACAAATGTATTTGTCACAGACTTCAGAAAGGCTGTGTGATGGCATTAGCATTGCTAGAGGGTGAAGACTGCATTGGGTGATGCGCTCGGGGGGGGGGCACAACTAGTGGCCAAAATTATGAAAATTTGGGTATGTTTGAATAATAGCATCATGTTGTATATCATTCTAAATTAATGTAGAATGCAACGAAATAAACCCCGTTGAAATATATGTATTCTGTAAAGCGTTATGGCCAAATAAGCAGAAAAGGGAAAGCGCACTGCCTTATGTAACAAAAAGTGGATTTTCTCAACTTGGAACTGACTATGAGACTGATTGGTCTGACAGCCAATGAGGTGTGGTTATGACAGAGCAGGGAACCAATCAACATGAGTCAGTTCTCACTGTCATGGATCAGAGCAAATCCTAGAACTCCTGTTCAGTTGTGGAGTGTCATCAAGTTGGCCACTGGTTTTGGGGGGGTTACTGATTTGTTGGGTGACCTGGACTGTTATATAGTGAAAGAAATAAAGTGAATGGGGGGTGACACCAACCCTTGCAACGCCACTGCATTTAGGCTGTGCGTATGATATTGTAATGTATTCTTTATGGTCTGGTGCAAAAGAAGGTCCATCGTGAGAGTGACACAATGAGCTCTAGCACCGGGTGACCAACCCTAGTGACGCTTCTGTGCTAGGGGAAGTGTACAAGCAGGGGTGTCTCTTGCCATGCTGTCTCCAGAGCCTATCTTTATATTGGGTTCTTTGTTTTGTTCTCCCACCCCTTTATTCATTTCAAAGCCCTCCTGATGAGGCTGGAAGGGTTCTTGCCAAGCACGTTCCTCCCATTCCTTGTGAGGTGCAGCCCATTTCTTGCCAGAACTCCCTCGCAGCACAGTTTCCTTGGTCCAAGAAACCAAAGTGCTCCTAGTGACACCATCTCCTTAACCAGCTGTTCCTCTCCAGGATCCTGCCTTTCCTTGCTGTGCCTTGTCCTTCCTTCAACAGGAAGGATGGCTGAAATGAAAAACTTCATTTCCTTTTCCAAAGTCTCGCCGACTCCTGAGAGCCTTCCAAGCTCAATTCTGGCAGTGTTGTCTGTGGAACAGCAGGAAGGATTCGGTCACCAGATTTGATGGATCTCAGCAAACTCCCCTCCCCAATGCAGATTCATGCACCAGAAAGACAACACAATTCCTGACACACCGCTGCCTCTGTTCCTTTCCATAGGGAAACCTCTACCACCAGCACTGCATGTTGTTCCCTCCTTTGAATGCAGCTTGGGCTCCTACAACCCTGGGTAACTGAGAATCCTCATCCCTGGTCCATGGAGCTTGGGGTGGCACTTCTTGTCCAGATTATCTTCCATTGTCTTCCACAATGAGAACCTGGTTGCTCAGTTCCTCTCCTCTAGCGGCACAGAATGTTTCTGGATTCTCCTGTTGCCCTGCATCATTCACATATTCCACCTGGCTTTCCACTTCCTCAACTCTCTTTGTGGAATTTTAGCTGACACTTATATCAAATAGCGGATTTCCTTAACTCAGAACTGACCAATGAGACTGATTTGGGACAATGAGGTCAATGAGGTGCTGTTACGACAGAGCAGGAAACCAATCAGGTGTCAGTATGAGTCGGCTCTCATTGCCACGGACTGCCATGTAAGACGGTGGTGTAGCTAGAGGGGGTGCAAAGCAATAGGTTTTGCAGGGAGCCTCACCGCTGTGTGCAAGCAGCCCGTTCCCCTCCTCTTCAGAGCCATTTTGGGCAGAGGGAGGAAGATGGAGGCATTTGCCTTCTGGGAGCATGGCAGGGAGGGCTTCTGGGCATGCACCTCTGTTTAGCTCCCACTGCCTGGAATGGCTCCGAAGAACAGGCCACTTGCACACTGTGATGAGGCTCCCTGCAAAACCATCTAACTAGGCCACTGCTGTAAGGATCTTGTGTACGTCCCTTCCTGATAACCATGTCCGTAATCCCAGAAAACTGAAAGAAGGAGGCAGTTCCCCCATCTCCCAGAACCCCCACCCCCAAATTCAGGGCGAATTAAAGTTTACAAGTTCTTCTCCCAGCGGCCAAAGCACAAATCATTCTGCTACTGCTGCTTGCCACTCTGTGACAAATCCGTGACTCCAAAGTTGTTCGTCTGGCACGTTCAGGAAGCATTAAAAATTAGCTTTCCCCCCTTTTCCTTGCTTTTTATGTTTTCAAATTGGTCATTTGTAAACAGTCCAGCAGAGCATTTCTTCGCTGGCAGAATCGGCCTTGCACATAAATCTCGGCTGGATCCATCAGGGAGCTGCCACCCTGGAAGGTGGAAGCAACTCAACTGTGCAGGAATTATTAATTAAGTTGACCTGATTTGTGCAAGGCTGTGGCCACCCCAAAGCTGCCACCCCAAACTGGAAAGGAATAGTGGGCTGGAGGGTCACATTGATTCACCATTTGCAACCCACATTTTTTCCTGGGCAGCGTTAAATCTTCTTCTTTCTACTGCTAAGAATGGACAATGACCAGCCAGAAGATATTAGACCAGGATTTTGAGAGCTATTGAGGAGTTTAAGAAATGTCTAGGATATTTTTTCCCCAAATGGTGAGTTATGGAAAAGTATGTAGAATTTATACTGCTGTAAGAATTTTCTTCCCCTAATTTAAACTACCACCACACCCCTAGGGAGAAATGTAAGCTATTTCTCTGCAGATATATACTCTTAAGTAAAAGTTTAACATTATTTTTTCCCAAATTGGAATAAATGAAGCCACTTGGGAAAAGGGTCAGTACTTTTATGCCTCCATTGAGAAAAGACCTAGAGAAGGAAAGGACAAATGAAAGAGCAGCCTGACTTCAAATGCAGGGGCTGGCTGGTCTGGAATCCTGGGCTTGCTTGTCATGAAGATGAGGGAGCTGTGTAGGTCGGAGGGAATGTGAACCCTGGAGCCAACGTCGACCTTGCTAAGACAGCCAGAAAGCTGTCAAGAAGAAAGCTTGGGCTTCAGACCAGGAGCTGGGCGAGAAAAGCTTGCAGCAATGGAAGGCTCTTACCGCAGGCCTTGAAGCCCACTAATCTAGGAGGCCCACATCCTGGAAACATGGGGCGAGAATCAGCTCTCACTCTCCAGAGCAGTGCTTTGTGGTCAGTGAGTGCTGCACCTTTGAGTGGTGATTTTCCTCTGGGTTCTCCTCTGTCTTCAATCCTGGTATCCAGGAGAGACTGGTGGGGAATCCTGTGGTCAGGAGGAAGGCCAGGTATGTGACAATCAATATCTATCCCGGGACCTGTATTCAGCGGTGTCCAAGGCTGATGTGTCCTTTGGAGTAGTTGAGACGACCACTCATAAGAACAGCCCCACTGGATCAGGCCATAGGCCCATCTAGTCCAGCTTCCTGGATCTCACAGCGGCCCCACCAAATGCCCCAAGGAGCAAACCTGATAACAAGAGACTTCATCCTGGTGCCCTCCCTTGCATCTGGCATTCTGACATAACCCATTTCTAAAATCAGGAGGTTGCACATACACATCATGGCTTGTACCCCGTAATGGATTTTTCCTCCAGAAACTTGTCCAATCCCCTTTTAAAGGCATCCAGGTCAGATGCCGTCACCACATCCTGTGGCAAGGAGTTCCACAGACTCCAGGTTGAGACTCCTCACTAGGGGAATCCAACTTTTTATGATCCCAGCTTGTCTTGTGGCTGGGGTGGGGGGGTGAAGGCTCCCTTTATCGTTCAGCTCAGGCTCTGGGAGCTTAGAGGTTCCTTACTCACACGTTCTGTTTCCTATTCATGTGAGTGCCTGAAGGGGGCTCAGGATGTTTTCCAAGGGGAGGGGGTCTCCCATGCTCCCAACACTGACCAGGACATCAGCAAGTCCTGTGCAGAAGTGTCCGCAATCAGATGCTAGTATAAAATGCAAATGTTTAACCCAGCCGTTTTCAGCCACTGTGCCGTGGCACACTGGCGTGCCGCGGATGGTCTGCAGGTGTGCCGTGAGAATTTGGAGGAGGGTCATTTGTTAGTAAGGCCACTAGGGGAAGCGAGCCCCTGCTGTCAGTGGATGTGCCCTGTTAAAAAAACTGTTGGTGTGCCTTGACAATTTTAGCTCCTTGTCAGTGCGCTGTGAGATGAAAAAGATTGAAAATCGCTAGTTTAACTGAAAAACACGAAAAGCTTCTTTCCAAGTGACTGGGAACAGCTCTTCATCATTTCCTACATGCTAATGGTTCACTCCCCACTTCAGTGTCGTTTCTTAAGTAGGATTTAAAACACAATTGCACCGATTTCCTGCAGAGACACAGAAGTACATTTTTAACCTTCCCCCCCCCCCACAGAATGGATAAATCCTCCTCTTCCCCCCATCTCCTCTCAAGCACCAGCTTTCTGTATTCATGGGGGGGGGGGGAGAGAGAAAAAGGCCCTCAACAAAGGCCCTAGCTCTTCCTTTGAATAATAAAATCAGTCCTTTGTTGTTTGGGAGAATAATAACCCTGAGAGTAATAGGCAAATGCACGTTATTGAAATATGCAATATGGAACTACGTGTAGTGAGGAGGACATCCAAAGTTAGGACAAAATTCTAGAACAAAACTCTCTGTCGTTCCTCAAGTGGGGAACTGCTGAACCCCCCTTCCAGGCAAGCCAGGATTTTAACTGTCTCTAGAAAGAGCTGAGCACAGTCACCCAGAGGCAGGGATGGATTCTTGTGCTCTCACATGGGCTTCCAAAATGCTGCATCTTAAATAGGAGGTCCCTCTGATTGACCACAGACTGCCCAGGAGTAGGTGGAGCTTAACCCCCAGGTGAGCGAGGACCCTCAATGATCCTGGCCCTAAGGCACATCAGGTTTCCAACATTAAAACCAGCACTTGGAATTGCAGTCAGAAAGGGACTCGGGGCCAGCCAAGGGACAACAGCCCACAGCAGTGGCATAGCTGGAAGGGGTGCAAAGCTAAGTTTTGCAGGGAGCCTCACTGCAATGTGCAAGGGGCCCCTGTCCCGTGAAAATCCCCTTTTTCCTTCATTGTGATTTTATATCTGGTTATGGACTATGGACTAAAACATCATGCAGGTCAAACCTCAGCACACAGGCCACAATCAGGTCAAGTCACAAGCTTACACAACCTCCACCTCCCTGTGGTTACACATTATAGGCATCTTAAACCCACCTCCCTATGAAGAAGTCTGGCATAGTAAATCATTGTTTAAGTGTCTCCTACATTACTGTATTCATTGTATTGTTTTAACCCAATCACTGCTTAAGTACTGTATCAAAACCTGAACTGCCTTCTATGTGTTGCTGACTCATTGCATTGTTTAAGTTCCCCCATCTAGGAAGCCAGTCATTAGACCCCATTGAATAAGAACATAAGAACAGCCCCACTGGATCAAGCCATAGGCCCATCTAGTCCAGCTTCCTGGATCTCACAGTGACCCACCAAATGCCCCAGGGAGCACACCAGATAACAAGAGACCTGCAAGGCTTCCTGGGAATTGTAGTTAAGAACATAAGAACAGCCCCACTGGATCAGGCCATAGGCCCATCTAGTCCAGCTTCCTGTATCTCACAGCGGCCCACCAAATGCCCCAGGGAGCACACCAGATAACAAGAGACTTCATCCTGGTGCCCTCCCTTGCATCTGGCATAAGAACATAAGAACATAAGAACAGCCCCACTGGATCAGGCCATAGGCCCATCTAGTCCAGCTTCCTGTATCTCACAGCGGCCCACCAAATGCCCCAGGGAGCACACCAGATAACAAGAGACCTCGTCCTGGTGCTCTCCCCTACATCTGGCATTCTGACTTAACCCATTCCTAAAATCAGGAGGTTGCGCATACACATCATGGCTTGTACCCCATAATGGATTTTTCCTCCAGAAACTCGTCCAATCCCCTTTTTAAAGGCGTCTAGGCTAGACGCCAGCACCACATCCTGTGGCAAGGAGTTCCACAGACCGACCACGCGCTGAGTAAAGAAATATTTTCTTTTGTCTGTCCTAACCCGCCCAACACTCAATTTTAGTGGATGTCCCCTGGTTCTGGTATTATGTGAGAGTGTAAAGAGCATCTCCCTATCCACTCTGTCCATCCCCTGCATAATTTTGTATGTCTCAATCATGTCCCCCCTCAAGCGTCTCTTTTCTAGGCTGAAGAGGCCCAAACGCCGTAGCCTTTCCTCATAAGGAAGGTGCCCCAGCCCCGTAATCAGCTTAGTCGCTCTCTTTTGCACCTTCTCCATTTCCACTATGTCTTTTTTGAGATGCGGCGACCAGAACTGGACACAATACTCCAGGTGTGGCCTTACCATCGATTTGTACAACGGCATTATAATATTAGCCGTTTTGTTCTCAATACCCTTCCTAATGATCCCAAGCATAGAATTGGCCTTCTTCACTGCCGCCGCACATTGGGTCGACACTTTCATCGACCTGTCCACCACCACCCCAAGATCTCTCTCCTGATCTGTCACAGACAGCTCAGAACCCATCAGCCTATATCTAAAGTTTTGATTTTTTGCCCCAATGTGCATGACTTTACACTTACTGACATTGAAGCGCATCTGCCATTTTGCTGCCCATTCTGCCAGTCTGGAGAGATCCTTCTGGAGCTCCTCACAATCACTTCTGGTCTTTACCACTCGGAAAAGTTTGGTGTCGTCTGCAAACTTAGCCACTTCACTGCTCAACCCTGTCTCCAGGTCATTTATGAAGAGGTTGAAAAGCACCGGTCCCAGGACAGATCCTTGGGGCACACCGCTTTTCACCTCTCTCCATTGTGAAAATTGCCCATTGACACCCACTCTCTGCTTCCTGGCCTCCAACCAGTTCTCAATCCATGAGAGGACCTGTCCTCTAATTCCCTGACTGTGGAGTTTTTTCAGTAGCCTTTGGTGAGGGACCGTGTCAAATGCCTTCTGAAAGTCCAGATATATAATGTCCACGGGTTCTCCCGCATCCACATGCCTGTTGACCTTTTCAAAGAATTCTATAAGGTTTGTGAGGCAAGACTTACCCTTACAGAAGCCATGCTGACTCTCCCTCAGCAAGGCCTGTTCGTCTATGTGTTTTGAGATCCTATCTTTGATGAGGCATTCCACCATCTTACCCGGTATGGATGTTAGGCTGACCGGCCTATAGTTTCCCGGGTCCCCCCTCTTTCCCTTTTTAAAAATAGGCGTGACATTTGCTATCCTCCAATCTTCTGGTACCGTGGCTGTTTTGAGGGACAAGTTGCATACCTTAGTCAAGAGATCTGCAACTTCATTCTTCAATTCCTTAATAACCCTTGGGTGTATGCCATCAGGGCCCGGTGACTTATTGATCTTTAATTTATCAATGAGGTCTGAAACATCTTCTCTTTTAACCTCTATCTGACTTAACTCCTCGGTCAGGAGGGGCCGTTCGGGCAGCGGTATCTGCCCGAGGTCTTCTGCCGTGAAGACAGATGCAAAGAACTCATTTAATTTCTCTGCCATCTCTAAGTCTCCTTTTATCTCCCCTTTCCCTCCCTCACCATCCAGAGGGCCAACCGCTTCTCTGGCGGGTTTCCTGCTTCTAACATATTTGAAGAAGCTTTTATTATTCCCCTTAATGTTGCTGGCCATGCGTTCCTCATAGTCTCGCTTGGCCTCCCCTATCACCTTCTTACATTTCTTTTGCCACAGTTTATGTTCCTTTTTATTCTCTTCATTAGGGCAAGACTTCCATTTACGGAAGGAAGCTTCCTTGCCCTTCACAGCCTCTCTAACTTGGCTGGTTAGCCATGCGGGCACTCTCCTGGATTTAGTGGAACCCTTCTTTCTTTGCGGTATACACCTCTGCTGGGCCTCTATTACTGTTGTTTTAAGCAGCCTCCATGCACTCTGGAGAGACTGGACTCTTTTTACCCTCCCTTTCAACCTCCTCCTAACCAGCCTCCTCATTTGAGGGAAGTCCGCCCGTCGGAAGTCAAGGGTTTTTGTTAGAGATTTGCCTGGTATTCTTCCCCCAACGTGCACGTCAAAACGGATCGCAGCATGATCACTGTTCCCCAATGGCTCAGTAACGTTTACATCTCTAACCAGGTCCTGCGTACCGCACAAAATTAAATCCAGAGTCACCTGTCCTCTGGTGGGCTCCTTGACTAGCTGATCTAAGCCACAGTCATTTAGCACGTCAAGAAATCCGGTTTCCTTATCGTGACCAGAACACAAATTGACCCAGTCAATATGAGGATAATTGAAGTCCCCCATGATTACAACCCTGTCCCTCCTTGTCACCTCCCTGATCTGTTTCCTCATTTCAAGGTCCCCATCAGATTTCTGGTCTGGAGGACGATAGCACACCCCCAGTATTACATTGCTGCACAAGCCTGGTAATTTAACCCACAGAGATTCTACGGTGGAGTCGGACCCACCTTCAATCTCTACTGTGCTGGATTCTATCCCTTCCTTAACATAAAGGGCCACCCCACCTCCAACACGCCCCTGCCTGTCCCTCCTGTAGAGTTTATAGCCCGGGATTGCGGTATCCCACTGATTCTCCGCATTCCACCAGGTTTCTGTTATGCCCACTATGTCAATATTTTCCCTTGTCACCAGACATTCCAGTTCTCCCACCTTTGCTCGTAGACTTCGGGCATTCGCATAAAAGCATTTATACACGGAATGCCCCAGGATGGGCTGCTTATTCGCTCCTTTGTCCCCGCATCCTCTCATTGTGCCAAACCGTCTATCACATCCCATCACCCTACCTTTCCCAATTTCTTCTCCTACCCTGCCTTTGTCTTGTTGTTCTCTAACCTCCCCATCCTCATCCCATAGGGATGAGGAGTCCCGAACCGGATGCCCCTCGGCTCCTGTCGGCCTTCCCCCAGGGATCAGTTTAAAAGCTGCTCTGCCACCTTTTTAATGTTATGCGCCAGCAGTCTGGTTCCATTCTGGTTCAAATGGAGCCCGTCCCTCTTGTACAGGCCCCGCTTGTCCCAAAACGTTCCCCAGTGCCTAACGAATCTAAACCCCTCCTCCCTACACCACCGTCTCATCCACGCATTGAGACCCCTGATCTCCGCCTGCCTAGCTGGCCCTGCGCGTGGAACAGGTAGCACTTCAGAGAACGCTACCTTTGAGGTCCTGGCTTTCAGCTTCCTGCCTAAAAGCCTAAATTTGGCCTCCAGGACCTCCCAGCTACACTTGCCCACATCGTTGGTGCCGACATGCACCACAGCCGCTACCTCTCCCCCAGCACTGTCTACTAGCCTGTCTAGACGAGAAGTGATGTCCGCAACCTTCGCACCAGGCAGGCAAGTCACCATGCGGTCCTCACATCCGTCGCAAACCCCCCTCTCTATGTTTCTAATAATCGAATCCCCCACTACAAGAAGCCCCCGACCCCCCTCCCGCCGAGGAGTATCCCGAGGAGTATCCCGAGGAGTATCCTGCTGGCATTCTGACATAGCCCATTTCTAAAATCAGGAGGTTGCGCATACACATCATGGCTTGTAACCCGTAATGGATTTTTCCTCCAGAAACTTGTCCAATCCCCTTTTAAAGGCGCCCAGGCCAGACGCCGTCACCACATCCTGTGGCAAGAAGTTCCACAGACCAACCACACGCTGAGTAAAGAAATATTTTCTTTTGTCTGTCCTAACCCGCCCAGCACTCAATTTCAGTGGCTGTCCCCTGGTTCTGGTGTTGTGTGAGAGTGTAAAGAGCATCTCCCTATCCACTCTGTCCATCCCCTGCATAATTTTGTATGTCTCAATTAGGTCCCCCCTCAGGCGCCTCTTTTCTAGGCTGAAGAGGCCCAAACGCCGTAGCCTTTCCTCATAAGGAAGGTGCCCCAGCCCAGCAATCATCTTAGTCGAATCTTGCTGATAATCCTTTCACACACTCCCAAGCACCCTGCTGGTAGTAAGCAAGCTTCAATCCAGCTCAGCTCTGTCTGAAAACCCCTTTTAAGTGAGGGCTTCCTCTCACATGCTCTCTCTCTGGCTCTCCCTCCAAGGACCAACACATCTGTGTTGTGTCAGAGGGTCCTCTCCACAGGACTCTCCCCCCCTCCAACTGCTCTACAGGATAGGTAACTATCTTGTGTCTGGAACTCTTTCCCTTCTTCCCCCCCTTTTTCTCCCCTTCTCTCCCCATCTTTAGTTAGCAACTGGGTTTGGCAGACCAGGGACCCCTAAAATCCTTCCCTACAACCTTTCCCTTTTCTAATTTCCTCGCATGCACCAAATACTCTTTACATGCAACCACCATAAAAGCTAGGTACACTAGATTCAAGTATTAGGACCAAGAAACATACACATCATTCCTCCATGTGCTTTATGTTTACCTTTGTGCTTTTGTAATAAAACTATAATCTTTTATTAAAAGTTATCTTTCTCTCAGTCTCCTCTTTAAGCTAAAGGGAATTTCTCTGCGTTATACCGTCTTGTTATCCAGCCTGCGATCCTGAGGTTCCAATAAGGGCAGTATAATAATTCCCCTAAACAAAACAGCCCTTTTGGTAACACCCCTCCCCTTCAAAGCCATTCCAGCTGGTGGGAGCAAAATGGAGGTGAATGCAGGGAGGTGAATACCCCCATCTTGTTCCCAATCCATAATGGCTCCAAAGGGGAGTCGGAGGGGCCACTTGTACACTATGGTGAGGCTCCCTGCAAAACTTGGCACTTTGCACCCCCTCTAGCTACACCACTGGCCCACAGCCAAGAAGAGGAATGCTGTGCTGGGATGAAGAGGGTCTAATGCAGTTTCTCTGCTAGATATAAGAAAGTGTCATTACTTAACTGGGGAAATAGATCAGGGGCTCTGAAATACATTGGTGGCCACACTGCAGTCACCCAATGCAGTTTGCTAGCAAAACATTTCAGACAGAGCAGGGACTCCTTGGCTGCACACTTTCGAGCTTGAGAGTCACAGTAATAACTTAAGCCTGCAAAACTGGTTGGGAAAAACTTTTTTCCCCTAAAAAAATGCATGGTGGTTTTATAAGAATTTGGGGTGCAGATTCCAAAAATGGCATAACTTTTCCCCTATCAAGTCTAGTTTCTGAGATAATGGCATAGCCTACTGAGTGAATGGTTCAAGCAACTTCCTTGTAAGGAAACCTTGGTGTAGTCTTCCTCATGAGGAAGCTGCTTGAACCATTCACTAACAAGGCTGTTATGTATGCAGGTACAATGTGTAAGTTATGCAGGATCAAAATCCTGCATAACCAATTGGCCCAGTCATGGGTGGCCAATCAGGAGGAGGATCGAGATGCTACCTGTCCGATTGGCCCTCTAGTTTAGCCTGCCAATCCAGTGGACTGAGACTGATTCAACAGCAACAATCGTGGAGAAGCTGGGCAGAGCTAAGGGGTATAAAGCAAGGGGTGTTTGCCTTGTGCTTTTATTGCTAGGCTCTGTTCTGAAGACGAAATAAATGTGTTGAGCTGTTATCTCTTGGCCTTCATTTATTCACATGGACCTGCTATTTAACAAAGGCTATGCTGTATCTCCGAAACTAGATGTGACAGGGCGAAGCTGATGCAATTTTTGGAAAAAGCACCATTCCCAAATACAACCAGGAATAGGTCTAAGATAACAAAATGGGTGTTGGCCTGTGTAATCTTTTCCAGAACCAAAATTCCTTGGAGCCTTCCTGGAAGAGAAAAACCCATGTGACAGAGCTCCAGAATTCACAGGTACCAACCCTGTTTTCTGTGTAACTTTTTCTCTGTGACCAAGAGGGTGGCATGGAAATGAATGAGCTTACTTATTCGCATAACTTGGAAGAACAACTCAGGTCAAACATTGCAGCTCTATCAATCCCAAACCATGATCCAAAAATTCTGGTAGCAGTCCCCAAATCCATCAGTCTTCTTGTGAAAATCCACCAAGCTTGTCCACATGCTTCTTAATCATGCTTAAAATAAATACGTTATATCGCAACTTTTGCACCCTGGAGTGTTGCCCTTTCAACATTTTCACATCAAACTTTTTTTTTCTCAGCTTTTCACCCTTTTGACCCACATGATCTTTATTCTTGCAAGTTGCAAGCAAAATTCAGATTTTCAGGTTGCACCAATGGAGCTTATTCCTGGGTAACTGCATAGGATTGCAGCCTTAAGACTATGAAATGCATGAAGCCATGTTGTTGGCAACCTTCAGTCTTGAAAGACTA
Organism: Tiliqua scincoides; assembly: GCF_035046505.1. Taxonomy (NCBI): domain Eukaryota; kingdom Metazoa; phylum Chordata; class Lepidosauria; order Squamata; family Scincidae; genus Tiliqua; species Tiliqua scincoides. The sequence goes on along the minus strand of NC_089832.1, from coordinate 18,539,842 downwards.
TGGTATCGCGCTCTGAATGGTGGTTCTGGAACAGCGTCTAGTGTGGCTGAAAAGGCCAATCCGGGAGTGACAATCCCTTCCACACCGGGAGCAAGTGCAGTCTGTCCTTGGTCTGTCTCCCTGGCTATGGGCCTTCCTTCTTTGCCTCTTTGCCTCAGACTGTTGGCAAAGTGTCTCTTCAATCTGGGAAAGGCCATGCTGCACAGCCTGCCTCCAAGCGGGCTGCTCAGAGGCCAGGGTTTCCCACCTGTTGAGGTCCACTCCTAAGGCCTTCAGATCCCTCTTGCAGATGTCCTTGTATCGCAGCTGTGGTCTACCTGTAGGGCGCTTTCCTTGCACGAGTTCTCCATAGAGGAGATCCTTTGGGATCCGGCCATCATCCAATCTCATGACATGACCAAGCCAACGCAGGCGTCTCTGTTTCAGCAGTGCATACATGCTAGGGATTCCAGCTCGTTCCAGGACTGTGTTGTTTGGAACTTTGTCCTGCCAGGTGATGAAGCCATGTAACCACAAGGAAAAAGCACTTAATTGCTGAGTGAAAACACATGGAACTGATAGCACTGAATGCTATAAATGGGTAGAGCTATTGGGTATAATGGGTCTGGCTATTGGGCATAGCTATACCCAGCTGCTGAAATGCAGATTGAAAAGCACTGCTCTCTCACAAATCTGCTACTCGAGATTAGGAGTTAGGGAAATGGAATTCCTTCAGCTGGGGGCATGCCATGCCCAGTATAAACCCAACTATATTAGATGGTTACAGCATATATATTTTTCAGCTTTTCCTTTTGTGAAATTGAGTCTTTATTCTTCCATTTTATGATGCTTAATTAATGCCTGGGCAACCCTTGAAGGGTCTGCAGTGATAAGACTTGGGCCACTTTCCACTCCGAGGAGCAAAATGGGAAGGAGGAAAAAGCCCTCTTTATATTTTTCTGTCTGACAGCCAGTCCTATCAAAGTAAATTTCCACCTCAAGCTCTGGAAAAGCTTTCATTATCTGTGATAGAGTGTGGCCTAAATAGCTGGTGATTTTTCATTATGTTTCTTTTCTACCATTTTATACACCTTACAAAGATTATAGTTCATTGTCCTGATATTTTCCACCTGCTTCTCAACGTTTGATTTACTCTTGCACATAAGTGAGGTCTTTTTTGTCAGTGCCTGTCATTCTAAGTTGCTGGTCACAATCATTCAAATTGTTAAGAGTCCTCCGCTACCCCTTTTGTAGACAGGAATAACTGGTATTTTATTTTTACCTGCTTGCAAAAGACTGTGGAGTTCTGGGTTATCCATTAACTTTTCGGTTATTTTCCTAAGGCATTGACAGAAGTATTAAAGAGAAAATTTAATTTCTCCAGCTTCTTCTCAGAAAGGGAGAAAAGAGCTGGGAAGTTAAGGTGTGTGAAATCTCCAGACCTTTGGCTGGAGAGGAGAATTTGAATCCACTCTACAGTATAAATAACACCCAATCAAAGGTGTTAATCTGTAGAAATTCCACCCTTGCAGAGATTTGCACCATTCTCTGAACAACAGAATGAGATTTCACTTTTCCTGCATTTTAAATGCATGAAGTTGAACTGTAATTGGGGGAAGAACTCAAGAGTCCATTTAGCATAGAAAGAGTTTTTAACAGTGATTACAGGGCTAAATGCTGCTCTGTGGCAACCACAGGGACAAATACAGAGAAGAGAAGTTTGCTTTGCACTGCAGCTAAAACCAGATTGCTTTTCTCAGGGTAGCAGCTGCAGTGATGTCAACCTTCTTTCCTTCTTCAGTTCATTTTAATCAGGCCACGAAATGGGGTCACAGCTGGCAGCCCCCCCCCCAACCTATGACTGGAACGATGCTCTATGCACTCCTGGCCAGTGGACATGTGGCAAGCACAATGCTCTCCATCAGTTGTGTCATTCCCACCAGACTCATACGTAAAGCCAAATTCTTGGGAGGAAGGGGTCAATCCAGCTTCTTGCCCATCTCAGCAGCACCTCACCTTGCAGCGATGAACATGAACCATCAGTGTCTACAAACCCAAATAATAGCTGTTGACTACACAGGCCTACCAAAAAAAAGCACTTCTCAAGATTGTTTGAACAAATTTAGGACTTTTTTGGAGTGCTGAATTCAAAAATGGCATTGGTTTTGTCCAATTTGCTCTAGTTGGGGGGGGGGGGGGTACTTCATAGCCACCTTATATGCTGATTCAAGCAGCTTCCTTGTGAGGAAGCTGTCACCATGGCTTCCCTATGAGGAAGCTGCATGAATCATTAGATAAGGTGGCTATGCTCAACATCCGCAGATATTCAAATCCTTGGATTCCGAGCCCGCAGATAAGTAGGGCCCACTGTATGTAGTAACTAGCTATCATGACTACCTTCTGTACAAGACATAAAACTGAGTATCTGTTCCATCAGAAACCTTAACGCATTCTAGCAGAACAATGAAACCTCTGGCTGTCTCACCAGGCTACGTTAATTAACAAGCTGTACAGTTGCTGAGAACTTTTGGAGGACTTCGTCACTCCCACGGAGCACAGAGTGGCTCTTTACGGCAAGAAGGAAAGTAACTTCTATAAGAAGGCACGGATTCCTGGACGATGGCACAGCAAGCCTTTGTATTAAAACACGGAAAACAGAGATGGACACATGGCAATTGAGAATCAATAAAAATACTTGAAACACAAAGCTCCTCATTTTCGGGGATATTACTCCCACAGCAATAAACACTGTTCTCTGACATTGAAACTATTAGTTCACATCTCGCCACCACGGCTGCCAGAGAGGAGAGCTTCAAATGGAATGCGATCGCTTTCTCCCATCTTCACAAGAAAGAAGAGGAGCATGTCTGAGGCAGAGAAGTCCTTAAACAAACACGGACAACTTGAAACAGGAATGGCTCTGACAAGCAGCTGAAGTGCTTGGGAGTGAAAGCGGCCTGTAAACAGTTACAGTGATGTTTAAAATCTCTACACAGTGTATGGCCAGTCCATTGGAGAATTACTTTGCTGAATGGCCTGGTGCTATTAATCTTCTAAGAAAACATTTGCAGTGACCTCTTTTCCCCTTAAGAAAGGCTTAACAGAACTGCTTACAGAAGTCATTCACAAACTTTACTTTTTGGCTACAGCCCCTTAGGAGCTCTTCTCAAGTTCCAGCCCCCCCCCCCCATAAACAAGGATACAACAGGAGCAGATCAACACCAGGCTAAGAACGTAAGAAGAGCCTCCCTGGATCAGGCCAAAGGCACACCTGGTGCAGCTTCCTGTATCTCACAGTGGCCCACCAGATGCTTCAGGGACCACACAGAGCAACAAGATCCCTACATCCTGATGCCCTCCCTTGCATCTGGCACTCAGAGACAGCCTAATCTCTCTGTGAAGCCTCTGAAGACTCTTCGAAGGTTGCCTGAAACCCAAGACTGGCAGAGATGTCCACTACCACCTGCCTTCATTCACCCACCTGTGCAGCACCTCCACCTCCTCCCTGGATTGAATCAAGAGGGGGTTGGAACAGAAGAGAAAGTCTGATGCTCTAGCCCAGGGGTGTCAAACATAAGGCCCGGGGGGCGGATGTGGCCCGTGGAAGCTTTTTATAGGGCTCTCAGGCTTTCAGCTGCAGTGTAGTGCTGAGGTGTTACCGCTGAAAGGGCAGTCCACGTGAAAATTGGGCTCTCCCATATCTTGAAGTATGATCAAGATTCGTATATTTTCTCTTCTGTCATTTGCAGCCAATGAGTTCCTAAGTGAGCAAAAAGTGTTCATTGTTAGTTATGGCCTGTTTAATGACATCACTTCTTGCCTAATGACGTCACTTCCGGCCCTCAGCAGGCATCATGAATGCTATGTGGCCCTCTGTATGAAATGAGTTTGACACCTCTGCTGTAGCCCCACTGCTCACTTATCCTACTTGCCTCCTCTATTGCTCCTTACCCCACTTCCTGTTCAAATCCAGGGGATGGGAGGAGGAAGAGCCGCAGTAGTAGTGGCAGTATTATTCTGTTGTAATACTGCCTTCACACTTCTTATTTAATGCAGCAACTGTTACCCTGCACATGTCTGATCTTGGAAGCTAAGCAGGGTCAGGCCTGGTTAGTACTTGGATGGGAGACCGCCTGGGAATACCGGGTGCTGTAGGCTTATACCATGATCTCGGAAGCTAAGCAGGGTCAGGCCTGGTTAGTACTTGGATGGGAGACCGCCTGGGAATACAGGGTGCTGTAGGCTTATACCAGAGTCTTTTGAGACTGAAGGTTGCCAACCTACCTAGTGTTGCTGTTTTATTCTCTGTTCTGTAAGCTGCCTTGTGTTGATTCTGCAACAAGAAAAGTCAAATAAATGTGATTTATAGACAATTGAGGGCCCAATCCTATCTAATTTTCCAGTGCTGGTGCAGCCATGCCAATGGGGCATGCGCTGCATCCTGTAGTGGGGAAGCAGTCACAGAGGCATCCTCAAGATAAGGGAATGTTTGTTCCCTTACCTTGGGGCTGCATTATGGCTGCACCGGTGCTGGAAAGTTGGATAGGATTGGGCCCTAAGTCTTGTCCCATGGCTAGAACTGCTGAAGGAGAAAAGAGCCCACGAGGGATGGGATTTTTTTTTATTTTTTGAAATGTGACATGCCAGAGGCACAACTGCAAACAGCTCCCATGAGAAGCAAAGTGGGGAGACTTGTATAAGGAAAACCCAGCGTGGCTGGAGAAGGAGCATTTGGAAAGCTGAGAAGCCTGAAGAGCCTGTATAAGAAGGAGGAACAGATAATGAAGGAACAGCGCATCGGTCGGGAAGGTTCAAGCACATAATGAGCTGAGGCTTGCGAGGGGTGCCAAAAATAACAAGGAGGGTTTTTTTGCTGTGTCCGAAACAAGAGGAAGAAACATACATGAGAAGAAGTGGCGCCAAAGCGACAGCTGGGAATAGAACTGAGAAAAGGTAACATCCTTATTATTTAAAGGTGTTTCCAGGAAATGTTTCTGCACTTCTAGAAAACTCTGTGTTCAGCCCCCCCCCCCCCACTTACAGCAGAAGTTGAAGCCAAATCTGAAAGGTAAGTCTCTCTCAGGCCTCTTTTACCTGCCACTCACGGGGCCATGAACATAAGAACAGCCCCACTGGATCAGGCCATAGGCCCTTCTAGTCCAGCTTCCTGTAACTCACAGTGTCCCACCAAATGCCCCAGGGAGCACACCAGATAACAAGAGACCTGCAAGGCCTCCTGGGAATTGTAGTTAAGAACATAAGAACAGCCCCGCTGGATCAGGTCATAGGCCCATCTAGTCCAGCTTCCTGTATCTCACAGCGGCCCACCAAATGCCCCAGGGAGCACACCAGATAACAAGAGACCTGCAAGGCCTCCTGGGAATTGTAGTTAAGAACATAAGAACAGCCCCACTGGAGCAGGCCATAGGCCCATCTAGTCCAGCTTCCTGTATCTCACAGCTGCCCACCAAATGCCCCAGGGAGCACACCAGATAACAAGAGACCTGCAAGGCCTCCTGGGAATTGTAGTTAAGAACATAAGAACAGCCCCGCTGGATCAGGCCATAGGCCCATCTAGTCCAGCTTCCTGTGTCTCACAGCGGCCCACCAAATGCCCCAGGGAGCACACCAGATAACAAGAGACCTGCAATGCCTCCTGGGAATTGTAGTTAAGAACATAAGAACAGCCCCGCTGGATCAGGCCATAGGCCCATCTAGTCCAGCTTCCTGTATCTCACAGCGGCCCACCAAATGCCCCAGGGAGCACACCAGATAACAAGAGACCTGCAAGGCCTCCTGGGAATTGTAGTTAAGAACATAAGAACAGCCCCGCTGGATCAGGCCATAGGCCCATCTAGTCCAGCTTCCTGTGTCTCACAGCTGCCCACCAAATGCCCCAGGGAGCACACCAGATAACAAGAGACCTGCAATGCCTCCTGGGAATTGTAGTTAAGAACATAAGAACAGCCCCGCTGGATCAGGCCATAGGCCCATCTAGTCCAGCTTCCTGTGTCTCACAGCGGCCCACCAAATGCCCCAGGGAGCACACCAGATAACAAGAGACCTGCAATGCCTCCTGGGAATTGTAGTTAAGAACATAAGAACAGCCCCACTGGATCAGGCCATAGGCCCATCTACTCCAGCTTCCTGTAACTCACAGTGTCCCACCAAATGCCCCAGGGAGCACACCAGACAACAAAAAGACATGCATGGCCTCCTGGGAATTGTAGTTTAAGAACATAAGAACAGCCCCGCTGGATCAGGCCATAGGCCCATCTAGTCCAGCTTCCTGTGTCTCACAGCGGCCCACCAAATGCCCCAGGGAGCACACCAGATAACAAGAGACCTCATCCTGGTGCCCTCCCTTGCATCTGGCCTTCTGACACAGCCCATTTCTAAAATCAGGAGGTTGCGCATACACATCATGGCTTGTACCCCGTAATGGATTTTTCCTCCAGAAACTCGTCCAATCCCTTTTTAAAGGCATCCAGGCCAGATGCTGTCACCACATCCTGTGGCAAGGGGTTCCACAGACCAACCACATGCTGTGTAAGGAAATATTTTCTTTTGTCTGTCCTAACTCTCCCAACACTCAATTTGAGTGAATGTCCCCTGGTTCTGGTGTTATGTGAGAGTGTAAAGAGCATATCCTGCTCCATCTTTTTGAGCCAGCGCCATGCAGTCCTGGGTTGCTCACTAGTGTGGGCTGCACCCTCAAGACAGATGCTCTCAACTGGAGCCTTGCAGTTGGGGGCATCGATCTGTGAAGTCCTCAACAACTTTGAGTTTACCCAGAGGGCAGCCCAGTCCTAACTAGCGTGGGCACAACATGGTCACACGGCCTCTGCTATATCCAGCACGTTAGGGGCAGGCTGGAGGCCTCCTAGGCCCCTTAGAACTATCCTAAGGGGATAGTTCTCCCCTTACCCCGAGTGTCATGAAACTGTTGTTTCATGTAGGTCTTTGCTTCTTCCCCTGGTGTTAGAGTAGTCGGGACACCTCAGGCGTAAAAGATCCAGGTGAGAAGTGCCTGGATGGCCCTTCTTATGTCAACAGAAAGAGAGCTGCTGTCCCTGGTCTACCCTGGATCATGTCCTTTCCAGGGACTCTTGCAGGTGTCTCTTTTCTTTTTAGATGCTGGATGCCTTTGGGACAGGAGATCATCTTCTCCCCTTTTTGCTATGCCAGCTGGTTTGAGAATGTTGTAATTGAAAACTGGCGTATAAATCATCCTCTTCATATACTGTAATAACCAAGCACATTCTTTGACAAGTTCAGCCATTATGCGAATGCTGATAAAAATTTTTGGCAGCTGTCTTGCAATTCATGGAACTCTTTTCCTAGAAACATAGAGAATCCTGGTCTCCTCTTTGGATAGGAAGTCTTGCTCTCAAGCACCAACACAACTTTCAGGCTTGGAGCTGCCCCCCCCCCTCCCATTTCAGTATTTTCTGCATCAAACAACAGCTGGAACCATGTCACGTCAACTGTACATTCACAGAGAAACTCTAGAGCTAAAGCTTCAGTGGCTTCTAGGACATCAACTTGTGGGGTAAATGAAAGAGAAGCCCCAGCGCAAATGATAATTCTAAGTCATACAATCCTATTTTCTGAATATTAAGTTCAAGATAAAGTTACTAATAAGTCCCAGACCAATGGACTTTGAGGTACAGGCATGTTTCTAATTTCAAAGAACAAACTCAAGCAAAATTTACATTGACCCAAGAAATTCAACAGCTATTTCAAGAAGGAAGTGTGGGCTTCTATAGTCCAATACATCAAAGCTACTAATAAGACTCTGATTTTATGATTTTACATATGTGTAATGGGGTGTTGGTTTTAATTCTGTGCATTTTGTTTTGTTGTTTGTGACTAGCTGGTCAGATGACCATAAATAAAGTATCTATCTATCTACTAATAAGAAATAAATAGTCCCATGATAAATCTGGGATTGCTAGGGAATGAATAACAGGAATGAGGAGAAACATCAGGTAAGGGGCGCGTTGATTTTTTCCCTAAGAACTGCAGCCTCAGTGATTCCCAGTGGTGTCTTTCTTCTAAATTAAAAATAAATTATGACACCCAAATACATTACAAGCCATGATGTGTAAGTGCAACCTCCTGATTTTAGAAATGGACTATGTCAGAATGCCAGATGCAAGGGAGGGCACCAGGATGCAGGTCTCTTGTTACCTGGTGTGCTCCCTGGGGCATTTGGTGGGCCGCTGTGAGATACAGGAAACTGGATTAGATGGGCCTATAGCCTGATCCAGTGGGGCTTTTCTCATGTTCTTAAATAGCAAGTCAGAATTTGCACCCTCCCAAGTGTGATTCCATATTTACCTTCCTCAGAGAGGGATGGCTTTCAAAAGCTGGCCTTTACAAATCAACCACTGGAATCACAAATTGCATCCTATAGCCACTTAAGGATCTGGAGTTTGATCCTCTTGACCTTAGAACAGTCAAGTAGCTGAAGGCCAGATAGGCCAACTTCAGTCCTTCAGATCCATTTAACCTGTCACAGTATATCTGGCAATCTGCAGTGCTGGTGCTACTCAGTTCCTGCGAATGCATTGTGGGGCCGTTCTCAGTGGGCAAGATGCTACCCTGACAGGGATGGAGAGAAAGCAGATGTTTGAATCGTCATGAATTTTGGGATCACGGGAGCTGTAGGAATTGGTACAAATATACCCCTGACTACCATTCTTCATTGAAGGAAGGGAAAGGACAGGACTGAAGTGTCCAGGAAAGCAGGGTGGAGAGAGTCTTTTTATCCAGCTCAGCATTGCACACTACAAAGTCACAACACTCACGTGCTCTTCTTGATTAACAGGCCAAGAAAAAGAGGCACTGGTGAAATATGGGAAGGAAGTTAGGAAGGAAGTTAGGAAGGAAGGTGAGGGTAGGGCTGAGTTCGCCACCTCCTCCTCTGCATTCTAGGACCTCCTGCAGTGTCATCAGGTATTAGAGATGGGAACCCCTTACCCTGACACTGGGGTCCTCCCTCTGCTACACTGCTAAGGAATTTCCTCAGTCTTGCTGGCCTGTAGAGTACCCAAGATATCATACAAGGGACCCTTGTTATGGGTGGAACCCAAACAGAGATCTAAAGGCAGACCCTGTCCTTGAGGCTGACTGGGACAATCCAATCATGGACCACCAGGGGCACCCATCACCTGCCTCCATTGACACACCTCCGTTACTTCTCCCCCTCCTCGCTCCCTGGATTGCAAAACAAAGAGGTAACAGAGCAGAAGAGACAGAGCTGAAGTGGGCTACAGACCTTTCTGACCCACTGTTCCCCTCTTTTTACCACTGGGGGCACCGTTTGCAGAGAGTCAACTGAAATCTGGAGCCAGTTCTGGTTGTGCTTAAGGGAATGGTGCACAGTAATTCATTGTGTGAGAATATAATAAATGGTTGGCAACCTTCCTTCAGTCTCGAAAGACTATGGTATAAGCCTACAGCACCCAGTATTCCCAGGCGGTCTCCCATCCAAGTACTAACCAGGCCTGACCCTGCTTAGCTTCCGAGATCAGACGAGATCGGGCATGTGCAGGATTACCATTGCTGTCTTCTCTGTTTTTCTATTCTCTCATCTGAAGAAAATGTGAGTGGTGGTCAAGATCTTTGCATCACCTAAAGAAGGTCTTGTCTGAAAACTAGCAAGCACCCATTTCTGTCACTCTGTGCAATAAATAATTCAGTTATAGTGGAGTATGAAGAGAGTGGCCGGGGCGGCCCTGGGTGCAAGACCGCGGGGGGGGGGGTGTCCTAGAGTTTGCCCTAAGATGGTGGCCAGGGTGACCCTGGCTTCAGCCATGATTTGGCTTTTATTTGCTTTTATTGGAACTTAGTATACAAATTATATATATGGAACTGGTCTGTGCGACCTGGGACAAATAAATTTCCAAAAACAATTTTTCTCACCTTCCATATGTGTTCAAATGCAGGCATAATGGAAGACTCTGTTGCCTTTGGTGGCCTTTGTTGGGTGGATTTCAGAGGGATTTGCTTTTGATCGCTGTGAGCAGAGTTTGATCTTTTCCTAATTGCAAATGCATTCAGAAGATAGGTACTTATTCACAGTCGTGTAAAGTGCCTCTCCTCAAAAAAACAACACCTTTTACTTCAAAAGGGAGAAATAGGCAATAATGAATACAGCTATGATCACATGGAGTGTCTTGGAGCTGCGATCAAGCCAGGGAAAGCGCTGCTTTTTTCATAGGTTGCTCATTTTTTTTCAACATCCTGGGAAGCTGCATTGAGTGTTCCCAGTCAAGTGCTTTGTGATAGGCAGACATTATGATAGAAAGACATTTATTTATTTAATTGAGCCTTGTTGCATAAGAAAGCACGAGGAAGCCACGTCTGCTGGTAGACGGCAAGATCTATGGGAAGGCAGCTGATAGGAAAGGCAGGCAGGGCTGTTGCTTGAGGGCTACAACGGAGGCAAATTGCCTAAAAGGCTAATAAACCTTTCACAGATGGGACTGGATGAAGAAAGAGCTGGAAATGGAAATGTAAAAGACAAGGAGAGACAAGTCCTGCGTGTGCAATAGCAAGGGTGGATGAAGCAATCTCCCCCATCTCAATGCCAGTCACCTTTGAATGTGCTCATTCTGCTCAATCACCTGCTTTCTGGAGCTGATGCTGGGTGGGGTTGGGTTCCCCTTGAGGGTTTTAGCAAGTGACTGGGAATTCACCTGGACCCCGGACATCCAAGTGTTGGCTGTCGCTGTGAATGTCCTTTCTCTGCTTTTGTTGGAGAGCTTTCTAGGCCATTTCTGGATGGCTTTAATCTGGACAGTGACACAGGCCTTGGCGACATCTCATTTAGATGGCTGCAATACACTCTCTGGGGAAGGGGGTTGCCTTTGACAAGTTGTAACAGCCAGTGAAAGGCCCAGCAACCCTCTTTCACCTCCTGAGCCTGTCAGCGATCTTCTTTGCGCCTCCCAGCTTCTTGGAGCTGTCTGCAGTCTCACCGAGCAGTTTGTCTGGGCAGTGGCATAGCTAGATAGGATGCAAAGCACTAAGTTTTGCAGGGAGCCTCACTATGCAAGCAGCCACTTGCCATCAGAGCCATTCTGGGTGGGGGGGGAGCAAAACAGAGGTGTATACTTGTCTCCAAAGGGGACAGGAGGGACCACTTACACATCACAGGGAAGTTGCCCACAAAACTTACTGCTTTGCACCCCCTCTAGCTACACCACTGCCCATGGGAAGCAAGAAAAGTTGGACTCAGAACAAGCACAAGCTTGTTAGGAGAGAAGAGACGTGTCCACTCCAACGTCCTTGAGTTATGTATTTTACCCTGTGTAGACAGCCCCTCTCCCTAATGATGGGAGCTTCTTTGCTAGCATCAGCCTGGCCATGATCCTTGCACGTGTCTGACAAGATCCTAATGATGAGAACTTTGGCAGTAGCAACCTTTACAGTGATCTCAATCATTTTGCTGTCTATTTCTTGCCCACTAGCAAGATATTCCGATAAGTGAGCACCTAGCCTATAAAGTCTTACAACAACTTAGCAGGCCTCGAGACTTGACTTTCAACACCAGCCCGCTGTTGTGTCGCTCTGTCAGCCCCCCCTGTGACTCCCTATTGCAATCTACTCTGCGGTATATGCTTTGCTTTTAGACTTAAGAGATATAAAGGGCTTTGGACTGAGCACACTTCTTCCTCTGAATCCAAAGCGAACCCCCTGCCTGCAGCTAGAACTGCCTGGCTGAAACACAAGTGTTCAGATGCTTCAGCCATTCCAGGTTGTGGCAGCCTGACTACTGGCGGGTGTGGGTTTCAGGACTATGGGACCTCACTACTGCTTGCCAGGACACTTCCAGACACAGTGGAAAGGAATGCCTTTGATCCTGCCAAAGTGGTCTCTGACCAAGAAGCCTGAAGGGCTCTCTCTTCCCATAGGAGCCTGCCTCCCTCCTTGGCCCAATATCTGATATCTCTTCTAGGTCCCAGCTGAACAGAACGAGAGCGGCCTCCTTTGGTGCCCCATCTTTGCTGGCTTTCTGCCAAAACTCTTTTATTCCAACAGGCTTTTCATCTATGATTGGTAACCTGTTTGGCTCTTGTCAAATGCGCCTCTGGGTATGTGATGTTTTATTGCTTTTGCTGTCATTTTATTTGAGTTTAATACTGTTTAATTTCTGTGAGCTGCCTCGGGCTTATTTTTTTTTAAATGGAAAAGTGGAGTACACATCTCTAAAGTAAATCAAGATTCCTCATTGTGAATTAAAGGATTTAGTGGTGGTGGGACTGATAGTGAAACCTTCAGAGAAGACTGGATGAACTGTCAGAAAGGGATGTCTGATTGCCATGAAGCTGTGACCCTGAACAAGGGTGGGCAGAAAGACCTGTGAGGAAAGCCGAAGAAGCAGGGGCCTAGAAAAGGAGGGGGCAGAGTCCTAAGAAAGCAGCAGGGGGGCTAGGCAGGGTTGCTGGGGCAAAGTCCTACATTGGGTCTACCTTAGCACCCCCCCCCCCGCAAAGTGCATTGGACACCACTATTGTCACCGGTATTGAGAGTTCAGGGGTTGGCCCAGACAGGTGGGTTCTCTGATGGGTGAGGCTCTCCATGAAACGAACAACGTTGTCCACATCAGTGGCAAACTGGGGTGGTGATGGGGTGGTGATGGATGGCCATTTCTTTCCTTCAGTCTCCGCCTATGGAGAGAACTGCCTTTCCTCTGTGCAAGCTATTTAAGCCATTTCTGCCCAAGGTTGCCTAGATGCAAAAGGGAACAAATGTATACACCTGTGGGCTGAGCAACATGTTGGCAACCTTCAGTCTTGAAAGACTATGGTATCGCGCTCTGAATGGGTTAAACAAAGCAGGAAATGAAGAAAGAATGGGATCCCAGCATTTATTATTTATTTATTTGAAGAATTTTGGGCTGGAAACGTTATCTGAAAAATGCTTGGGCTGTGCTTCCTTTTTGAATCTTGCCCTATAGCAATGTTTAGTCAGAGCTTTGCTGCTTCTGCTGCTGTCGTTTTCAATCAGTGTTTTTTATCTCCCCTCATGGCTGCTGGCTTCTTCCTCCTTCCTGGTTTCTTCAACTGGGTGATCCCAACTAACCAGGGACCACAGAGTGCTCTATCACCCTACTCACTGCTGGGTAGAAAATCAGATTTGGTTGCTTGACGACCAGGGCAAGTGAGGTCAACCAAGAATTAGGGCAATCTAAATGAGATGGTCTGATTCAGCAAACTGGAGAGCGATTCAGATGCAGGGCAAAGACATACCCAGCACAGTTCCCAACACAGGTCCAACTAGCAACCTGGAAGATGCAACTTGAGAGATTTCATGCTGCCCCTGATGAACATATATGTAATCAATCTACGGAACTCCTTGCCACAGGATGCGATGATGGCACCTGGCCTAGAGGCCTTTAAAAAATGATTGGAGGAAAAGTTCAATATGTAGCAGTTCTATTTTTTTCACAGATTTCCATTGTGGGTTTTTTTTTGTTTGTTTACAAAAATGAGAAATGCAGGAAGTGGTGTTTTGATTTCGTTATCACAAAAAAAAAAACCCCCACCTTGAGCAGTTGGATAAATAAAAAGAGAGAATTTAAGGTAATTAAAGAAGTCTTGATGAAACAAAACAACTAAGATTACTGTTGGAATCAGCACCTCTGAATTGTATAAGAATCATTAAAAATTCAAGATAAACATTGTTTATGTTACTCAATTCACAAAATTTTTATGGGCCTGCAGACCACAGACGATCCTTGTTCCAGATCCTCCCCCCCCCCCCCCCGCTCAGCCGCCCTTTATGGGTTCCCTGACAGGTATCCAGTTGCTGGCTTTCTGCTTAAGGCTCCTTTCTGCCTGTGTGACTCCCACCCACCTCAGAAGGCTTCATCCTTCTCCCGTGCCCCTCTGGCAGCCAAGACAGGACGTGCACAAGTGAACCTTTTATTCCAAGGAGTTCCAAATATTGTCACTGATGAAGGGCGGTTTCCTGGTGCTGCCAAAAAAAATAAAAAATGTTTGCGAAAAGCAGCAAGTAGTTTTGAACTCAGCCCTCTCATCATGATTCATTCAGCAGTTCCTTGTTCTTTTCCAGAGAAAGGCCCAAACTAGTGTCCTACTCGAGTTTCCCCCAAGGGAGCAATGCTGGTATCTATAAAACAGTAAGAAGGCCCTTGTTACAAATGGCAGCCAAGGTGAGCTGGTGGGGAGTTCACTGCGGCTCACATTGCCTCTCTGAGAAGTAGTGACAGCTTAATAGATCTGAAAGAATGAACTGCAAGAGGAGAACAATCCTCTGTGGGAACCATAAATAAGTGTTCATGAAAAAACAAACCAGGATTCCCCAAGTGCCAACAGCCTTCTAGCATTCCATTAAAACCTATAAATCTGCCAAGGGCTCAAGTTAAGTCAATGTCCTCCAGCGCATTAAAACCCTTTGTTTACAGGGAGAATAATTAAATTGCAATAGTCTCTTTAGTTCAAACAGAAAAAAAAGCCCACTCTGTCTCCACAGCACACAAAATTAAACAAGGACATTTCATTCTGGCCAATCTCTCAAGCCCAAATGGGATGTTGCCTTTCTGTGTCATGGAGGACACCGTTCTGCTGGACTGTGGCCATGAGGCAGGGGAGGCTGCTGTGAGCTTACAGTCGCCACACGGTTGGGTTGGAGGCCACAGACATTCGACAGCAGCAGGACAAATGGAAATCAGCTGGTCTTTTTAGGGGCATCAAGCTGCAGAGATAGGGAAATGGTCATTTGTTTCCTGCCTGCTTTGCAGCTGTGAAGACCAGAGAGTCACTGTTCATAAATAAGGCTACAGCTTGTGTGTGTGTGTGTGTGTGTGTGTGTGTGGAGCCCACTCAATAATAATAATAATAATAATAATAAAACTTTATTTTTATCCCGCCCTTCTCCCTAACGGGACCCAGGGCGGCTAACAACATATTAAAAAACAATAGAATTTAAAAAACATTAATACAAACAGATAAAAACATTTAAAAACACACTACAGGGCCATAAAAACAGTAGTCAGATTAAAAGAGTAAAAGAGCAGATCACCGAGGAATCAAGCCTGTAAAACTAAAAGATGTATAAAAAAGTTAAGAAGGCCAGAAATCAGAAGGCTTGTTTAAACAACAGTGTTTTCAGGCCTCGCCGAAAGCTTTCAAGAGAGGGAGCCATTCTCAAGTCAAGGGGAAGGGAGTTCCATAATGTTGGTGCCACTACCGAGAAGGCCCTATTTCTTGCAGCCACCCCCCGGACCTCCTTGGGTGGCGGCACTTGCAAAAAGGCCTTCTCTGATGACCTGAGATGGCGAGCCGGATTGTACGGGAGTAGGTGGTCTCTAAGATATCCTGGCCCAGAGCAGTATAGGGCTTTAAAGGTTCACTCAACCCACAACAAACTTCACTGGTTTGCACAACTGGCCTTAAGTGGTCTTTGCTTTCTCCCCAAGAAGAACTTCCAAGTTCATATCAACATTTCACTTGGACCCTGTTTGAGAAATGTCATTGAATGAAACATCCAAATGCAAGCACCTCACACATTTAATAGAATAATACATAAAAATCATTTCATAGCCTTGGGAGCCATCTAGTCCAATTATAGCATCCCACACAGGTGGTCACCCAGCCTCTGAGCCCACAAGGCAGATGGTTCCAGTACTGGGCAGCTCTTGCAATTTGGAAATTCTTCTTTGTGTCCAGCCAAAATCTACTTCCTTGAAGTTTCAGCCTAGTGGTTCTAGTTCTGCCCTCAGGAACCACAGAGAACACAGTTTCCTCTTCTTTTGTGTGACAGCCCTTCAGACACTTGAATGGTCAAATACTCCTGCCAAAATGACCTTCACAAAATAGAAATAGGGGGGAACATATTAAATGAAATGTACAGTGAATGTTTACTCAGAAATAAGTCCTACTAAGTTGGATGGTTCTTACGGCCCAACTGGATGCTATGCCAAGAGCCTACCAACATTGCCGCAATGACTGTTATACCCTAAGCCCATCCAGGCAATGCCAGACTGGCACAGCCATAAGAACAGCCCCACTGGATCAGGCCATAGGCCCATCTAGTCCAGCTTCCTGTCTCTCACAGCAGCCCACCAAATGCCCCAGGGAGCACACCAGATAACAAGAGACCTCATCCTGGTGCCCTCCCTTGCATCTGGCATTCTGACATAGCCCATTTAATAAGCCCTTCTCAGTAACTTCCCCAGTGTCCACAGAAATCCCAAAACAGTTTGTCATCCAAAAAGTGGCATTCAGACCTCAGTGCATCATTGGTATGATTTGGTATGACATCCAAGGAGCTAAACATTGCATCCACCTGACCCAAATGCAATTGGTGAGATAGGTGCTGCTTGGGTGAACTGAGCAGGAGGCAGGGGTACAGGGCCAGTCAGTGGTTACCCCTGGGGAGATGCCCCCACCCAGGCTCTGGCAAATGAGCAAGTCTGCAACAGTCATCACTACCAACCATGGGGAGATGCCTGAAGGACACCACACAGACACACACACCCCACCTCTAACAGAAGCTACGTGGTGCAAGAGCAAATGGGCAACAGCAACACACGCCTAGCAACTCTAGCAACCCACATTCAAGTCTCCTTACACATGCACACAACACACATCCAAACACACATGTTGAAGAAACATCTTTTGGACCACAGTAGAGGAAGGGTAGCAAGAAAGCTTCCTTGAAAAAAAAAGGACAGGATGCAAGCCCCAGTTTGGGGGGGGGGGAGAAGGTGTGGACACACCAGCTGGAAGCAAGCCTTTTGCTGAGGTTTGACTGGGAAGGATTGTAGGGAAAGCTTCACCAGCACTCAGGTAAAGCAGGACCAAAGCTTTCTTCCCGTTTTGCCCATTGGGAAAACAGCAGAAAAAACCAAAACCGTCAACGCTGTATCACAAAGAGAGTGTTTTATTTCAGCTTTGATCCTGTCTCTTCTGCAGGCAGCTTCGTCCAAAAACAAAAGAACTGGCAGGACCTGGAGGGGTCAGTGGGATGACCGTACACTCCAGCCCACTCCACACTCTCATCTTTGAAGCTTCCCAACTCTCAGAAAAGGAAACGGAAATTGTGTCTGTCTCTAGCCTGGGCTGCAGAAGCCAAAAGAAGGCAGCTTCCCCCAAAGCCTTCAGGTCTCTCTGGTGAAGCTTAACTCCCTAGTTACATCTCCAGTTACAGCCCTTTCTTCCAAGCAATGCTGCTCTGTATTTTTTTTTTTTTAAAAGGATCGTCATTCTCCTCAAGAGCATGAAGTTGCAATTCTGGGCATGCTTACCTAGCAGGAAGACCCATTCAGTACAGTGAGACTTACTTCTGAGTAAACATGCTTAGGATTGCTCTGTGCATTGGTCAGAATGGCGAGGTGGACATTTTGAAATCAACAGATTATCTGCAGGCTCAGGCATTCATGGATTTCAGTATCAGTGGATGCTGAGCTTGTGGCTGGAGGGCTTCAGAGGACAGAAGAACATAAGAACCTAAGAACAGCCCCACTGGATCAGGCCATAGGCCCATCTAGTCCAGCTTCCTGCATCTCACAGCGGCCCACCAAATGCCCCAGGGAGCACACTAGAGAACAAGAGACCTGCAAGGCCTCCTGGGAATTGTAGTTAAGAACATAAGAACAGCCCCACTGGATCAGGCCGTAGGCCCATCTAGTCCAGCTTCCTGGATCTCACAGCGGCCCACCAAATGCCCCAGGGAGCGCACCGGATAACAAGAGACCTGCAAGGCTTCCTGGGAATTGTAGTTAAGAACATAAGAACAGCCCCGCTGGATCAGGCCATAGGCCCATCTAGTCCAGCTTCCTGAATCTCACAGCGGCCCACCAAATGCCCCAGGGAGCGCACCAGAGAACAAGAGACCTGCAAGGCCTCCTGGGAATTGTAGTTAAGAACATAAGAACAGCCCCACTGGATCAGGCCATAGGCCCATCTAGCCCAGCTTCCTGTATCTCACAGCGGCCCACCAAATGCCACAGGGAGCACACCAGAGAACAAGAGACCTGCAAGGCCTCCTGGAAATTGTAGTTAAGAACATAAGAACAGCCCCACTGGAGCAGGCCATAGGCCCATCTAGTCCAGCTTCCTGTATCTCACAGCGGCCCACCAAATGCCCCAGGGAGCACACCAGATAACAAGAGACTTCATCCTGGTGCCCTCCCTTGCATCTGGCCTTCTGACATAGCCCATTTCTAAAATCAGGAGGTTGCGCATACACGTCATGGCTTGTGACCCGTAATGGATTTTTCCTCCAGAAACTTGTCCAATCCCCTTTAAAGGGCGTCCAGGCCAGACGCCATCACCACATCCTGTGGCAAGGAGTTCCACAGACCGACCACACGCTGAGTAAAGAAATATTTTCTTTCGTCTGTTCTAACTCTCCCAACACTCAATTTTAGTGGATGTCCCCTGGTTCTGGTTCCAGGACGTCCTGGACACAACTGGGAGGCATATCCAGTCAACATCCAGGAGGTCTTCTGAGGCCCTCCAGGCGCAGGTTTCATTATCAGTGGAATTCAGTATCCATAGGGGGTCCTAGATGGATGGCCTACTGTAAATGGAAAAGAATTAATTATCATCAAGACTTTTTGTGCATTGGCATTGAGAGGGAGACTAGCTGCATCAGAGCTGGGTCATGTGACATGTTCAAGCAGAATTCAAAGGTCACATCATAATTCATGGTGTTCAAGGTAGTCAATCAAATATGCACTTCTTTCTAAATAGTGGCGCACCTGAAACATCCAGATCCTGGGGGTGCCGTTCAGGCGAGAGACTCATTGGCTGCAGAATGTAAAGCCCTGAGAAGGTGTCCCTCAGGTGTGGCTCCTTCCTTGACTTTGCTCCAGGAGCCTTACAATATAGCCACCCACCCATTAGGTCAGTCAGTTGCAGTTCCTGGAAGCCTTCAGGCCAATGATTGGGGACCAAGAAGTGAAGCAGAGATACGGGGCAGTCTAGTAAATACCGGAGATGGTTTCAAACATGGCTGTATGGAGAGGGACTGAATCAAGGCAGCTGGGAAGGGCGCTTGGGGGCAGGCAGGAAGCAGCCTGGTCTTGGGACAGTCGTTGACAATATTTGCAGATGGCTTTGCAGTTGGGAGGCACACGCCACGTGTGTGTTTACTCCGTGGCCCATAAATCCTCTTGGTGGCACTGCCTTTTGGCCAAACATGGGTGCGCCCAGGGACAGTTTCATAATCGTGCTCAGTTCCTGTGAGCCAAAAATGGGTGGGTGGCTATATTGTAAGGCTCCTGGAGCAAAGTCAAGGAAGGAGCCACACCTGAGGGACACCTTCTCAGGGCCAGCTTTACCCCAAAAGTAAATAGGTGATGATTCCTATGGACTCCAAGTTCAACAAACACTTCACCTAAAACAAGGATTTTCATCTCAGGTGAAATATCTGAGACCCAATGTATATAAACTCTATAGGTTTCATGAGCACACCAGAGCAACTAAGAGAGTGGCAGCTCTCATTCTGCTCTGGTTTCCTTTACCTTGAACAATCCTTGGCTAAGTACTGTGTTAATGTTTCATTGTGAGTTGCTTTGTGCCCCTGAATGAAGAACACCTGGGGCATGCATTTTTAAATGTATAAAATAAATGAGTTGTCACCTCATTTTCCTGAAACATTTACGCAGATTGAGCAGATGAAGTTGTCTTCTTCAAAGCCAGATCACTGGTTCATTGAGCTCCGTATTATTCTACAATGACTGGCAGCTCTTCTCCAGGGTGTAGAATAGTCTTTGCCACTCCCACCTGGAGATGCTAACAAAAACTGAAATAGAGATTTTCTGCATGCAAAGCAGATGCTCACCCACTGACCTATGGCCCCTTCCTCTAAAGCACAATCCAAGGTTAATTTACTCTCCAAGTAAAACATCTGAGAAATTTGCAGGAAAAAGGTTTTAACAGGATCACAGCCATTGAGGATGGCTGCAAAATCCTAAGAACCTGCACTTTAAAGACTGGTAGGATTTCTTTATCCTAGGAGAGCCTTCAAACTGATTCCCCCCCTCCATTTGCAGTATGAAGTGGTACAGTCTGCCTAACCATATCAGGACTCCGCCACCTCATTCTGCTGCAGGAACAGACCAGACCTTCTTTCCTTGCTTAGGGGGGAAAAAACAATATTTTGACAAGGCTGTGAATGTTGCCAAACTTCAAATGTGAACACCTGAGTTGAGTCCAGGTGAGGAAGGAAGGCAGTGAAATCAGAAAGAACATTCCTTTGTGCTGGTGCTGAAATAGATTATGGTTAGCTCTGTGCAACAAGGCAGAGTTCAACAGAAAAAAGAAAAGTTCATAGTAGTAATGGGTGAGTATGTGGCTTGGCAAACATCAACCATATACAGTAGCACCACCAGTGGTGTAGCTAGAGGGGGTGCAAAGCACTAAGTTTTGCACTAAGCACTAACCCTTAATGTGCCATGCCAGCAGTCCCTCCACCTCCTGTTTGGAGCCATTCTGGGGCTGGTAGTAAAACAGAGGTATATGCCACCAACTGATATCTAGGGAAGAACTTCCTATTCAGCATGGAACTGAGAGTTATGCTAACCTGCACGATGCAAGACAACACCAAAGTTCAGAAGGAAATGTACACTGAGAGCAGGACTCCAATTTTCCCAGATTCCATCCTCACCATTTACCTGTCCCTGAAATCCCCTTCCAGCTCCACCAACCTGACTAGTCTACCAAACTCTCTAAGCAAGGATCACATCTAAATTGCCCCTGAATAAATTCCTTGTATAGTTTGTATTGAGATCTAAGCAGTAAAATTAATGACCACATCTTGTGGTAAGGAGTTCCACAGATTTGAGTTCCACCGGTGCACCTTCACACCTAGATAAACTTTTGGACTGATCCAGCATGGCTTTTCTTATGTTCTTAACTGCAAATGATCCTTGGACAGGAAATACCACATGAACTTTTCTTAATGGCCTATCCAGTATTTTCCTACTCACAGCTGGTCCAGAAAGACCATAGCAATTGTGTTCCAAGTGAGGTAATGACCCGAGGAGACCCATCAGGCAGAACAGGTCACAGAACAATTTCACACTGCCTGCTGGTTGGCATTTTCAACCAGATGGGCAGCAAGGCAAAAGGGTTGTCCAAAGTCTGACTTCCTGGGAGTTCTATCCATCTTCATAAACACTATGTACTGAAAAGAACCGTATACCTTTCACCAGAAATCTCTCTTGTCTGAAATCTGGAGATCCAAGTACAAGACCACAATACAACACTGGTAAACCTGGGACCAAGAATTGGTCACAACCTGAGCCACCCCACGTGATGCTCAACACCACACCGCCCATGAATCGCCTGCACATCCTTCCAGCCTTTCCTGGAGTTCTGTGGAGTCAAAACCAACACATGTTCCTGAGTGCAGGCCGAATACCCAGACAGTGGATGCATTCCAGTTCCACGGTCAAGAAAGGCATTAAAAAAAGAAAAAAAGGTTTCCAAGCCCCACCAGTGAGTGAGTTTGTGATTCAATCACAGGAAAGACAAAAGACACTGTGAGAAACCAGTCTCTGAGCATCAGGAGCTCCCGTCCCCTCCTCTTTCACAAACAACTCCGTAATATACGAGGGAGGTCACTGTCAACACACGTTGAGTCCTTTCCTTTAGGAGACTGGCCCATTTTGAAGGGCATGATTTACTACTAGGCTATTTCTGGAAGTTCTTGATTTTGCCACCCTGGCCCAGTTTCTAACTAAACAAAGTGTGATTGTGAGTGTGTTTTTACTTTATTTAAAAAATAATAATAACGGCAGGCCTCTCTGCCTTTGCCTTCTCACCCAGGAATGGAGTGGTTGGGCTGCTCCCAAATTTGGTTTCCCAAATACTTCCTGAATGCCTTCCTGATTTGGTCACTTCATTGGCTATCAGGGCACAATCCTAACTGGTCTTGGGTGTTGCAAACGTGGCATAATGAGCTCCTCAACCTTCTCTGAGTAAGGAGTGCTGGTGGGAAGGCCTGTGCCATCCCACTGGTGCAGAATCCAAATGGAGCGCCCTGTGGAGCTGGTAAGCTCCCACCGGCTGGCCCAGGGCTGTGGGGAGGATGGGAGAGGGTAGAACGGGAGCAGGAAGGAATGGGGCAGGGGTGGATCCAGCCCACGAGGGGGCAGAATCAGGGGCAGCAGCTCACGCCATATCCTATTTCCCCTTCTGGCTTAAAAGCTTGGCTCCCCACCCCCTCCAAAAAACCTCAACAATTTTTAATGCAATGGCTCAGAGCAGCAGCTCTCAAACTTTTCAGTCTCCCAGACACTTCTGAAAGGCCAGTTTGCTGACGACCCCCCCCCCCAGATTTCACTATTCAGAGAAATTGGTAACCATGGAACTTGATAATCTTGGGGGAGTGGCTCCTGGAACAGATCCCCCATGGATTCCAATAGCCCATTTTATTTGTATTCAACAATACAATCAGCAATCTGAAGTGGTACCGTTCAGGTACCACTATTTTTCGCCATATTACTTGTTGATTGCATCCATCCTAGATTTTAGCCCAAGGATTGACTCCTAAATTTGAATCTCAGAGATCTGTCACCCAAATCCCTAGGGCTACTAGATCAAAACAAAATGGCAGCCAGGGAAGCTTCAGTGCTGTGAATGAAGATGGAGTATTCATCTACTCATGGTATGAGAACCTCACATTATACTGAATGGGGCTGTGACATTTGGGAAGAAAGGGCTGCCCTTTAAATGAAAGATTGTCTCTCCAAATAAAGGCCACCTGGTAAACCAATCAGGTCCGCTCAAGTTTAAAATAATCTGCATGAAATGTAGCTCAAAGGCACAGTCAGATTTTGTAACTTGTGCAGATTATGCAATGTCAAACACAATTCCGTCTCTTTGTCTGGTTCATTTGGATGCCTAGTTCTGCATCTGTTGGTCATGGGAAGGAGATGGATAAAAAATAACCCAGGGCGTGGGAGCCACACTTGGCAACCTCTGGCACTGCTTTTTATCTCCTTATCTTCTGCCAAGGCTTGTTCTAAAATTAATAATAAGGAGGAGGCCAATTGTACCAATTGCCACTGGAGCCCTCGGAGCAGTGCCTGGAAGCCAGAAGGAACACCTCAACATTTTGGCCTTGAACCGATACAGCCGTTCAGTTTTGGAAAACAAGACTGCTTCAAACAGCAAGAATTTTAAGGCAACATCACTGTGAGCCCCAGGATCTGGCTAGATCCCAAATGGTAGAACTTAACTAGTTCAGTATGTTGAAGTATCATCATCATCATCATCATCATCATCATCAAATGATGATGATAAAACCTGAAGAATCTGGGGTGCTGAATTCTCCAGCCACTGCCAAAATCTGTGGTGATCAGAGCGGTGATCAGGCCCCCCCGGAAGTGGCCTCTGGAATTTCCCAGAAAGGCTTTGTGGGCAAAGCATTGAGCATCAGATCATGACCCACCACACATCAGGTCATGATCCCGCCGGTGGGTCATGACCCACAGAAATGGGAAATGTTGAACTACAGCATCCAGGCCTGCAGGAGAGCTGGAGCCCCTCAGTAGTAAACTGGTTATGGCTCAGCTCTGTGAGTCATCATAGGCTAGAATGACAGTGGAAAAAGTGTATGTGTTGCTTTCTATTCCCACCTTGTCACAAACATTTCAATAAAGGAAGTCCTGCCCAGATATCTGACTCCTTCTCAGGCTTCAGCAGTGGTCTATTCGACTGGGCTAAAAATACTGCCAGGTGTTCAGAAGGGCAAAGGGGGACAGACATGTTGGTTCTTTGCCTTTCAGGGCCACCCCGAGTTGCAAATAGTTTAAGTAGTTGCTATTTAATGATTGTTCTACATTAAGAAAACCATGGTAATGGAACATCAAGGGAATTTTAAAAAACCATCTTAAAAGCAGAAAAGTCACCACAAGAACTGAAAGCAATACAAAATACATTTCTATTGCTTTCAACAGCAATGTTTTAAAACATTAAGGAAATGTCCCTCAAGTGAGGCACTAACAAAAATGCACCAATAATCCAAATGCAGTTTGGAGCCCTTGAATGCTGCTGAGGGAGTCTTTTCTGCAATTAGCCAAAAACAGAATTGAAAGAGAGCTCTCACTAGAGCGCTTTCTGCACTATATTAGTGGTCTATTAGCCATCAGTGCCCTTCTCCACGGGCGATAACCTTCTATAATGCTTATTCACAAATAAGTTCCATTCAGCTGAGGTTCCCAGCAGGAGTGTAGAGTCTGAACAAAGGCCTAGTGAGGTACCAGCCCTGGAATTGTGTCGTCAAACTAGACAGCACCCCCAGCTCCCAAATTGAAGACAAATAATGAAGCCTGTTAGCTGAGTAAGGAGAGACACATGAGAGGGACTTCATCTTCATCTCACCTTCTCAAATAACTCTTCCCATCAGAGTCCACATTAAGGACGTGGGGCACATTTTGTTTTGAAGGAGATGGCAGCTTTTTCCTAGTTCATATACACTCCAGGAAGCACTAGCATAATTTTCAGATAAGTTATGGATGACATTTGATGAAAGTCCAAAAACTACACCACTGCACAACCCCACCCTAGTGATGTTTGCCATCTTTTTCAATGGAAACTGCCAAATGGGGATAGGAAGACACCTTTTTAAAGAAAAATAAAGGCAGGAAAGTAACAATCACTTTCAGTTACTTTTCATGTTTCGAATCTTTTCCCATAAGGCAATTGGCAGCTGAAGAAATCTGAAAACTTTGGATGTGGCTTCTCTTAGGGACTGTCCCAAGTGACTCAAGACGTAACAGGACTGCAACTTTTACAGGTTCAAAAATAGCAAGGCCTATTAAGGCTCTGCTGAGCCTGGAACATTAATGGTTTAATGGCCAGAACCCCTGTAATGGTCGCCATCTCTTTCGGGGGGGGGGGGACACTTCACTCTGAGGGGGCAGGAAAATAACATTAGGATGTGAAGATCAAGGTCAGAATGTAAGTAGTAAAGCTCTTTAGAGATTACAACTCATAAGAATTCTGCCTCTGGTTTGATCACGTCTTCACTCTGGTCTCAATGCGCCCAATCCCTTCTGGGTGCACAGAAGAACACGTTGAAGGCATTGGCTGGATGTAATCAAACAGCCTCACTGACTATATTGGGACTTTCTTCAGAGTAGATATGCAAAGAGTGGGCTCTAAGTGGAGTGTGTGGTGGCAGAGGTTTATGCAATCTTAAACGGTAGAAAGAGAAATGGCTCCCCAGCTTTCAGAGGCTGCTTTCCCCACCCTGACCCCTTTCTGTTGTCTTCCAGTAATTCAAGCTTCAGATCTAAGCCCTGATGATACCTGGGGTGAAGAAAATGGACGCAAAGATCCCCCCCTCCTCGTTACACTAGAATCTGAGGGACAGCCCAGGGACTGCTGGGCAGTAGACTGTGGCCAGATGAAAGACTGACCTTCACATCTCTTGCAGACCTGACATAATTCACTGTTGCAAGATGTGGTGACATCCACAAGGCAAGCTAGCTTTGCAAACAAACAAGAAAAGATGAGATAAAATCACAGTGGAGAAATTTCTCAATGGCTATTAGACATGACAGCTAAATGGAACCTCCTTCTGCAAATGCAGTCTACCTCTGAGCAAGCATGTGGAGAAAGCCATTCCCTGCTTGTGAGTTGCTCAGAGGCAAATGGCTGGTTGCAGTTGGGAAGAGAACCCTGGCCACGTCAGAGCCTGGTTTGATCCAATCAGGCAATTCTGACGCTCAAAGTGAGCTACTAGTAGGACGAGAGACACATAGGCAATTACTAGCCTCTTTAGTTGCACTGGGTTGTCACAGGAAGAGAGGCCGCTTTGCCCCACTGGACATGGAGGCAGAACACCAGCTAAGTTAGTGCCAAGGCTTGTACTTGGAGGGGGGGGAGGGCAATGGAGAAGTAATGTTCCAGAACTGGTCAGGTTCAAATTCCTCTGCTTAGCAGAAGTGTAAACAAGAGGCAATGGTGTTTTCAGAGTGCCGTGGCTGCTGCTTGATTTTGGCAACTCAAAACCTTGCTGCTTGGTGAGGAAGCTCAAATCAATGACTTGCAGCAAACGCCTTCAAGGAAGGAACATTTCCTTAATGTAAAAGCACTGAGCGAGAGATGTCATGGCAGATAGATGTCATAACTGCAGAACCAGCATATACAGAAAGGTCAGAGGACAGCCCCACAGTGATCAAGGAAGGGAGGCACTGGGGGTGACATGTGCAGAAGGGTGAGCAGTGGGGCACTGTAATAAAGGGTGGTCGTGGCCTTCCCTGTGCAGTAGCTTTGCAAAGCCACTCCTTCCAAGGAACCCATAAGAACAAAAGGAGTGCCCCACTGGATCAGGCCCAAGGCCCATCTAGTCCATATTCCTGTATCCTGGCCTCTCCAGGACTGGGAAAGGCCTCCCTCTGCCACAGGCCCAGGAGAACTGCCCATCTGAACAGGTGCTGCCTGGCTCCCTGAACCCATCATCTGATTCAGCAGAAGACAGACGCGGAAGAGCAAGTCCGACAGGTAGGAGCAGCTACAGCCAAAGGAGCTCAACCAAATGGACACTGGCCACACCCTCTGTGCCGTCGTATCACGCTGACGATAGCAAACAAGAGGGAAAGGTGATTGCAATCTGTGCAGATGTGATTGACAGAGTCCTGTCTGCCTGGGCTTGGCAGTGTTACACTCAGAGCAGACTGGTGGGGGGCTCCAGAATCCAATAAAACATGAACCCCCCCCCCCCAGCCATTGATGGGAGCCAGCAATTGATTCTGGAAGTCCTGTGATGTAAGTCAGGTCCTGTTCTTTACAGCAGGTTCCCTGTTCAGTGCCAACCACAGTAGAGACTTCCCAGGCAGACTGGCGCTTGGTATTATTGCCCCTTTGGTAGCCAGGTGCAAGATTTGAAGTTGTGGCAAAAGCCCTGAACACCACGTCCAGGGTGCCAAGGCGTGACTCTTTGCCTCTCTTGCATTCTGTGTAAAGAAGAAATCTCCAGTTCAGAAAAAATCTCCAGCTCAGGCAAGTGTTAAAGTAGGACTGAAGCACTTTCACTGATTACTCAATAATGCAAGTAAAAAATACATGACAAATGTAGCAAACCTCAAATGTCTCTGAAAATAAAGCTGGATGTTTGCAATTTTTCCCCCCTGTGTCTGAACAGTGCCTCGTGCCAAGCAATTTCCCTCTACCACTGGCCGCCTCGCAGTTGCATGAACAGGAAATGGAAATTGTATTGCACTTAATCGGGTTAATAAAAAGCAGCATGTTTGGGCTCATAATCAAGACTTTACAGATCGATTTTGAGTTGTGAATCTTCTTATTCAGGGCAACGGCTTCCAATGGCCTTCCTTCCCATGAAAGGGCTGATTCCAAATTATGTCAGTTCTCAGAGCAAGATTGCTGTGGCCAACCCCGAGGCTTTGGCATCGGCTGCAGACACCCATCAGCACACATCAATAATGCTTCCATAAACATCAAGTTGACAGTCTTCATCAGGACCTATTTCCAAACAATTGCAGCACAATTATCAAATTAATGAATATTCAGCACTTCCCCAAACAGATTTTGTAATAGGACTTTGTGCCTATGCAGATGCGTGCAACTCAGCAGCAGAACACCTGCTTTGTTCCCAGCTTCAATCCCTGGCATCTCCAAGGAGAGCTGGGAACCGTGATGCCGAGGATGATTTGAAAGCAAAGTTGGTCATCATGATCCCCCTCCCCCAAGTCACATCCATTAAGGCTCCTAAAAAAGAATCAGCATTACACTTCTTCATTACAGTATTTTCCTCTGCCATTTAGTTCTGCTTCGAAACTTAAAGTGCTTCATTTAAAGACCAAGTTCATTTCATCGCCCATGTTTGGAATGAGCTGCACTAATTTTAAAACAAGTGTACTGTATAATCCCATTGAATGATGGGATTTAAAAAGTCTTGCAAATAAGACTAGAAGCTGCATTAGCACATTAGCTGTCCCGTCTAAATATTTCAACTCCCTTCTAATGCCCACTTTTTGACTAATTAACAGCCTCCTTTTCCAAGAACAGCAGCTGTGGTGCGCAAAGAAATGAAGAGAACTCCTTATCAGTTGAGCAATTAACAAGAATTTGTTGCTACAAACACTGACACTCCCTGCGAGTCCTCTTGTCCAGAGGCTTTCCCTCCTTAAAACTCCACTTAACTCAGTGGGTAAAGGCCTGAAGCCTCCAGTCCAAATCCAATCCAGTCTCCAAAGCACAGTCCAGTCTTCCCACTTCAGTCCCTCCTCTGTGTCCTCTCCAGCAGAGTGTCTCCTCCAGCAGGGCAGTCCTCTCTTCTGTGTCCTCCAGTAGAGTCCTGGTAGTCCCCTTCTCCTGTGTGTCTGTCCTGTAGGTCTGGGGTCAGGTAACCTCTTGGTCAGGTTCCATCTGGGCCAGGGTAGCCTTTGGTCTGGTAGCTTTGCTCCCTCTGAAGCTGCCTTTTATCCTGCAGCCCCTCGTTAAGTCCAAATGCAGCTCAGCTGTGAGCTACCTCCTTAGCTCATTCAAAGTCCCATCAAGGTCAAGTGAAGCTCAGGTGTCCATCCAGGTCTCCATTGGCCTTGATTGATTACAGCTGTGGAGCCAGCCCTGCCCTTCCCAGAGCTGTCAAACTGCTGTCAAAACATGGAATCACTGTCAACACCACATCATCCACCTGATCATCTTCTGATCTTCCATTACACTAGCCTCTGCATGTTTGTTCACAGGTAAGTCTGGTAGTGTTCAACAGGACTCACTCTCAGGTAAATTTTCCTAGGCTTGTAGACTTAATAACATGAGCCACATCCTGTCGCTCAGGCAGCTCTTGAGAAAAACAGTGGCCTAGACATTAATATATGCTCCTAGGCAAATGTCTTAGTTTGCCTCCTGCCAAACCTGACATTTCTCAGCTAAGGTCCATCTGAAAAAAAGCAGTGGCAGCACATACATGCTTTTGCTAATGACTGCAACATTCACATGATAGGAGACACTCCAGGTCTCCACTCTCCTTCTACTGTTTCCCTGGCTGAGAATGACCCTGAAAGGCCACCGTCAGTCAGAGCCAAGACTGCTGAGCTAAATGGACAAAGGCTGGGCAGTCAAAGGCAGCTTGGTGCCTATTCCCAGCCACATCCCCCACCTGAAACATGTAGGTTTTCTGTCTGGCCAGCAGGACTCAGCAGCTCTGGAGGTGCAGAGCCCAGTTTTGGTTCCCTGAGGAGGGAGAGCGGGAGGCTGATCAAGCTGCATGCTTAGCTGTTGACTTTCAGAAGTGCATGGAATGCATGAAATGGGTATGTCTCACCCCCATAAAAGAAGGCTCCAGAGCAATAAGATATCTTCTTCCAAAAATTTAAAAGCCAGACACAAAGCAGGTGGAGGAATTGGCTCTTTTGCGCTTCAGGGGACACAGGAAAGGATCTTGTGTCCGAAGTGTGGCGAGAGACATTTGGGCTGCGCATTAGGAAAAGGGTCACAGATGAGGCTCCACCACTGTGCAAACATTGACACTCAGGGTCAAACCAAGTTCTATAAAGCCTGTTCTTAAGACAGAGCAGCTGAAAACAGGAGGTGGAATGAGGCCTAAAACAGGAAAACCAGAGTGCGTGGGGAAGGATAAAACCCACTGTGCCGTAATCCCACCATTGCCACCCAAGCAAAGATTTGCTGTAGTATCAAGTCAGATTCGGCCAGATTGTAGGATTGATGAACAAGGGGTACGTCACCTCCTCTTTAAGTCCTTCACTTAATGTAATGCATCACCTGGCCGTAAAACATGCTTCAGCCTGAAGGTTCTCTAAAGGCAGAGAGGTGGTGATGCAAGCACAGAGCTCCATGTCTGCAAGGATTGCTCTGCCAGCCTGGGCAGCACAAAGCTCTTTGGACTGGACTGGACTGGACTCTCTATTCGAGTAAATACAGGGGAGATCATGGCAACCCAGGCTTTTCATTTGCAAAGGGGAAATAATTATTCTTGTGCCTGCTAGATTGCATTGGGGTGGCTGCGTGCCAGGAGTTTTTGAGCCACTATAGCTAGTGGCTCTGTTCTGGTCTTCCACATTCAGATCTCCCACCAGAACTCGGCAAGAGTCAAACCAACACATGGCAGAATTGTCAAACAATTGCAGGACAGATCTAGAAATCTGAAGCTGCATTCAGACAATCCTCCCCTCCCCCATGTGTGACACAATGGCAGTATGAGCCTCCCTGCAAGCAGAAAGGTTGCCCCAAAGGGAAGCAGGGTGGCAGAGGAAGCTGCCTACACGGTCTTGGAAAGGGTAAATGAGGTAGGGGACCAGATTATTCCCTATTTTTAAAATTGCAAACATTTGCAGGCTGCACAGATGTGCACTGGGGTTGCATGCAGCTCACAGGAATATGTTGTCAATCTCTAGATAAACATAAGGCACAGACCTAACCCACTTTCCAGCACTGACAAAAGGGCAATGCAACTCCAAGGTAAGGGAACAAACATCCCCTTACCTTGAGGAGGCTTCTGTGACTACCACCCAACTGCAGGATGCAGCACATGCCCCACTGGCACAGCTATGCCAGTGCTGGAAAGTTGGGCAGGATTTGGGCCACAGGAACATAAAAACAAGATGTTAGTATATCTTGTGTGCTTCCTGAGGCATCTGATGGGCCGCTGTGAGATTCAGGGACTAGATGGACCCTGGGACTGATCCAGCAGGGTCGTTCTTATGTTCTGCTGGATCAGGCCAAAGGCCCACCTAGTCCAGCTTCCTGTATCTCACAGTAGTCATAATTTCCTGTATGTCACAGCTTCCTATATGTCACCAGATGCCTCAAGGAGCACACAAAAGAACAAGATCCTGCATCCTGTTGCCATCCCCTTGCACCTGCAGTAGCCTACTTCTAAAACCAGGAGGCTGCATGTAGCCCTCATGGCTTGTCACCTACGATGGACTTTTCTTCCAGAAATCAGTCCAATCTCCTTTTAGAGGCACCAAGGCCAGATGCCGTCACTATATCCTGTGGTGAGGAGTTGAACAGATTAATTACACAGTGGGTAGAGAAATATTTTCTCCAAATCAGTCGGAGATTTGGAAGCACAGAAGTTCCTGAATCAGTTAAGAAGTTCTAACTGTGAAATCCTCCCAACCCATCCAGCCCAACTCAGATGCAAAACTGTGATTAAGAAGTAGTGATCGCAGAACCCCCGAGGTGTGTGATGAAGCCAGCTACAGGGAGGAAAGAAACTAAGCCTGCAGATGGCTGGCCACAGCGCTGGAAATGGCAGGACAAGGCTTGCTAGCACAAGAGGGATTTGTGTCTGTGACTGGCAAGTGGAGCCAGTTTCTGAAAGGGCTTCTCCCACCAAATGTGAATATGGATGAGGAAAGGATCTGCAAGCTGGAAACATGACAGAACACAAGGACTGGCTTCCAGCAGCTGCCTTGTGAATGGAAATGCCAGCAGAAAACTGCACGGGTAAAATGGGCACAAAATATAGGCCATAATGTTACATTAGAACAATGGGAACAGATTTGGAAATATAAAATTTACTAGAGCAACAAATTTTAAAGAAAATGTATATAAAATGTTTTATAGATGGTACATGACACCAGTAAAACTGGTAAAAATGAATGAGAACATATCAAAAAAAATTGTTGGAAGTATAAATTGTTGGAAGTATATAAAGAAGAAGGGACGTTTTATCATATGTGGTGGACATGTAAAAAATGCAAGTATACTGGAAAATGGTAAGGAATCTAATACAAGAGATTGTTGGATTTACGATACCGCTGAAACCAGAGTTATTTTTGCTTAATATCACCTTAGATATTATAGATAAAGAAAATGGTGTGTATTTAGTTATTATGATATTAACTGCTGCAAGGATTTTATATGCTAGATACTGGAAAGATATTAAAATTCCAACGAAAGATGAATTAATAGAGAAAATAATGAATGTGGCAGAAATGGATAGGCTTACAGAGATTTTGAATCAACAGCGTAAACTGAGACAGATGGAGCAATGGAGACCATTTTATGCTTGGTTGAAAATGAAGTTGTAGATGTATAAGATAGGGCATTTAGATGAATATATTGTATACATGATATATTATACAGGATATGATATGATAGATAAATGATATTAAACTAGAAGAGGGACAAGATTAGAAGATATGTATTGATTGATTAGATATATTGATATAGGATTGCCTGCACCCTTCAACGGTATGTTTTTGTGTTTGTTTTTTGTGTGTTGTGTATTGAGTTTGTGTTTGTTATGTGTTTGTTTATATTTTGGAAAATAATTAAAAAATTAATTAAAAAAGAAAAAAAAAACGGCATGGGAAGAAGAAGTGACCTCAATTCCCAGCATCAAAGAAGAAGAAGAAGAAGGACCTGAGAGTAATTCCTGGGAACAATGAGCCCATTTTACAGCATTTCCTAAGACTAAGGGCCCAGTCCTATCCAACTTGCCACTGCCAATGCAGCCATGCCAATGGGGTGTGTGCTGCATTCGGGGCGGGGGGAAGGATAAGGGAAATCATTGTTCCGTTTCCTCAGGGCAGCACTGCAGCTGCATTGGCACTGGAAAGTTGGATAGTATTCGGCTCTAAAGTCAGCGACTGGTCCCAGCAGGAGAAGCAGGAATCTTTCTGACTATACTAGTCACTCGGTGAGGTAAATGGGAGTCATATTTTCCAGTAGAGCCTAAACAAGTGAATCCAGGCTTGTGGATGATGAGGCCAAAGGGCTATGGAATAAGAGAGGGGACTATTCTATGTGTGGGATAAGCACAGTAATTTTGTTCACATCAGTAGCAATAGGTGATTTTACAAGCTTCCTCACTGAACTAAGGTGCCATCCTAAACAGACTGACTCAGGAGCAAGCCCTGCTGGAAGCTCTCAAGGGCCCTCTACTTATGGGTCAATTGAACGAAGATTTCATCAGTGCATCTTAAGTTGAGAACACCACCTTTGGGGACAGGAGCTAGGAAGCATTGTTCCAATATATGGGGATTTTGTAAAGCTACACCTGTGCCCAACTACACCTGTGCCCATGGCACTGCTACTGACCTGGAAATATACATGGTCCCCATCCCTGAAATAACTGTGGGTCGTGACTAGTTAAACCTATTAAAGCTTGCAGCCCAAGTGATGTCTTATTACCTATGGAGTGACTAATACCTGGAAGTGATTTATACCTATTAGCCAGTGGTGGCACAAACGGGAACACCACCTGATGCCATACTGAGTCCACTGTCCCTGTGATTTAAAAAACAAACAAACCCCAAAACCCTTTCTGTGCACCATGTGCACTGCCTTGAAACCTGGAAGGGTGGGACTTCCTGTTGCATTTCCAGGGGCAGCACAAGACAGGAAGTCCCACACTCCCAGGTTTCAAGGCAGCACACAGTGACTACGGAAATGATCTGCTTCACACTCACTTGAACAGAAAGCAGAGCCATTCCTGGTTTCATTGGCAGGATGGGGGGAGATGGCAGAAAGGGGCCCCAAATCTGCCACCCCCTCAGACCCTTTGCAACCTGCTGCCAGCGCAGCTTTGCTACTAGCTACTAGCCAGCCCTTTTCGAAGCCATTCCCTGCTGCCTGCTGGCTCAATTGTCCACCCAAGGAAGGAATCAGATTACAGACGGATTCTTCCATTCAAGCACATCTTGAAACACCGACTTTTAAATCCAGCTGTGGCAGGTTAAGCTCCATGACTGGTGGGCTGCACTCCACCTGGTGGGTTACAAATTGCTCAGGCCTGATCTAAGGAAAAGCCCCTCAATACAGCTGGGAGGACCAGGAAGTTATGGTTAGAAAGTGCATCACACTGATGGGAAACAGGTGGGGAGAGGTGCTCGGAGATCAGCACGACTTAAGCACTGTACAGGCAAGAAAGCTACTGGGAAGAAGACAACTGGGGAAATTATTTTTTCTAACCCAGAACAGTTGGCTTTCAGATGTTTTGGCTTGTGTGACTTCAGAGCGTGAACTGCTGGGGTAGGTTCATGGTGGGGACAGGAGGAGGCTCCCAGGAAGTGAAACAAAATATCCTACTCTGATTCCCAAAGCAGGAATGAAATTGCTGAGACTTATCAAAAGCAGCTAAACCACAGGGAAGGTTCACTGTCAGAACCTGCTTTGCTTCTCTGGGGAGGCTTGGGGAGTTCTTTCTGCTCTGCTTGAACTCATCACTGATCTCTCTGACACAGCCAGTAAATGAGGTGAAAGATGGTGATCCTGGACTGTACCACTTGCAGAGCCTTCTCAGGTGGGTTGAATGCAATCTCCCCTAAAGGCTGCCCTGCCCCTGTCGCAGCTGGATTGTCAAGAAGAAAGCTGGGCTAGAACTTGTCTCCCAGAATTCGTGCTTTCCAGGTGTCTAGTTTGGGAGCTTGTTCTCTATGTGGAAGAGCTTTCAGGCATGCAACCTCCTGGGGTTTGAAGCACTCCAGCCCAGGAACAACATTACCACCTCTGTTGCCGTTTGCATGAACAATGCATCGGAGCCTAACTGACATTTACAGAATAGGCCTTTGAACTGCAGCTCTTCAGTCTCACCCTCTGAAATGTCTTCTACAGGTACATGTGAAAAGTCAGCACAAATGGAATCTTCTCAGTGTGGTTGTTGGCATATTGAACAAATCTGGTGAACTTCTCAACACGTTTAGTGTCTGAGATCTCCAGGTCGCAGTGTGGGGAAAGATCCCTGCTGCAGACACAAGAGAGTCACTCCGAGTAAACAGTTTGGAGCTAGATGGAATTGGTATACTAGTCGGTTAACCAGACAGTTGACTTTAGTCACATGTGCAGTGGCATCACCAGTGTGGGCACCACCCGGGGCAGGTATCACCTACCACTTCACACGACACCCCCGTACTTACCCAGAGTGACAAGCGGCACTTGGAAGCGATTCAGTGATGATGTGATGACATCATTATGTGCACCGCTGAATTGCTCCCGGGGTGACCATTTCCAGCCATTCGGAGCCTCGGGGAGGGTAGGAGAGCCCATCTGCTCCAACTCAGCAGGGGCTCGGATGGTTCACCATCACCTCCCCAAGACGCATTACACAGGGCTGACCATCCCCCTCCTGCTTGCTATACTATTGCACATGCAGTCAAGAATTCCAGGTAGTCAATAATGCCCCTTCTCTAAGTAGCCCCTTCTCTAAGGGCGCCATAGTGATGGCACCCCAGGGTCACCTGAAACAGCAGGAATGAGGACATTCTCCTTCCCAGCTCTGCAGTAGTTGAGGGATACACAAGCACAGGAACTCTTCATTTAGGATCCAGCACGCTATATATTCTGCTACTTCTTCCAGAGAGATCACCAGCCATTTCTCCTCTGTGCTTAGCATTTCCCACTGGACATGTGCTGAAACTGCAAGCATGTCTAAACTGGTCTGATCGGGACAGGAACACCAACACTGACGAGAAACCATTGTGCACACAAGGAAGCATGAACACAGCATAGGATGCTTCAAGTGCCCAGGAGTTAGGACTCCCACTGAATGCACTAGCCAGGGGTGTCTCTTTGACCTGGTTTGGTGTCAAGCAAAGTTCCTGTGAGGAATTACGCTCATACAAAAAGACAGAGTTCTTGTTTGGTAGCTAATACGAGCTATAATTCTTTCTGCTCCAATAATAGTAATGTTTTAAATATTGGCACATCTCTGAGCAGTCAATTGACCAATGGAAGAGCAAGGGGTAAGAAAAGGGTAATTTAAAAGGGACTGAGAATAAAACTGCCAATATGATGCCCTTGTACAATGGTAAGGCCACACCTGGAGTATTGTATACCGTTCTGGTCACTGCATCTCAAAAAGGATATAGTGGAAATGGAAAAGGTGCAGAAGAGAGTGACCAAAATGATTACTGGGCTGAGCCACCTCCCTTAAGAGGAAAGGCTACAGCATTTGAGGCTCTTCAGTCTAGAAAAGAGGCTCCTGAGGGGGGACATACAAAATTATGCAGGGGAGGGATAGAGTGGATAGAGAGATGCTCTTTTCCCTCTCACAAAACACCAAAACCAGGGGACATCCACTAAAGTTGAGTGTTGGGAGTTAGGACAGACAGAAGAAAATATTTCTTTACCCAGCACATAATTAGTCTGTGGAACTCCTTGTCACAGACTGTGGGAATGGTGCCTGGCCTAGGTGCCTTTAAAAGGGGATTGGACAGATTGATGGAGGAAAGTTCCACCACATTCCATGAAGGGAATGTGGAACCTCCTGGTTTTAGAGGTAGCCTATCTCAGAATGCCAGGTTCAAGGAGGTGGCAACAGGATGCAGGTCTTTTGTTGTCTGAGGCAGTGGTTCTCACACATTTTGCACCAGGACCCACTTTTTAGAATGAGAATCTATCGGGACCCACCAAAAGTGATGTCATGACCAGAAGTGACATAATCAAGCAGGAAATTTTTTTAACAATTCTAGACCGCAATCCTACCCAGGATTAAGTCCCATTTACTATCATCATTAAAAGAATATATGTAGTAGCTTGTTAAAAGCACAGGTCTGTAACATTTTCCCAAATGTAATCACATACCATGGTAGTATCAAGTCTGATACATTAAAAATAAAATATTGAAATGAATGGGGACCCATCTG
Organism: Tiliqua scincoides; assembly: GCF_035046505.1. Taxonomy (NCBI): domain Eukaryota; kingdom Metazoa; phylum Chordata; class Lepidosauria; order Squamata; family Scincidae; genus Tiliqua; species Tiliqua scincoides. The sequence goes on along the minus strand of NC_089832.1, from coordinate 18,503,289 downwards.
AAATTGGCTTGAGACCCACCTAGTGGGACCTGACCCATAGTTTGAGAAACACTGGTCTGAGGCATCTAGTGGGCCGCTATGATCTACAGGAAGCTGGACTAGATGGGCCACTGGCCTGATCCAGCATAGCTTGGGTACACAAAGGGGTTGATTTGCTAACCCTGACATAAATGCTAAAACATTCATGAGGCCAACAGCCCAAATGAGTTCTGCATTCACTTTAAAAATCAGTACAAATTTTCTGAACAATTGTGGCAATTCTTGTCAGTGGCTGAGGGCCCAATCCTATCCAATTTTGCAGTGCCAGTGCAGCTGTGCCAATGGGGCATGCACTGCATCCTGTGGTGGGGAGGCAGTCCCAGAGGCCTCCTTAACGTAAGGGAACATTTGTTCCCTTACCTTAGGGTTGCATTGCAGCTGCACCAGTGCTTGAAAATTGGATAGGATTGGGCCCTGAATCAACACTCCTTGGCTACTCATAGAACTGGCTTGCATAATTCAACGGCTTTGAGAAAATGTCCATTTTACATATGAAAATAATATGATTGGCTTTGCACTCTGTTTTTTTCAAGCTTTCCTTCAAATGTATTTTGAGCGAGGAAATTCTTGAACTGAGAATTTCATTTTTGGCCCACTACTGAGAGTTGCTTCGTACGTTTATGCTTTTCCAGTGCAGAAGATAATGTCTCTCTCCAAATTCAGACATGCTGCTTTGACAGGTTGCCTGTGCCATGAGTTCTTAGCTTCTGTGATGCTGAAGTAAGGTTTCATTTCACCCATAATGGACATGCCACAGTCGGTTAAATCTGAAGCAATATTTATTTCCCAAAGCAAATGAAGTTGAACCGTTTGCTTCCAAAAAACCACCCTTGCCAGTAGAAATGGTATTAAATTGTTGCCATCTGTTCTCTGCTCCAAATCCAGGAAGATCCAGATCACTAGGGGGGCGTGCAGACCACAACAGGAGATGTCATTGAGGGGGTGCTTTACCATGGGTGCATTTGTGCGCCACTGGCCAGAAGTGGGATCTCAAAAAAATTGTTTTTTAAAAAAACAATTTTGAAGAAAATTAATATTGCTGCTATTCTCTATTAAACCTGCAATGTGTTGTTGGGTGTACCTGACAAGACTAGACTACCCTTGCGTGGACCCCTTAGGCATGGGGCCCAATGAGGAGCAAATGATCCAATTAGCTTAAAACTGGCCCTGTGTGTCTAGGGGGTGTGCCTGGCCTCTCCCTCCCCATCCCACACAGTGTGCTGCAGCAGCCCTACAAGGTCGCCAGTAGCCTCTCACCCAAAGCTTCCCCACAGTGCTCCAAATACTGCAACCACCACGCACAGCTCTGCCCTGCTGGCCAATTTTGACAAGCGCGTTTGGCGTCTGAGTCCTAGGAAGTCCTGCTGGGCTTTTGGGACTACTGGATGCCTCCTTGCGAGTCCTGAAAATCAGACTCCAAGTTGAAAAGCAAACGGAACTGTTTTCCGTGGGGCTGACAGCACTCAGAGTCTCCGAAAGGGCAAGCAGAGAAACTGAGCAGTTTGCAACAATTCCAGGAAAATTTACCAAACAGCTGGTGTGATTAGTGTTAAGCGAAAGGATGAACATTTGGTTCAGTTAGAAAATGTGCTAATGCGAGTGGCTGAAAGGCTCCAGCGCTGCTCGGCCATTTTCTCCCCTGCTGTATTGCTGTATTTCCTTCCTGGTTGCTAAGTGACCAAGCCCATTTGCTCCCCCACCTGCTATACGTGCCCGTGGCAAAAGCAGCCGCCAGCAAACCTCCCTGCAGCAGCCATCGTGCAGAGCTTCTGCCGATTACCTGCACGGTGTGGCTTTGGTCTTCTGGCTAGGCAGCACCCTTTGCCTGTGGGGTGGCCAGTTGGTTTCATTTCAAAAATCCTGGCTAGGGGGGCAGAGCCAAGTCTGGACTCAGTGAGTCAGGAGCCGAACCAAGACGTCAGGTCAGAATCTGCTGAATCGGGGATGAAGCCAGGAAAAAAAAACACCAAAAATAAAACAAACACCTGGCAGGTCAAGGGTATGTCACGGAAGGACGAATTGGCCACATGCCTGTCCAGTTAGGATAGGAGGAGCTTCAGTATTCGAGTGTTAGCAGCCTCCAGGCTAGCACTGGCGGGCTACGGCCGTCACACACTGACCCCCGGTTCACCAGAAGAGATTATGGACTTACAGTCACCTGGAGTGAGAATATAGGAGCTGGATCCACAAAAAGGAGCTAAAGAAAGGCTTTAAGCAGGTTTCTGTGGCTGCCAGTTCAATAGTAGCCTGGCAAGCACAATCGTAGAGCAGGCACTGATTTTCCAGGCCTTCCCTAGCACAGCCCATTGCAACCACCGTTCCTCCTCTGCAATTGAGAACCATCCAACTTCAACTCCTCGCTAGCTTTTAACAGACCTAACAGACATAGTCCCAGGCACATGCTCTTGCGCTCTCTCTCTCTCTCTCTCTCTCTCTCTCTCTCTCTCTCTCTCAATTTCCTTCAATTTTTTCCCTGCATCAAAGAGGCTTCTCCAGTTGCTTCTGCCTGATTCACATCTCTTTTGCAGATGCTCCTCTCTTGCCACTTTCAGAGCAGTGCCACGCAGTTCCTGTGGCAGTGATGCCCAAGTAACCCTGCCACACAAGGTGAAGTACCATCAGCAGCTCCTGTGCTGCTGGTTGCAAAAAAAGGATCATGGCCCACGGAGCGCATACTCAGCCCACTGTCATTTCAGTTAGACGGAAACTTTGCACACTGCGACATGGATATGGAAGAGCTGGAAAAGGTACTGTTAACAGGCAATGAAAATCGGAGGACCTTCCTGATGAAAAAGGCTACCTTTATGACTTAGAGCTTCGTAGTTTAGAAGAAAGGTGACTAAGGAGGGGACTGGTTACAATGTCATGAAATTGTGCATGGTAGAGAGAGAGGTATCAGTTACATACAAGCCTCCTAGTGTATGCAAATGTCACCTGCATTCACAGGGGACGCATTTCAGGGCTCCCCAACAGATACAGAAACTGTGGATATGGGAGAACCCCACGTCCATGCCCTGCACACCCATCACTTTCATTTTTATTCCTCATGTAGTAGGCTTGAAAAACCTCTTTTCCCAGAGATGATGGTGGGACAAAACGAAGGCGTGTGTGCAGCACTGGACAATGGCGTCCTGCCTGCAGCTGGCTTTGCCTCTCCACCATCCCTGGACACAGCTTGGCAAAGAGCTCTCCCTCTCTCCCATTGTGCCTTCAACAGATACAGGAACAATCCACCCACTGTCGAAATGCAATCAAGTGTTCAGAGCCGAGTGAGCTGCGTCTCCCGCTGGAGAGTCCGCGATGGCTGTCAGCTAATGAACATCTCAGAAAGCATCATCTTTTTATCTGTCCCTCCAGGGGCATTTCATTTTGCGCTGGCTGTGCTGACTGGAGGGCCTACATGGCAGCAAGTGGAAGAAAGGGCCTCGTTTTTCATAAAAAGGAACAGTTAAAATATCTGACGGGGAGAGACCCACACTGGCAGCGTCTACCTACAAGACACTCTACAGTGTACACAGGATTCTTTTCATCTGTTGCTGTAAGCATGGATCATCCTTGTGTCAAAGAACCTGCTTGCTTTATGCTTGTGACAGTGAAGCAGCCCACAGTGGAGCGATTGAGCTGAAAGATCAACCAGAGGGAACTGAGGCATGAATTCTGAAACGCAATGATTTTAAACTACTGTGCCATGGCACACTGGTGTGCCGTGAATGGTCTGCAGGTGTGCTGTGGGAGTTTGGGGGAGGGTCCTGTATGAGTAGGGCCATTGGGGGATGTGAGCCCCTGGCTGGCAGTGCAGTGTGCTTTGTCAATTGTCCAAAAAATGATGGAGGGCCATGATGATTTTTAGTGCCTTCTCAGTGTGCCATGAGATGAAAAAAGTTGAAAACTGCTTCTGTAACATTTCTGATACTGATGTGTTCAGGTCACAGAATATTATACCACAACAGGCAAAGATATTAATCATATGGACAAGGATATTAATCATATGGATCTGTCTTGTACCAAGCTAGATCAGGGGTCTCCAATCCCCGGCCCGGGGGCCCGATGCAGCCCACAGCGAACCTCTATCTGGCCCGCGGCCAGCCTCTTGTCCCCTGAAAGCCCCTGGCCCACTTAGTTGAACATGACTGGAACTGTGCTCTGGTTGCATCTGGAGGGTGTTCTAAGGGCCAGAGAGGTTGAATGAATAAGCCCATTCATTCATTTATTCACACATCTAAGTTCTATCTCTAATTTATTTATATAAATTTTATATTTAAATTTTTTTCCCGGCCCTCAAAACCATGCCAGACATTTGATGCGGCCCTCTGGCCAAAAAGTTTGGAGACCCCTGAGCTAGATCCTTGGTTCATCTGGCTACATTGCTTAGAGTGGCTCTCCAGGGCACAGACAGAGAAGGGTACTCCATGGCGCGATTTGGAGACGCTGCTAGGGATTAAAGCTAAGATCTTCTGCATGCAGAGCAGGACATCTCCACCCCACTCCCAAGTGTATGAGTGGAGATGTTTGTTTTGGTAATAAGCAATAAAAACAAGGGTCGCATTACATATTTTTTTGCAATATCTTTGCATGTTTAGGGCATTAGAACCCTTTAGATGTAAACGTAAATCACGAAATAAAGAGATTTAAAACAAAAAACTCTTTGCATTTTAATTCAACAAATTTGTAAAACAATATCATTTTCAAACACCTCTACCTATGAAGCCAAATGAGCCAAGCTGCAACTTTCTGGAAAGGCCTGAATACTTGGAGCTGTTTTGAGGAGAGGGGAGGGAGGTCTAAAGATGGGGGCACACCTGTGCACGCAGGGGCATGGGTTGGGGTGGAGTCTGGCAGCCCAGCAGTCAGGCCTGGTAGGCCATGGGCAGGACCAGTTCGAAGTGTGAAATCAGTCTCTAGCAATGTCCTCCCACTAGAGCCAATAGTTCTCTGGTTTGGTGTTTGGGAGCCAAAGCTACCGGAAATTAGAAGGGAATGTAATCTTCTTGTCAGCAGCCACTGAATCACAGTTGGCTGCCATATGGTAAACTGAACACCTACCACTTACAATAGGTTAGTTTGATAAGACATGGGAACTTGGAGTTGTGGGTGGGATCTCGGGCCAAATCACAAAGGCACGCAGCCGATCTCCCATGGATGACTTTTTGGAGAAATGGCTCCCATTGATGAACAGTGTGAACTTGGCAAAGACAAGGCATCTTAGCCCTTGCACTGGGGTTCAACTTTATTCTGTAATGTGAAAGGAGGGGGTTTTATTTTCTTTATTTGTTCTGAGATTGCAATTCCAGAATTGCAGTTGCAGAATCTTGGCTTCTCTGACACTGTCTATAATCTGTCAGGCAAAGAAGCTTTGCTTATGGCTTATTTTGTATAATCTTCAATAAACAGATTTTTTATTTAAAGTGAGAGCTAAAAGGGGATGCTCTGCCATGTTACACTGGCAAGAAAGGGGTTTTTAAAGAGTCTGCAAAGGGACACAACTTTAAATTTTTAATTGATTTTATTTAACATGGTTTCCTGCATCTATGGGGGTCCTGAAAATGGAAAGCTGTGGATGCCAAGACACCGCTTGTATAAACATGCAAAAAATAAATAAATCTCAGCACTGGTATGTACATCTGGACCTCCATCTCCATCAAACAGCCAGCGCACTTGCCCACTGTGTCCCCCTCCACACATGCAGTGATTCACTGTTCTTGTTCCCTGCTTACAATGCTTCAAACAAAACAAAAAAATTCTTTCCGTCCTGCAGCTCTTCCCTCTGCCCATTTTGTGTTTCAGGTTCCCCAGTCTTCCCCCACCACTGGACCTACTTTGGGCAAAGGTCTCACCTGAGCTCAGCCCAAGAATCTGTTTTTAACTGTTAGAACAGATGGACCAGGAGAAAATAAGTCCCTCTGAGCATGTGTAGAGTGCTTTTCCCTCAGCATGGAATAATTGCAGCCTCCTCAAGCCCCTTCCCTGGAAATCAGGTTGCCTCTGAGCTACTGTTTATGCCTGGAGTATGGGCATCCCACCAAAGTCTGGGTCTCAAGTCTGGGCTCTTCCACCAAAGCAGGGTCTCTGCCACTGAGCCACAGGCCCATCAACACATACATGGAGACATGCTTGCAGCGCCCTGAGCCCATCTCCCTGTTACACCCTCCTGAACACTCTCTGCCACCTTCCGCACGCTGAGTGTAGCCCTTCACTATGCCTGCTATGTTTCAAAAGGGGCTGATGGTGGTCTTGGTTAAGGATAAACCGGGAACACAAGATTGCCTGGCCATATGTGAGCAACAGCTGAAAAACAGCTCCCCAGAGTTTCAGGGTGTGAAATGATTGGCTGTGCACTGCGTGGGGCCTTAGTGTGGATGCGCATGGATGCACTTGCATGTGCTGCAGGGGCAAAGCTGCACCTCCCACCAATCAACAGCCAAGAATCAACAGAATCCAAGAATCAACAACCAGCCCTGACTTTTCCACACAACTTACAATTGCATTATGGCCTTTGCTGCTGAAGCGTGAGGTGATGGCCACCAGCACAGGCTGCTTCTCGAAAGGATTTTACAAAGGAAGATTGATCTGTGTTCGTGTCTGTTAGTCACGATGTGTCAGTGGAGCCTCCAGGGTCAAGAGGCATTCAGCTTTTGAACAGAAGATGCTGGGTGGAGGTGCCTTGTGTGCTCCCTGAGGCATTTGGTGGGCCACTGTGAGATATAAGAAACTGGACTAGATGAGCCTTTGGCCTGATCCAGCAGGGCTCTTGTGTTAATCTACCTCAAAGGGCTGTTGTGAGGCTAAATAGGTGGTGGAGAAAGCATATATAAAATCCTCTGCTCCTTGCAGAGTAGGGTCTGCAACCTGGAGAGGTCTGTGGACACTTGTGGGATTTTGAGAAGAGGTGTCAGAGGATTTTGAGAGGAGCTCAACTGTAGTCTTTGATTGAATGTCTGCCTGGTGCATCATTCTCATCATAAACCCAAGGTTTTTATGGCAATTTAATCTTAATCTACAAGGGAAAGACATTAACGGGGGGGGGGGGGGAGACACAGCCTCTTCTGTTGTCTCTGTCCAGAGTCTCATCTGCTCTCTGAAGTGATCCAATTGGGCAGGGGTCCAGCAAAGCTCTTAAGCACATGCTTAAATTTCAAGCCATGAGAAATCCCACTGACTCCAAAATGGGGAAAGTGGGTTTTTTTTTTTTCTTTTAGCGCTGGCAAACCTTCTGGTTTCATGAAGTCTTCGATGCATGAAACATCTGCCTGTTATTTACAGGCCCTGAAGGACTCCTCCGAGGAGCTTGAGGTAAGGGTGGTGACCTCATGCGCTGAACTGCGACTGGCGCTGGGAAGCTGGCCTTCCACAGCAGGATGCAGCGGTGTGATATTGTAAGGAGGTGCTAATAACTGAACTTGTACTGTGGTTTTCCTTCTGAATAAAGCAGAGGGGGGCCAGAGCAGATCGTGAGGACCAAGGCAGGGACAGACTTGGTGAACTGCCAAATATCTCTATACTGCCTTCCGGTGCACTTTGCATTCTATGAGTCAAGCACCCTGTCCTCAGAACACTGTAAACGGGGCCAGCCATAGGAGCTGCAGGGCCCAGTCTCAAACATTTTTTGCAGGGCCCCAGATTGACAGCTAAGGTCTGTAAAATCTTAAAGATGTAAATAAAATTTATATTATATTGCCACCTATACTGCCCTAGCATGTATGCACTGCTGAAACAGAGACGCCTGCGTTGGCTCGGTCATGTTGTGAGAATGGATGATGGCTGGATCCAAAAGGATCTCCTCTATGGAGAACTCGTGCAAGGAAAGCGCTCTACAGGTAGACCACAGCTGCGATACAAGGACATCTGCAAGAGGGATCTGAAGGCCTTAGGAGTGGACCTCAACAAGTGGGAAACCCTGGCCTCTGAGTGGCCTGCTTGGAGGCAGCCTGTGCAGCATGGCATTTCCCAGTTTGAAGAGACACTTGGCCAACAGTCTGAGGCAAAGAGGCAAAGAAGGAAGGCCCATAGCCAGGGAGACAGACCAGGGACAGACTGCACTTGCTCCCGGTGTGGAAGGGACTGTCATTCCCAAATTGGCCTTTTCAGCCACACTAGACGCTGTTCCAGAACCACCATTCAGAGCGCGATACCATAGTCTTTCGAGACTGAAGGTTGCCAACACACACTGTCACTTAAATATTTTCTTCTGATGTCCCTTATGGTGCAATCCTAACCAACTATCCAGCACCAAGGTAAGGGCAACGCAGCTCTGAGCTCTGCAAACTCCTGTTGTCTATGCCCCGGGCCTGGCCATCATGCTTAATCACCTTCTCCCCACCCCAAATCACCACAACCCGTCACTTGGAGAGGACCGACCAGAGTGCTCCAAACTCCACTGCTCACCTTAATATCATTGCCACGTTGGGCTTTATCAGAAACATGCTCTTCCTGCCTTCAATTTGACCTTTGGAACTCCTGCCACAGACTAGCAAGGACGGGTCATAATATAGCTAAAATCAGAAAGCTTTTAACCCACAATGGGGAAGGCATTGACCTGAGCTCCACCACCCCAGATGGAAGAGGGACACGGGGAATTATTCATTTACTAAAGTTTTCATATTCTTTTTTGAGGTAAGCACCTGGTGCTAATTTCAACATCTGAGACTGGCGAACTGGGCTGTCATCACTGCATAGAGTAGCAAGACCAGAGAGGAAGGAAGTCCAACGAAGTTCGAGGGAAGGAGACCACCAAGGGGAAGCCACGATGAAAGGAACTACATTGCTCTTTCTTACTTTGTGTGGGCTGCTGGACGTGCAGAAAGAAGGCTCCTTCTTGCATTCGGATATGACATCCCCCACAGGAAGTGGCCCACCCCATAGAAGGCCATTCTCACCAGCAAAAACCCTTCCACATATCACCATTCACACAAAGGTCTGCTGAAAGGGTGAGACCCCACCTACTTGTATCATAACTTGCATCCAGGAGGGTCTAACAGTGCAGATGGTCTGTTAGAAGGCATGTTCCCACTAAGCTGTGCAGCTGCGCAGTTTAATGCAAGCTCAGCACAGCATGGAACTCAACAACCCAAAAGTTCAGTGATGACAAGTCCGAGACAGGCCTGCGCACTGATGCAGACCTCTCACAGGGAATACAAGTTAGAGGGGGAAAGTTGTTAGACTGGGAGGAAACCAACTCTGCAGTCATTTCTCACCACCTCACTTCCCTTTCACAAACCACCAGGATTGACAACACTGATTGCCAGCCCAGTCCCTCAAAAAGAGGAGCCAATGGACTCTGAGACAAGGGCTTGAAAAGAACAGGGGGGAGCTGTTCGACTAACAGGAAAATCCAGCACTGGAGCCAAAGTCCAGAATGCCACTGCTAGAACAGCAGAGCAACTGTGTCCACAAGGTGGGTTAAACACAACACAAAAGGCTGAACGCAAAAAGCATCAGCCAGGTTGCACCTGAGGGTTCATGTAGCAGACATTCCAGCCTCAGTCCAACACTTCCTGGTACAAAAGTAGAGGCCCAGATCCTTAAAACACTTTCACAGCATTTTCAAGGAACACTTCTGGTTTAAACGCGCTTGCAACCTTCACTGTTTAGAAGCCGTGGGGAGCCCTGCAAGCGCTCTGTGCAGCTCTCCACACCCCCTGGACCTTGGGAGCACGTATGCTTTGTTAAAAAATAGCACCCCCTTCCCCCTGCAGGGGCACGATCCTGGGGATCGCTTTACTGCTTTCACCCTGCCCCCACCCCTTAAAGGGAACAGGGCATCATTACATGAGCTGGTGGGTCTCGACCCACCAGTTTGAGAACCACTGCTCTAAAGAATAGCAATGCTCACTATTCACACTAATATTTTTTACAAGATATCCCCCAAAAGCAAAAGCAGGGACACAACAGGGGCCGTGATTGACCAGGACTGGAAAATAGGAACCGTCCCTGATAAGCAGGCTGAGTTGGAGCAGCTGAGTTTTTCTAATTGTTGGTTTATCAACCAGGAGACAAAAGAAAATGTTCTTCTCCTTCTAAGCTTCCTAGAAGATACTCAGCAAAGTCATTACTACTGAGAGTCTCCCTTTTTATTCCAGCACTTGACAGAAAGAGCGTAACTGGGTCAGGAAGGATCTTTGCAAAATTAGCTTTTAGTAGAGTTCCCCCCCCCCGACATACGGCTATCTGTGCAGCAAAGAAGGCAGAAAATCAACAGCCGTACAAGCAAAATTCTGTTTTGCCTCATTTATCACCGGGGGGGGGGGGGGGGAGGAAATGCCAGTGAAGCCTTTGGAAAGGGGTAGGAAACTGCAGCATGAAGCCTGCGTGCAGATTAACCAAGTGTTTTTAGAAAATTGCTTAGAAGAAGAAAGAAATGTTGAAGGACAGGAACATTTCAAGAGCTCTGGAATGCCAAATGTACACTCAGGCCTTGACTTCTGGGGTTGAAGACAACATTTGGCTCTGACTCCCACCCAAGTTCAAGACTTGGAGTCGCAACAAGTTTAATATCAGGCTATCTGCTTGGAGAGCCAAATGCAGACTGAGCTCAAGTTCCGACATTCAAAACTCCTGATCTTGTGCTTTAGCTTCAGATGCTTAAATGCCTTTTTTCTAGGTCCGGAAAGGATGGTGTAGGAGCATTCAGACATGAACACCACCAACCCCCAAGACACACACACTTGGGGCCCAATCCTATCCAGCTTTCCAGCACTGGTGCAACCACAGTAATAACAACAACAACAACAACAACAACAACCCCTGCTAATTGGGTAAGAGGCACTTTTTCAAGTGGGTGCTCCTTTTTTTAGCAAGGGGAGAGTAACTGGCCCACCTCACTCCAGCACTGTCTGTTCTAGTGGCTGTCTGCTGGTATTCCTTGGCATCTTTTTAGATTGTGAGCCCTTTTGGGACAGGGAGCCATTTAGTTATTTGATTTTTCTCTGTAAACCGCTTTGTGAACTTTAGTTGAAAAGCGGTATATAAATACTGTTAATAATAATAATAATAATAATAATAATAATAATAATAAACAATACCCACTGAGATAAGGGAGCAAATGGTCCCCTACCCCTACCTCCAGGAGGCCTCCGTGACTGGCCCCCACTGCCGGATGAAGCGCACACCCCATTGGCATAGCTGCATCAGCACTGGAAAGTTGGCTAGCAATAGGCCTTTGTAGCCTGAAGTGGTGCAGTGCAAGAGGAAAACTCCCTGCTGGTCTCAAATGTCTAAACTGGCCCCATCATTGCAAGTCTGGGAGCCAAAGCAAGAGAGCGGACTCCTTTGGCCTGCCCTCTTAGGGACGCTAAAGACCTCAGACGGTGCCAGGCATTTGGAAGTGCAACCAGGATCCAGCCTCGCTGAATTACTGCTAACCTGCCTCTGGCCCGCTCTGTTGCTTTGGCTCCCCTGTCTGCCTATCACACCTGCTTTGCAGGCAGCAAGTCCCTGGTTCCATCCCTGGCCTGTCCCATTAGAAAGGTGCCCTCTGAAACTCTAAAGTAGGGTCAGCCTTCGGAGTTGTGGGGCCCAGTTGGAAGCATTTTTTGCAGGGCCCCAAGTTCACAGCAAAGGTCTCTAGAATCTTAGAGATAAAAACAAAATTTATTATGGACTTTATATCTTTGGGATACACCTATTTAAAATAAAATACTGTAAATTGCTGAAGCCTCTTTTCAGAGCAAAGAGTAAGGGACAGTAATATGAAACTCCATTCCCACTTTCCAGGGCTGTCACACTGATCAGGTTGGGTGAAGAGAAACTGTCAGCAAGAGCTAAGTTTGGACACACTCTGGGTAAGCATCTGTCAGTGTTTAATCAGCCCAGCTCTGGCTACTGTATCCGTCTGTCTGGGCAGACCAAATGTCTCTGGGAGACACTGTGTGAGAGATGGTAATTAGCACCAGTTGATTGTCATATTATTGAGATGATTCCATATGAAAAACTGAAAAGTCTAAATAGAGAAGACCAGAGTTGGTGCACCAAATGATGCCCCCTTACTGCACTGGTTGCCATCCCTCCTCTTCCTGCAGAAGAAGCGTGGAGAGAAGAGTGAATGGCTAGAGAGCCAGAGACATCTCCGACTTTCTAGCCCACCACATTCCTTCCCTCTTTCTACTCCCCTCTTCATTTTTGAATTGAGAAATTGGGCACAGAAAGAACAATGGGGAGGGCAGGAAGGCAGGCATGGATGCCCCCATCAATCCTTTGCCTGAAGTGACTACCTCAGGTGACCTCATGGAGCAGCCCTGAATCTACATTCTGAGGACGGATCAGTCTAATCCAGCAGTTGCCAATCTTCTTGGCGCTGAACCCACCTTGCCTTCCATGGTGGGTTGCAACACAGAAATGACTCACCAGGAGGGTGGACAGGCCTCTTCTGGGTTGCACTGGACCAGTAATCCATTCTACTTGCCCCTGCAGCAGATCTCAGAATGGCCCTCAGAAACCTTTGTAAGCCACTTCTGGTTCTTGAAAGCAAACCAGAAGTGGCTTTCCAAGGCTCCTGCTGGCCATTCTTTGGCAGGCAAAGGTCAGTACAGTAGGTTGCCAGCCCAGCACGACTCAAAGATGCCTCCCCACCATCCTGGTGAGTAATTTGGTTTCTGGAATGGCTCTGATTTGGAGGGCCCAGGTTTTGACTCACTGCATATGGACCTGCAGCCCAACAGAGGGTCATGACCCACAGTTTGGGAGACCCTGGTGTAGTCCATACAACCCTGATACTGCCTCCGTTCACACTGAGCACGTATGAGAAAGGGCAGACAGAAATGTGTTGTCTGAGAGCCTCTGCATTCCAGTGAAGCATCTCATATTGGAATGACTTTGCAATTCCAACTTGTACGATTATATACCAAAAAGTTTACTGTCTGTGGTGAGACTGTAAAAAGGCAGAGAAAAGTGCTAATTTTCTAAGTCATTTGCATTCCAGAAGGGAAAAAGTCTTCCTGAATTTATTGTGCAATTCACGCACCCTCAGACAAAACAAATTTTTTTTCCTATCTGCCTTCAGTTCTTAGGTAGTACTTATCATAAGAATCCAATTCCTCGCTTTTGCCAGACAAAATCCCCAAAGGAATGAATTGCAAAGCCCAGTGCAAACACCTGATGGAGGATGAAGGGAGGCTTGCAATCAGGAAACTGGAAGTTGGCTTTTTCTTAAATAAACCCATCCAGGACTTCTGCAGGGTTTTAATAAGGCTGTGATAAAAGAAAACTAGGAAGGGCAATTTACACTGGGCAGGTCAAAAGAAGAGGGTCTTGTAAAATCAAAGACTGCCCAACCTGCCACTACTGTAAACACATTTACATCCCAAACCTAGGCATGTCTACTCAGAAGTAATTCTCATTATAGTCAATGGGGTTCACTCCCAGGTAAGTGGATAGGATTGCAGCTTAGTTGGGTGTCCTTGTAAGACACTCTTCTTGCTCCCAGAATTACCATTCCCCCACTTTGCCAGACTCCTCTCCACCTGCCACATATTGAGCTCATTTCTCTGGAACAGCTGTTAACTCTGCAGTGATGCAGAACGTTGTGAGGGTCCTTTTGCTTAAGTAAATTTATAACCCACCTTTTCATTATTATTAAGGCTCAAGGCAGCTGGGTAGGGCTCCAAACCATTGAAAACAAAACAATTCCTTCCCATTGCACATGCAGGTAAACTAGACAAGCCTGCTCGTCCTACATCACACAATTAACAAGGCAAACTCATGGTCCCTATTCAGTGCCACTGCATTCCTACAAGTACAGTGTCAAGCCTGTGTGTACAGAAGGCAAAAAAAGCACAGCTCCACACTCAGAGGTATCCTTTCTATAGGCTGGGGGGAAGGAGAGGAATGACAGGAGCAGCTCACACTAACCAGTTCTTTTGGAAGGCAAGATAGGGGCAATTACCAGAAACCCAAGACTAGCCATAGAATTGTAGAGTGTTGGAGTTGGAAGGATCATAGAGATCATCTGGGTCCCTTTGGGGAGAAGGGCGGGATAAAAATAAAGTTTATTATTATCAACTCCAGGTCCTTGTGGATGGAGTGGAACTTTCACAAGGCAGTTTGATTAAGTAGAAGAACATAATTGCGTTAAAGAAGGCAAAAGCCACAAATATTATGATTATGCTATAAAACCACATGGGAGTTCCAGCATCAGGTTCCTGCACACCCCTCCCCCTAGTACATGGTTAGCTGAATGGCAGCACCTACAATTACAATATTTATCTGTATCTAAATCTGGTCCAGCAGCATCTCTGCTTCTGAATTTCCTGCGGTTATAGAAGTACTTACTGAATCAATGCCAAAAAATGAAGCATACAATATTTGTTTACAAATATCTGATGTAACTTAATAAGTATAATATCCAATGCCAGAGAGGGATATGAAATAATGATACAATCAATGGATAACAGCTTTAGCAACTATCAGCCCAATCTTATGCATGTCTACTCAGAATTAAGTCCTGTTTGAGTCAATGGGGCTTACTCCCAGGAAAGTGTGGATAGGATTGGGCTGTATAACAGCTATATTCATGAACCTCAAATTGCAATTAATTCAACACAAAACTATTTTTTCAGAGTTTACAGAACATCACAACAACTTTATGCTTAAGGGTTGACTAAAGAACCAAACCGTGTTGCAATTTATCAAGAGCAGCATTTCTCAAACTGTGGGTCTGGACACACCCAATTTCTGATGGGTTCCACAGAGCCTTCAATGGTAACACAGGTGATAATTGTCTCAAGCCCTGAGGCTATTCAAAAATCAGATAGATGCTAATTGCCCTGCAAACAGCTGAGCTCCTGCAGTCTGCAAGCTTGTGTAAATATTGGGAAATAAATGTTTGAGAGTCTTTATTCTGATGTGTTTTTTCCCCCCAAGTCCATCAATGACAGGTAGTGGGGGAAGGAGAATGAAGGGTCATGTAACTAAGCCCCTCAAGCCTTGAGGCTATTCATTAGGGCAGTTTCATTACGAGAACTGGATCCAGTGTTTGCAAATAAAAAAAATAAAATATTACTTGTAAATAAATAAAAAAAATATTTTTTTAAAGTAAGGCTAGGTGGGTCCTGATGCTAAAACATTTGAGAATCATTGCTCTAGAGCAGGGGTGCCCAAACCCGGGCCCTGGGGCCACTTATGGCCCTCGAGGCCTCTCAATGCGGCCCTCAGGGAGCCCCCAGTCTTCAATGAGCCTCTGGCCCTCTGGAGATTTGTTGGAGCCCACACTGGCCCGACGCAACTGCTCTTAGCATGAGGGGACTGTTTGACCTCTCACGTGAGCTGTGGGATGAGGGCTCCCTCCACTGCTTGCTGTTTCACGTCTATGATGCAGCAGTAGCAGCAAAGGAAAGGCCAGCCTTGCTTTGTGCAAGGCCTTTTATAAGGCCTTGAGCTATTGCAAGACCTTCATTTATTCATATAAGTTCATCTTTAATGTATTCATTTATGTAAACTTATGTAAATTTATTCAAATTTTAGATGTAAATTAATTCTTCCCCCCCCCCCGGCCCCTGACACAGTGTCAGAGAGATGATGTGGCCCTCCTGCCAAAAACTTTGGACACCCCTGCTCTAGAGCATCACTTAACCATATGCTGTGGTCATGTACAGTAATCCAATCTTTTTGGGAAGGAGTTATTAGTTACATTAAGTTACAGCAAGCACTTATATTTGTTAATAATTTGTTAATAATAATTATATTTGTTGGTACTTATGTTCGTTTGAATTATCTGCCAATTTCATGGATGTTAATTGCAGGATAGCAGAAATGGACTCTTTCGTGCCCTTACTGTAGCTAAAAGTATTTATGTTATGCTATTACATTATGTAATTGGGTGCCCTTTGGCGGAATACAAATCTAATAAATAAATAAAATAAATAATGCGATAATCTTACAACACTGCAAGGATAAGTGCTCCCTTACTGTTAATGGATCGAGCACCTTTTGACCTTACCAACTTTTGAATGTTTGGCATATACTTAAATAGCAACTGCATCTGGAAGCTTTTCTTAGAAATTTATGCATAGATTGCTTACTTTTTAAAAAAAATTCCTTTATATTATGTATTTCCTCCCCCCCCCCTTTTGTGGATTTTGTGTTTTGGGAAAAGGTGCAAAAGAGAGCAATTAAGATGATTACTGGGCTGGGGCACCTTCCTTATGAGGAAAGGCTATGGCATTTGGGCCTCTTCAGCCTAGAAAAGAAGCGCCTGAGGGGGGACATGATTGAGACATACAAAATTATGCACGGGAAGGATAAAGTGGATAGAGAGATGCTCTTTACACTCTCACATAACACCAAAACCAGGGAACATCCACTAATTGAGTGTTGGGAGAGTTAGAACAGACAAAAGAAAATATTTCTTTACTCAGCGTGTGGTTGGTCTGTGGAACTCCTTGCCACAGGATGTGATGATGGCGTCTGGCCTGGATGCCTTTAAAAGGGGATTGGACACGTTTCTGGAGGAAAAATCCATTACGGGGTACAAGCCATGATGTGCATGTGCAACCTCCTGATTTTAGAAATGGGCTATGTCAGAATGCCAGATGCAAGGGAGGGCACCAGGATGAGGTCTTTTGTTATCTGGTGTGCTCCCTGGGGCATTTGGTGGGCCGCTGTGAGATACAGGAAGCTGGACTAGATGGGCCTATGGCCTGATCCAGTGGGGCTGTTCTTATGTTTCTGCACATTTATTTGCTGATAAAGGAGAATGGGGGGAATCCCCATATTACCAACTCTGTGAATTGGACTAAGATGCACCGTTAAGTGGCAGCCTTCTTACACTGAGCACTGGTAGAGCGGCTCTCCTGCTTCACCCCAACTGAGCATCCTTCTCTATGGCTAGAGGTGGGTGAAAAAGGTTTTATTTATGTTTTCCAAAGTCAGAAGTGCAGAAAGCAGTGTTATGTGTTTTTATTCCAAGGGAGCATTTTTATAAATTATAATTATACATTATAATTGTTTTAAAAGTGTACTAGGTAGGTGTTATAGGTGGTATAGTGTCAGTAGATGCAGCCACATGCATGTAGAGGTGCTAGAGAATATGCTAATATGTATTAGCAAATGCTTTTATTTTATTTTTTTGTGATGTTTTGTGTTTTTATGTTGTTACCACCAAAACAACCCCAACTCCACCAATGGTTATTTCTTCCCTTGCAACAGTTTTACAAGGCTGTCAGCTTGACCCAAATGGGCTTCAGCACTGGCACTGCAGCCCTAGTGCCAGTGCTGGTTGTCACGAACTTGCCATAAGGCACATTTGCAACACTCAACAAGTAAGCAGCACCAGTGGGGAAGCCTGCGCTGGAACCCAGGACACGCTAGAATTTTCACATTTGTACAGTGAATCTGGTGCATGACCACAGAGACAATCTCATGAAAGGTTTTCCTTACATTGAAAATTCAGGTGGCTTTGTAAACAATGCTATCCATGAAACTGGAGGCTTCAAAGGATTGATAAGTAATTCCTTGTTATTTCAATGGTTTTTGAACTAAAGCCTCCTGTTGTCATATTTGTACAACCACTACAAAAAAGAGACTGGAATTCTGCCCACACAGAAAAGATTATTTCTCTATCCACAGACTGAACAAATGAAGTATGGCTGCCATAAAGGGTTTGCACACCAAAATGCCCACTGGTGCCTCTTTGCCAAGAAATGCTAATTTAGATACACTAGAACTAGTTGTCACACATATGAACTGTGTGACACTGTCATTGCACACCCAAGGGAAAGGCTTGCATGTACCAAGCACATGGTAAGCGCCAAGCACATGCACAGTGATTGCTTTGCAAAGGAGAGCAAATCTTTCCCAATATAGTCATGCAATGATACGGTGTCACTGCACTCTGTGC
Organism: Tiliqua scincoides; assembly: GCF_035046505.1. Taxonomy (NCBI): domain Eukaryota; kingdom Metazoa; phylum Chordata; class Lepidosauria; order Squamata; family Scincidae; genus Tiliqua; species Tiliqua scincoides. The sequence continues at coordinate 18,485,423 of NC_089832.1, read as the reverse complement.
TGGAAAGGCTGTGCTCTGAGCTGACACTGCTGTATTAAAAAACAAAAAGCAGTTTCCAAGTGCCACAGATGCTGTGATATTTCCTGAGCAACAACTACAGCAGTGGTTCACAGCCCTTGTAGCTTCGGGACCCACTTTTTAGAATGAAAATCTGTCAGGACCCACTGAAAGTGATGTCATCAACCTGGAAGTGATGTCATGACCGGAAGCGACATCAACAAGGGAAAATTTTTAACACCCCCAAACAGCAAAATCAAATCAAATTAAGTAGCAGCTCAATCCTATCCATGTTTACACAGAAGTAAGGCCCAGTGGGCCTCACTCCCAGAAAAACGTGTCTAGCATTGCAGCCTGGCAGCCTGATCCTGAGCTGCCCATTACACCACGACTGCTGTGGTGCTGAAATGGCTGCTGCAGCATCCTGCAGGCAACAAGGCAGCCCCCGGAGGCTCCTTGGGGGAAGGTAAGTAGCCCCGCAATGGGGCTACTTGATTTTATGGTAACCCTGGAATCACCATAGAATCAAGAACCTCCATGTTGGACCAACAGCCCGATACGGAGGCTCTGGATGCACTGAAATGAATGGGAACCCCCCTGAAATGGGTTTGTGACCCACCTAGTGGGTCCCAACGCATAATTTGAGAAACACTGATCTACAGGACACATTTACAGAGACAGTGACAACAGCAGAAGCAGAAAGAAGCTTCTCTGCTTCTCTAGAGGATAAAGGATAGAGGTTCTAGAGGCTTCTCTAGAGAAAAAAAATATCTTTCTAAGAAGTACAGTGACCCAAGACAGACTCAATGTTTTGGTTGTGTTGTCAGGGGAAAAATTAAAAATCCATTGCATGGGAGATTTTACCTAAAAAAAGAAAAGCTAGAGAGAAATTTGCCCATCAGAAAGAACACCGGGCAAAAATTCTTTTTTAACAAAGACTGACCTGCCAAAGTAACTGTGATGTTTAGGGGCAGTGGTGAAGGAAGATTGGAGGCTCCATATTTACATCTTCAAGGAATGTCTTCAAGAGGATCAGATAATATCTATTGCTTTGCAGCAGAAAGGTGTCTGTACTTCTGTTTATTCTGTAGGCAAGACAATCTATGACAGCTATGGAAACCGGTACTGAGTACAGAGAATAATAATAGTGTTCATACAGTGCTTCAGTCTGCTCAGAGCACTTCACTCACAGGCTTAATTTCATTAACCTCGGGGTGCCTAATTTTCAAAAAGGTAAATACAAAAGGGATAAGTATCGGATCTTGTGTGCTAAGGCAAGAAGTGATTGTCAGTTGTCATTTGCTAGAGTAGCAGATTAGCAGCCCAATTCTATCTTCCCCTAGCGCCCAGGGCTACAGTGGCACCAAAATGGCGACTGCTGTACCCTGTGGGTCCAGGGAAACAGTGCTAGGGCTCCTCAGGGCAAGGGAGCCAATGTTCCCCTATCCCATGTAACACCTAGGCGGCCCCTGTGGGTCACCTCAGATCTGCGCCTACTATTGAGCTGGCACAGAACCAAGGAGACCATGTCGGGATTCCCAACATGAAGGGCATTCAGTGGTGATTCAAAAGCATACATACACATCAGAAAATGGCACGTGTGTATTGCACACAAAGACCACAGCAACTGTTGTAACTGTACATGAGCCAAGAATTTGGCCCCACCAACTCCCAACACCACTAGCCGCGACTGACCTGAGCTATGGACACTGTCACTCCCACGTGTCCGGCCAAAGGGTCAAGTTGGTTCTTTAGTTCTCTGGGAAGCCATCGACAGTGAAGCAATTTGACAGATGTCCTATTTGTGCCAGTTGTTCAGACATTTTGCACCTGGACCAATCCTCATTCCACACTTGTGGCCTGGCTGTGGAGCTTGGTAAGCAGCATGCCCTCCATTGGTCACTGACCAGCAGTAGTTGATGGAAAATAGCTGGTTTGCTCTGCTTTGCATTCTAATTCTCCTGAATTCTGGATTAACTAGCTGAATTTCCAACACGAATTGTGGAACTGGAGCAAGTGCAGTCTGGCCCAGCTTTCAGTTCCTTCCATTCATTGGCACCCTTTTCCTCCTCGGCATTAACCAACATACACAAGTGCATTGAAAACACTGCAAAGAAAAGAAAATCAATCTTCAGTATGCAGTGGTGTAGCGGGAGGGGGGGTGCAAAGCATTAAGTTTTGCAGGGAGCCTCACCATGGCATGTAAGTGGTCCCTCTCCTTCACAGCCTTTCTGGGTTGCAAGAGTAAAACAGAGGCGACAACTCCAAAGATGAGGGGGAGGGGCCGCTTGCACACCACAGTGAGGCTTCCTGCAAAACTTAATGCTTTGCACCCCCTCTAGCTATGCCACTGTGTATGCAATCAACTGTATGATTACATCCAGGTTTTTTTTCTTCCCATAAGATGAAAGTAAAAAAGTGACACTTGCAAGGTGGGATTGAGTTCAGATCTGATGGAATTGCAGAGGAAAAAGAGCACTGTAGAGATACTATGACAAAGAAGGTGTGCTTGATGCAATGGATGCTGGGGAGGGCTCTTGTTCATCTCATCCAGGCTACTGGAGGTCACGCATCCCCATATACTGCACCTCCAGCTGAAGGAAGTTAATACTTTCTGGGCTCCCTCTAGTGGTTTTAGGTAAGCAACTTGCAAGCCACGGTTTGCCGTGAAAGATGTGGGTGACAAGGAACCCACGTCAAGGTGGACGAAGCATCCAGCTAGCCCAGCGCGTGCTGATCAGAGAAAAACAGGAAGATCAGATAAAAGGTGTGGAGTGCTGCCACCAGAGTGGAATAAACAGACGGGTTTTCAGAGGTGAAGCAGTTAGCGAGAAATGATAGTTTAAGGGCCAATTCTCTTTGTGTTAGACCAGTGTTCTTTGACCTGTGGGTCATGACCCCAATTGAGTCACCAAGCCTCATTTGGGGGCGTTGCAGCACCCTGCCAAAGCCTGTGCAAGAGGGGGCTTGGATCCAATCTGTGAGTGGATGGAGGGGGGGTAATAATAATAAACCACCTTATCAAAACTTTTGATACGATCCTGCCCAGTCTCTTCTCACAATCTTGCCCTGCAGCTCCTAAGGCTGGCATGGCTCAGGTTACTACCTCACAGGGTTGTTGTGAAGGCACGAGAAGTAGTGGGAAACAGAATAACAGTAGTGACGGTGGTTGGCGGAACAGGTCCTGGGAGGAGGTGGGATCATTAGTGGGCCGTTAGTCTCACACTTTATTTATTGGGATTGTGGCACACAGAAGGTTGAAAACCACCGTATTCGATGTCACTCCAGCATCAAGCAACCGGCAAACCCACCAGCAGCCTCTTCTCCAAGTCTCCAGCAAAAACAATGGCCTTCTGTTTCTGCCCCAAAGCGATCTATCTGGACACAACCCCAAGTTAACAAAAATGAGACTAAGGCCCAAATCCTAACCGACTTTCCAGCACTGGCACAGCGGTGCCAATGGGACGTGTGCTGCATCCTGCAGTTGGGTGGCACTCACAGAGGCCTCCTCAGAGTAAGGGAATGCTTGTCTCCTTCCCTCGGAGCTGCGTTGCTCCCTTATGTCGGTGTTGGAAAATGGGTTAGGATTGTGCCCTAAATTGTGAATCTGTCACTTGTTTGGTAAATGTGCTTCCATTAGAAGCCTGACTTTTAAGCTAACCCTTCAGGACACCAAGACCACTTCAGCTGGAGGCTCAAAGTGGATTTTTAGAAAGCATTGGGATGTAAATATGGCATGGAATGTGTGGATTTCACCAAAAGAAAGGGTAACAAAGTTTTCCATGGGGAGGATCCTGGACTCAAATGCGTGGCAGTCAAAGGTGAAAGTGAACCTAAGCCGAAGCCTGGCTTGTTGCCATGTGTCACTGTTTGTATGTGGGAGGTGGCAGCCCACTAATGAAAGCCTCAGAGGTACAGCAGATCAAACATCAGACCAGGAAAAGAAACCTTTTAAAACACCCATGAAAGGTGGAGAAAACCCCCCAAGCGAGACTGGATTCCTAAAGCTTTGATGGGCCAACCAAGCCTCAGGTCACTCACCCCTTTCGACCTCCCAATCTGTGGAATGGAGGAGTCTACGGATGGACTGAGGCAGTCCGTTCTCTCTTCAGTGTGTGTCGATTTCTGATATTCTCAGCAACAGAGTCAGCCAAAGACTTCCTGGTGCCTGAGGCGGCATGCCGGCAGCAGTCTTCCCCTTACTTGGCAGTGCCACAACAGCTTCCTCTGCTGTAGCTTCTGCTCTTCTTTTTCTCTGGTTTCAAAAGAAAATGGCGTCCAGAGCATCAGAGGAAGCGTAGAGGACAAGAGATGCTGTAGCCCACCACTTCCCTCCCACCTGCTCCATTCTCCACTTTCTTTTTGAGTTCAGTGGCCAGAAAAAGCAATGGTGGTGAGCACCCTCCGCCAATCTCCTGCAAGTCTTGACTACAGTGGGACCTCAGTATCCACGGGGATCGGTTTATGACCCCTGCTGTTATGGAAATCTGTGGATGCTGAAAACCACAGCGGGTGGCAGGGTTTCAATAACTTACCTAGAAGCTCCGCTGACAATTGGGTGGCAGGAACTGTTATTTCAGATGATTACAGGTAGTGTGAACGCTTACTACAGTTTTATTTAACGCAAACATTCACAACCTGCTGCAATAGCAGAAAGACCTTCCGAGCCACTCACCATGAAAACACTGTTTTTGCAGAATGCTGATCCCCAGGAAATCTTGGATCCAGGCGGCTGTCTCAGTTTAGGTTAGCATTCTCCGTGATCGAAAGCTGGGCAGGTCCACACAGATCACCAACTTCTGTAAAGTATGTAATCACTTTGTTTACTAAGAACATAATTATTGCTGCATCACTAAATCCCTTTTAATGGCCTTAGCACATCCTATATACATCTTTACAAAATGTCACAATGCCTTGCAGGCGTCCTCTCTAATCCAAAGTGCATTAGACTTCGCAATGAAACAGTAACTAAACAAATATTTTCACAAATTACTAACTGAGAAGAAGGAAGGTTTGTTATTACTATGAGGTAGCCCACTGGTGGTTACAGAATCACAGAAAGTTAAAGTTGGAAGGGAAATTAGAGGTCATCTAGTCAAACCTCCTGCTTGCTGAAGGCACCATCCAAAAGCTCCTTCAGTACTCTGGGTTGCAGTTCATCTGGTCCTGAGGACTTAATTTCATTTAAAGTAACTCAGGGCCCAATCCTATCCAACTTTCCAGTGCCGGTGCAGCCGCAAAACAAATGCTCCCTTACCTGGAGGAGGCCTCCATGATTGCACCCTCCCTGCAGGATGCAGTGCATGCCCCATTGGCATGGTTGCACTGGTGCCGGAAAACTGGATAGGATTTGGCTCTCAGTGACCCTTTGTCATCCCTTTACTTGTCTTGAACCGAGAGGCCCAGTGGTGTAGCTAGAGGGTGTGCAAAGCGCTCGGTTTTGCAGGGAGCCTCACCATTGCATGCAAGCAAGCCCTCCTCCTTCCCTTCAGAACTGCTCCAGGTGGGAAGAGCAAAATGGAGGTGTATGCCTCACTCCGAAGGGGGGAGGGGCCTCTTGCACGCCATGGTGAGGCTCCTTGAAAAACTTAGTGCTTTGTACCCCCTTTAGCTATGCCATTGGAGAAGCCCCTCCTTCCTGGTTAGTCTAGCAGTTATTAAGTTGGGCCACCTTTGTGGAAGACATGCAAGATAAGAGTTAAGAAATGCCACCTTCTCTCTGTCACCTATTACCACTTCCTCGTCTTCCTCAAGCAACAGACAAGTGTTTCTCAGCCCTTCCTCTACTTTCAAACAGACCCCCGTTTTTATATTGTTTCTTGCTTCCTGCTTTCTTGAACCCCTGCTAACTGGTTAAGAGGCACTTTTTCAAGTGGGTGCTCCTCTTTTATTTAGCAGGGGGAGAGCAACTGGCCCACCTCACCCCAGCAGTGTCTTTTCTAGTGGCTATCTGCTGGTGTTGCATCTTTTTAGATTGTGAGCCCTTTTGGGACAGGGAGCCATTAGATATTTGATTTTCTCTGTAAACCGCTTTGTGAACTTTTTGTTGAAAAGCGGTATATAAATACTGTTGTTGTTGTTGTTCCCTTATAAGCATCTCATTTCAGTGCCTTCCCAACACCAACCCTACGGGTGCCAGCTATACTTATGTACTCTTCCTACATTAGCCACCTCTCTTCAGCATGTTCCCCACACTTCTCAATTTTTGCAGTAGCCTCATTGATTTCCTTGGATATTTCCTAATTGTCCTGCTCATGGGAACCGTTTGTGATTGTACCTTTGGCATCTTATCTTCCCGAAATCTCACATCCCTCTTGGTTTTCTCCTCTAGATATTCTAGTCTTGTAAAAAGACTCAGATTTCCGAGTCCATTAAAACCCATTTTTCCTAAAAACTCGGGCGCACACCTATCTATCCAATCTTCCTTTCTTGCGTAAGGTGATTAAGCAGTTGGTGGCATCTCAGCTCCAGGAAATTCTGGGTGAGACAGATTATCTGGACCCCTTTTAATCCAGCTTCAGGCTAGGCTTTGAAACAGAAACCACCTTGGTCACCCTGTTGGATGATCTTTGCCAAGGACTAGACAAGGGAAGTGCATCCCTGCTGGTCCTTTGGGACCTCTCAAAGGATTTAGATATCATCAACCATGATATCCTTTTGAGTTGGTTGGCTGAGCTGGGGGTTGGCGGGTACTGCTTCATGGTGGTTCTGCTCCTTCTTAGTGGACAGATCCCAGATGCACTGATACAGACGCCGAGCAAGGGAGCTAGTGGGGAGCAAATGGGAACGGAGGATGTCCAGGTGTGAAGAATCTAGAACTGATGAGAAAAGGAAATGCCAAGAAGGAAGGGATGCAGCAGTACCTCTTTTGGCGCTGCTGCTGCTGCTGCCATTAGGATTGGGCTGCCATGACTTCAAGACTGGATTACTGTAACACACTCTCCATGGGGCTGCCCTTGAAGATATTTCATAAGCTGCAATTGGTGTAGTATTTGTTGGCCTGGGTGGTTATTGGTGCTAGGAGGTTTGATTTTGTTGTACACCTGCTTTGGTGACTTCATTGGTTGTCCATTCATTTCTAGGTGCTTTGATTAACCTTTACAGTGTTTCACAATTTGAGTCCAGGTTATCTGAGGGACCACCTTCCCCCATACATTCCAGCCCACCTTCTTACGTCATCTGAGGGGGTTCTCCTACAAGTGCTATCTTTGCCCCAAGTTAGAGGGATGGTGGCATGAAATTTGTGCGTCCCTCTCCCCACTGCCAGAAACAATGCAGACTGCATTTTAGTTTTATTTCATGCGATTCAACAGCGGTTTTTCTATCAAGATGCTGTGTTCAGTCAATGAAAACCCCCAAAGCATTTCATTTTTATTTGCTAATACAAAGTAAAGCAACCAATAAAAGAAACATTAAAAGGAACAGCAACACAATCAAATGTCTGAGCACGTTTGTCAAGAACAAGCAGGGCCAGACTAGTCTCACCTCCTTTCTTGATGAAGTGACCAGTCTAGTAGATTGTGGGAATGCTGTGGGTACTGTGTGTCAAGGTTTCAGCAGAGTCTCTCATTATACCCCACATCCATTTTTGGGCATCAGAGTTTGAGGACATTGATAAGCTGGAGCAGGCTGAAAAGAGGACAACACTGTGGGCCTGATCCTATCCAACTTTTCAGTGCTGATGCAGCTGTGCCAAGCAGATGTGTGCTGCAGTGCTTCATCCTGCAGTGGGGGGGGGCAGTCAGGGAGGCCTCCTCAAGGTAAGGGAACATTTGTTCCTTTGCCTTGGGGCTGCATTGTGGCTGCACTAATGCTGGAAAGTTGGATAGGATTAGGCCCTAAAATGCATTTGGTGTCTAGAAACTAAAGTCCTATGAGAAATAGGTAATTGAGTCTGGCATGTTTCTCCTGGAGAAGAATAAGGGGAGATGTGGCGGGGTCTCCGAGCATCTAAAGGGCTATCACACAGAAGACTTGTACACTCTATGATTCTGTGAGCAGGAAAGGAAAGCTAAATTCCCGGAGTCTGTCTGAAATGAACACATTTTCACAACCTTCCTAAAGGAAAGAGTAGGAGGAGGAGCCAAAGGTGGTGAGTTCTAGCCTCACTAAAGATTTATATTGGCCAAGGTGGCCCTTTGGGTAAACTGCTCCCCCAGACTGTTGAGGGTCTGGAAAATGTGCAGGCAACATATGAGACTGACTCAAAAGATGTTCTGAAAAGCAAGTCAGCTCAACCCTGTTGAAAATGTTGCTGTAGATAGCAATTGGCATTAAAATATAGAGAAAATAATGACAATTCACTTTCCCTTTTTGGCCTTCGTTCTTTTCCATGTTGCAGAGCAGGCCCCTGGAGCCTGTCCACAACCCAAAAAGATGTCCCTGCATCTGGGTTCTTTACCTTAACTCTGTGGTACGTGGTGGGCATCTACTACGATCTCAGAACCACAAGACTTTCACAGAACGCTATGGTGCAAACGAATCCAGTGTGACCGTTGCATTTTGGTCTTTTCATCTCACAGTCAACCTGGTGGGGAGGGGCTGCTAAGCTGAAGAGCCCCCAGGGTGTCTGAAGAAGGCCCAGGTTCAAGCTCTGAGCTGGGTAAAACCCCTGAACCTGAGAAAGTGACTGACACAGCAGAAGTGACATTGATACATGCAGCGGGGCTGCCCCAGGGGCAGCAAGGCCCAATGCGGGGTGCTAGTATGGGGCTCCCCACCATCCCCTTGCTCCCCACGGAAAGCCGGATGCTGGTGGAGAAGTGTCAGAAGTGCAGCATCTGGAAACAATTGACTTTGATGTGATAATTGCTCCCAAATGCTTCTGGGAAGCCCATTTCTGGTCAAATGGTCCCAGGTGGGTCCACTGGAGCTGACACTCTGCTTGCCTCACTGCACCGCCTTCCTATCTACTAGTCTCCTTCCTGCTGGGGTTCAGCAGTAGGTGTATATGCTGCTAGAGCCAGCTGGGCATGAGCTGGGAGAGGGCTAATTAATTGGAAGTGGGCATAAGTTCTCTAGGCCAGGGGTGCTCAATAGGTGGATCGAGATCTACCGGTAGATCGCAGAGTGCCGACCCCCCCTTCAGGTGCCTCTGGGAGGAAACACCGGGAGTAAGGCCCATTGTACTCAATGGGGCTTACTCCCAGGTAAGTGTGGCTAGGATTGCAGCCTCACAGCCTAATCCTAGGCATGTCTACTCAGCTGTAGGTCCTGTTATACTCAGTGGGGCTCAAGGTACACCAACATACATTGTACACATAAATGTTATATGTTATGATGGCGCGAACATTGTAAAAAAAACTCTGGTAGATCTCCGGGCCTTGCTGGGTTTCAAAGTAGCTCTTGAGCCAAAAAAGTGTGAGCACCCCTGCTCTAGGCCAAGGCTTGGACTGGGAATTTGGCAAAACACTCCATTGAGCTATTGACTGACGAAAGTTTTTAACTGATTAATTATCTACATTTAATTACTCAATCACTTTTTAAAGACTGTGCTTATCACTACAACTTCTCCATGAAGGGGTTTGTGTTTTTTTTTCATGTTGGAGATACTGAAGGACATGTGAGGAAATGTCCAGTTTAACAAAAGCTACTACCAGTTGTTAGAAGGAAAGGGTCCCTGTAACTTCTTCTTTCTCTTCCCAATTACAGTAACAGGCCAGAAACAAAGCAGGCTCAGAAAATCAACTAGAGGGCTGTTCGTGCTCATCCCTACTACTTAAAATAGTTTCTTATGCACTAAAGTCGGATGATTTTACAGATCAAAACCAGTGAATGGTCATTGCCTATCATGCTTTGACTGGCAAAAGGCCACCTTTGGCACACAAGCTGTTCATGCCAAAGGTCCCAGATTGCATCCCCAGCATCTCCTGATAAAAAAAAAGTCATGGGTAGCAGGGCTAGGAAAGGCCCTGCTCTGCTTGAGATGCAGGAGAGCCGCTGCCAGTTTTTACAGACAGCACTTCGCTGGGTAGTCTTGACTTCTCTGCAGAAAGCAATTTTATGTATTCAAGGCCATGACATGTTGACAATGAACAGTCCAACAACAACAACAACAGTATTTATATACCGCTTTTCAACAAGAAGTTCACAAAGCGGTTTACAGAGAAAATCAAACATCTAAAGGCTCCCTGTCCCCAAAGGGCTCACAATCTAAAAAGATGCAACACCAGCAGACAGTAACGAGAACAGACAGTGCTGGGGTGAGGTGGGCCAGTTACTCTCCCCCTGCTAAATAAAAGAGGAGCACCCACTTGAAAATGTGCCTCTTAACCAGTTAGCAGGGGTGAATTATGAGCTTCTCAGCACCCAGGGCTGCAGCGGCACAAAAATGGCTACTGCTGCATCCCAAGGGGCTGAGAAGCACTGCTGCAGCTACTCACTGTAAGCGAGACTACCCTGTGAAAGCCCCAGGTGGCCCTGATGGGTCTCCTCAAATATGTGGCTACTATTGATTCGAGGAGCCCCTTGTCAGGTCTCCTGGGCTGGGAGGGGGGTCAGGATATGGCGATAGGGCCTGGTACCATATCTGCCCCCTCTTTTCCCCCCACCTTCCCTCTGCCCCAGAATGCCTCCCCTTGCCTAGACTTAACTGCTCGTCCAGAGCTCCAGGAAGCAGTCCTCTGTCCGCTGGCTGGCACTGCCCAGTGTGGGCTCATGCTGAGCCAGCTCCAGCCTGGGGCAGACTGTCGCAAGCATGCCTTATGGCACATTTGTGACAGTATGTGCTGGCCACAGGCCAGAGTGTGGTGCTCAGGATCAGGCCCTAACTCTGCTATATTAGCAGTGACCCTGCTAACTGGGCAAAGAGGCACTTCTTCAAGTCTCCTCTTAGATCTAATAGGTGGAGAGTAACTATCCCTCTTCAACCCCAGCGTGGTGTCTTTCTAGTGACTGTTTGCTGGCGTCTCTTCTGCATTTAGATTGTGAGCCATTCAGTTTTTTATTTTGTCCATAAACCACTTTTTTTGTTGAAAGATAGTGCATGAATAATAATAATAATAATATGGAAGAAAAGGTGATAATAAAATAAAAACGTAATTCTGCTTTCTGCACCTTCTCATTTTGTAAAAACAAAACCCCAAAATCTGAAAAAAAACTCACATTTATTTGGTTTTTATTTATTATTTAATGGGGAGGTGCCTCTGTAATGACTGTGGTTGCATTTGCTGACACTATACTACCTATATCATCTACCTAGTACACTTTGAAAGTGATGAGAACGTATGACGATAGCGTAAGTTTTGAATAAAAACCAAGAGCACTGCTTTCTACATTTACACCTTTGGAAAACACCAAAATCCAGGGAAAAATGAAACTGTTTTCTTCCACCTCTAATGATGATCGATAATGGGCCTCCCCAAGGAAGAGGTTTCTGTTGATGGAGTGGCTGTGGCTACTTGGCAGAGCTCATGTTTTGTAAGCCGAAGCTCCCAGGCACGGCTTCCCCAGTAGGTCCAGCTGCAAGAACCTTGGGTAGCAAGGCATGAGAAGTCCCTGCTGGTCGGGTGAAGTGGATTGGCTGGGGCAGAGCGACTATCTCTGGAGGCAGACCCTCCAACCACAAACACTGCAGCTGGACAAGAGATCTGGAGGAGGGACCTGGCAGGAGGCTTATTGATGCAGATGGACAGAGGATCCTGTGAGTCAGAAAGAGGAGTTGTGCCTCTGTCATAAGGTGAGTGACTCTTTGGACCACCACCGCCTGTCAGGCCTGCGGGCGATGCCAGGTTGGAGGTGGGCACCTTGTGGCCTCTTCCTGCCTGCCACCTCTGGTTGTGGCCGGCCCATGCTTCCCGGTGAGGTCAAGGGAGGCCACCCACTCTGGTCCTCCTGCCCCCACCTTTCCTCCCGCTGCCTGGCAAAAAGGGTAGGTGGGCTGGCAGAGGAAGTCCCAGCTTTATCCGGGCACCACCTGCAGGCCTGGCGTGTGGTCCAAATAACCCATGGGGGGTCGTGATGACCCACGTGAGGGGAGAGCCAGGAGCTGACAGGACGCTGTGCCTGCCTGGGTCGCTCAGCGCCTGGCCAGGTCCCTCCAGAACTCCGGCGGGGCTGCAGCGCTAGCTCAGGAAGAGCCCTGCCGGACCAGGCCGAGGCCCCCACGCCCAGCGGCCCACCAGGCGCCCCCGCGAGCGCCCAAGAGTCCCGCCTGCACCCGAGGGAGCTGGCGCGGGCCTCCCGGCCTCGTCCTCTGCAGCTGCCGCCTCTGCCACCCCAGCCGCCCTTCCCCTGGCTGGGACGGCACTTACTTCTGAGTAGACAGGCCCAGGAATGTCACCCTGTTCACCCTTTCCGGGGAGCAGCCCCCACTGACTGGAACGGCACTTACTCCAGAGGAGACCCGCGTGGCTCGCAGCTGGGGAAGTTGAGGGCGGAGGTGCGGCGCGCGCGCGCCCGCCCGCGGGAGGGAGGGAGCCCGGGACGCCGCCGGAGCGCCCCTGGGCCGGGTCCGCTGGAGAGGCGGAGGCTCCGCGGGAGGCGCCGGCGCCCTCCTCCAGCGCCCGCTCGCCCGCCCCCCTCCTTCCTTCCTTCCCGGGCACGTGGAGCGGGGCGTGCGTATGCAGAGCAGCGGCGCGCGGGTACATAAGCCGGGAGCAGCGCAGCGCAGCGCCGCACGCCCCGGGAAGCCCGCGCAGAGAGGACCGGAGCCCCGACGGCGCGCGTGAGGCTGCCCCGCGCGCGCTAGCAGGCATGGAGGTGCAGGTGGGGCTGGGCAGGGTCTACGCGCGCTCCCCGAGCAGGACTTTCCGCGGCGCCTTCCAGAGCCTCTTCCAGAGCGTGCGCGGAGCCTTCCAGGCCCCGGCGGCCGTCGGAGCGCGCGAGGAGCCCGCGCAGCAGCAGCAGCAGCAGCAGCAGGCGGCCGGCAGCGCCTCCTCGTCGGCCAGCCCGCGCAGGCAGCCGCAGCCCGGCTCGCCCTCCTTCCTGCCCCTGGACGAGCCGTCGGCGGGCGGCAAGGCGGAGGAGGGCCGCGAGCCCCCCGCGAGCAGCGCCGCCGCCGGCCCCTCGGCGCTGCTGGGCGCGCCCTTCGCGGGGGACCTGAAGGAGCTGCTGGGCGAGGGCGCGCTGCTGGCGGAGGGCGCGGGCGCGCCGCCCAAGGAGGACTACCTGGGCGAGGGCCCCGCCAAGGAGCTCTGCCGCGCCGTGTCCGCCTCGATGGGGCTGGCGCTGGAGGCGCTGGAGGGCGGCGGGCCCGAGCTGGCCGCCCCCCCGCCGCGCGGCGACTGCATGTTCGCGCTGCCCCACGCGCGCCCGCTCGGCCCGGCCGGCGGCTGCAAGATCGTGGAGGCGGCCGAGCCGGAGGGCGCCGAGGGCGCGCTGCCGCCGCTGGACCTCTACAAGCCCGAGCTGCCCGAGCCGCCCGCGCCCTTCTTCGGCTTCCCGCGCGCGCTGGGCCCCGCGCACGGCCGCATCAAGCTGGAGGGCCCGCTGGACTACTGGGGCGCGCAGTGCCGCCGCCCGCCCGACGTGCCCGCCGCCCTGGCCCCGCACTACGCCGCCGCCGGCCCGCCCGGCCCCGCCTGGCACCCCTTCTTCGCCGACGACGGGCAGCTCTACGGGCCCTGCAGCAGCGCCGCCCCCGAGGCCGCCCCCCCGGGCCCCTTCGCCCCCTACCGCAGCCCCGCGCCCGCCGCCCAGGACGGCGCCGACGCGCCCGCCGAGCTCTGGTACCCGGGCGGCGTGGTGGGCCGCGTGCCCTTCGTGCCCGCCGCCGGCTGCATCAAGACCGAGATCGCGCCCTGGGTGGAGGGCTACGCCGGCCCCTACGGAGACCTCAGGTGAGCCGCTGCCCCGCCCCACCCGTCTGCTGCACGCCTCTGCGGCCCGGGTCCTGCCCGACCTCCCAGCGCCGGTGCAGCCGCGCCAGCAGTTCCCCAGCTCGGGGCGCGTTTGTTCCCTTTCCTCGTGGCTGCACCGGCATTGGGATTGGGCCCCAAGTCCCAGCGGTTGCAGTGAGACTTCTGAGTAGACGTGCCCAGGATTGGGCAGTAAGAACGCAGTAGACTTTCCTCCGAGTAGACCTGCCTAGGATTGCAGTGTTGGGATAGTGCAGCGGGGGGGGGGGATTGGTGGTCACCCTCTCTCTGCAGCAGGCATTTTCTAGAGATGGTCTCAGCCAGGCTTCGGGGGGGGGGGGGAAAGGTTGAGCTGGATGAGCTGTGGAAACCCCCCCCCTCCAACTCCTGTTAGCACCTCTGTGAATCTAGACACTCCAGCCCTGAGCTGCCTGCACCTTGGTCCTTGAGCACATTTGCTCAGAGGTGATCCTCACTGAGTAGTGCCTAGTGAGGGCTACTCACAGGTCCGTGTGCATCGGCCTACAGCCTGCTCAGGAGCTTCTCCTGGTGAAAATCCTTCCCCTGACTTCTTCCCAAGCAGTTTGCAAATCAGTTCAGGGCCGGGATTGCTGTGCTTCTTTGTTCCTTTAGCCCCAAGTGCATTTTAGACTCCTTGCAAGTTTTGCTTTCATTTGGCAACAACAACGTCCTGGGTTCTTAACTGAAACAGTTCCACTCATCTGTCGAAATGGAGGAGCCCTTTTTTTTTTCCCCATTTTTATTTGGGCTAATGCTGGCTAATGCTTGAGTTTATAGGTTGCTTCTCACAGCGTAAAAGGACCTGCACCCATCTTTCCGTACTGAAACTCAAGATGCTGGAAGGTGATTTAGCGATCCATCAGAGATAGGTGCTGGTGATTCATTTTTCAAGTAGCTCTGCATGATTTGAGGTGCTTATCAGAGTCTTTTGATAACCATCTAATTGCAGGCTTCCGTTTTTTGCTTGTTTGTTCAAATGCAACTTTCTAGAACTGCTGATGTACCACAGAGAGATGTTAAGCTCTGCAAATTTGCTCTCATAATTAGGAGTGATAGCTCCGTGCTGAATTTTAACTAGTATAGAGGCTGAATAGAGATTGCGTATTTAATTTAACTTCTATACAATTACAGAATTCTATTTACAGTGTTCTCTTTTCACCAAACAAGTTCTGAGAATTTAGCAAGAAGCAGTGATGGCCGTCAACATTTGGATCTGCGTATTCCTAAAAAAGGAAAATAGTTTAGTTGATGGGAAGTAGCAAAGTCTAGAAGTGGTAAAATAATAGCATGTATATGTGCATCTGTGTATCAAGGAAATGCTTCCTCTGTAGTTAATGAGAACACCTTAGACCCAGCTGCTCTGTGTAGCAACATTGGGTTTGGTGTGCTATAGGATTGGTGAACTCTTGACTCTTACTCTCCCCCACCTTGTGCCTTTCTCCCACAACTGGCTGATTTAGAGCCCAATCCTATGCATGCCTACTCAGAAGTAAGTCCCATTATAGTCAGTGGGGCTTACTCCCAGGACAGCATGGATTGGATTGTTGCAGCACAATCCTGTCCACACTTTCCTGGAAGTAAGCCCCATTGACTCTAATAGGACTTCCTTCTGAATAGACATGCATAGGATTGGGCTGTTGATATTATAGGTTCTTACAACTTTTAAAAGTGAAATTTTGCCTGCTGTTCGGTTGACTGATCCATGGAATGGTTGAAGGCGCTTGAGTGTTCTGCGCACAGTTCCTATTCTGCCAGCCTCCTTGTCGCCAGTGGTGCTTGGCGTTGACATTCACGGCGCAAGGCCATGGCTTAAAATGGAGATGGGGGTCAGTTCTTTCCCAGAATCCAGCGGAGAGCGACTTGGACTCCTTGAACACCTTGTGCTGGTGCTGTTGATGTAAAGATTACTTTATTTGTCCAGGCGATAAAGCATCTGTCACAAGCAGTAAATCCTCTACGAATGTTTTTTGTAGGGGCAGGACAAGCAGTGGTCTCTAGTAAGCTCTCTAGACTTTGGTCTCAACCAGTCCCATTGGTTTATAAATAAATTGTGCAGGACCTGGGCTTGCAACCTGTTGCCTCTGCCTTTAGTTTCAGTTACTTAGGTGCTTGATATGCCACAATTGCCTTACTTTGGTAACCGCCAAAGTATTGCCACAAATTGCTTGACATGCTACAATTGATATGCCACAATTGTGTGTGTGTTTACTATTGCAGTCTTGTCTCTCAGTCCAGAAAGAAATTAAGTTTAAACGGTAAACACTTGAATCCATTTAATGTCATGGAGTACAAACTGGTTTATACTATGATTCTTAAACATATTTGATGAGACAGAGACCCGACCAGTTTCCACAGAATTTTTTTGTGCACTTTGGATTGTGTCTCAAGAGTCTTAAAATTTTAGCACAGCGCTGACGCTTGGCCATCCTTTTTAGGCATTTAGTTTGGGGAGTAACTAATTAGATTGATAGTATATCTATTTCATTATAGTACATCTATTTCAGAGACAACAATAGATCTATTTATATCTATTTTAGATGTACATCTATTGCAGAGACTCAGGTGAGTGTTGCAGACTTAAAAAAGACAAATGAAAGCCTGCTCCAATGGTTCATAATCTGAAGGGAATAGAGAAACAGTTTCAGAAGGGGGGAAAAAACCCAACTTATCTAAAAGTTGCAGAGTAGTGTTGCGGTAAGGGTATAACTTGGGTTGCAGTCCTATACATGCTTCTATGGGAGTGAAGTGGGACTTGCTTCTGAGTAGGCATGCATAGGTTTGTTCAGTTAGGATCCTTTTATCAATCCTTGCAAAATGCTACAAAGGTATTTTATGGTGATAGTACAGCCTAGTTGGTAGGTACAAAACTCAGGCTTATTTGCATGCAAACTGTGATACACACCCCAATGTTGGGGTAGACTTGCTCAGCTGTTGATGCTTTTGACTCTTTTCATCTCTGATGCATGTTGGGAAACTGAGAGAAAGCTATGATTTGAAGAAGACATGAGTTTCCCTAATTTCAAAGTAATTAAACATAGTTGACGCACACCTGCAAAACTGTGTAAAACTTTTGTGTGTGAAAATTGCATCATGTAGTTCTCTTTTCCACAGCTCAAGTTGTCCGCCATTTTCTCCAAATGTTGCTAATGCAGTTCCAGCAGTAATGTCAGCTGTTACTGCTGACACAAGCTCGCATCCCTAGTTTTAGTTCAGACCCCATATGTATCAGTCCTAATTGTGGTAGGACACTGTCGTGGCCTTGAATCATTGCTGCATGTTGAATATGGTATGGGTTTAGTGCGAGCAAGTGTGAAGCAAGTATATGTTCCTTCTGAGGCTAAAAAATTGTGCAGATTCCCTTGAGGCTGAAGTTTAGTAGCCATTGGCACCTGGAAAATTGGAATGTCAACGCAGTTTCCCTTGGTTCATGGAATATGTATAATAATTGCAGGCTTATGTGTTTTTCAATTTATTCTTGTACCTATAGCAAGAATCAACAGCACCCAGAAACTTTGGGACGGGTAGTGTAAAAAGTGAAGATAGCGTAAGACAATTGCCTGCATAGCGTGTGAGCTGCCCATCTTCCGTCTCTTCCAGAGAAGTCCTGATTTTGATTTAAATCAGGCTATTATGGAGTAAGTGGTTTTAGATTGTTGTTGTTGTTAATAGTATTTTATGTACTGCTTTTCAACAAGTACCACCTTGCCTCACAATTTTACCAATACTTTAAGCATTTAAATTGCTCTTGGAATGTCAGACTGAAACATGTGTTAGTCCCTCTGTCCCCATATGGGGAAGTATTCTACATTTTATATACTGGGAGCTGGACACCCAGAAATTTGATATACGAGTGTACAGAATCGACTCTGTGCTTCTTAAATTCGAAGGGGAAAAAAATAGACACATCTGTGGGCATTGCATTGATGTAGCTAGAGGGGGTGCAAAAAGCCCCTTTGCTCCCACTGCCTGGAATGGCTCCGAAGGGGAGGGGAAGGGGCCCCTTGTGTGCTGCAGTAAGGCTCCCTGCAAAACTTAGTGCTTTGCACCCCTTCTAGCTATCCCACTGGGCAGTTGAATTTACTTTCCTTTATTTACCTTTATCTTGGGCCTAGCCTAATCCAGAGCTCCAAGGAATTTAACGGAAAGTCTCCCATTGACGTCAAGGGGCTTGGATTCGCTCTTTACATTTAACGACCTAGAGTCCCATTACGACTTGGAAGTACGCTGGTCTGTACGGCTGAATATCTCTGGTCTCTTGTGGCAGTCTTGACTTGTGTTGGAAATATGGAATGACAGCGGTCTAATGGATCGCTATTGGTGCAGAGTGCATGTATTGCATTTCAGTACAGCGTGCCCCTGGCTGTCATGGAAGCTGTATGGTGGTGCCATTTTAGCAAGGAGGTGCAGGGCTCAATCCTATCCAACTTTCCATTGTCGAAGCAACCGCAATGCAGCTCCAAGGTAAGGAAACAAACGTTCCCTTACTTGAGGAGGTCTCTTTGACTGCCCCCCCCCACTGCAGGACGCAGTGCACGCTCTATTGGCATGGCTGCATTGGCGCTGGAAAGTTGGATAGGATTGGGCCTTCCGTCTCCTCTTGTTTCACCCTTCCCAACCCATAACTAAGTCAGTTTCTTGATGTTTATTTTTTGCAGGCCCCCTAGTCAGAGCTTTGAAGTAGGGCTGCCTTAACTTTGGGGAGCTGTAAATGTTTGTGAATTGGCTAGAATGCTGCTGGGGTGTCTTTCCTTATCTCCCTATATAAAAGGGCAAGAGATGCGGTTGCAACCCTGCTGAAATTCTGGCCCTGCTAAATGCTGTTCATTTCAATAGAAGGACTAGACCAGTGGTTGCACATTGAAACCAGTTGTACTGAAAAGTGTTTAAGCCTACCTTAAAGGAAGTTACCTTTTATTATTTTTTAAAAAGCTGACTGCTCAGATAAGAGACCTGGAATGTCTGTTTTCTGATACCGAATGCTCTTGCCTTAGGTCAGGGGTGCTCAATAGGTGGATCGCGATCTACCGGTAGATCGGGAGGCAAAATGAGTAGATCGCGGAGTGCCGACCCCCCCCCCTTTCAGGTGCCTCTGGGAGGAAACACCGGGAGTAAGGCCCATTGTACTCAATGGGGCTTACTCCCAGGTAAGTGTGGCTAGGATTGCAGCCTCACAGCCTAATCCTAGGCATGTCTACTCAGGAGTAAGTCCTGTTATACTCAGTTGGGCTCAAGGTACACCAACATACATTGTACACATAAATGTTATATGTTATGATGGCGCGAATATTGTAAAAAAAAACGCTGGTAGATCTCCGGGCCTTGCTGGGTTTCAAAAAAGTGTGAGCACCCCTGCCTTAGGTAATCTTATGTATTGCAGACGCTACTAACTTGCCATTGTTCTGTTTGGCCCCTTCCCCAGGCTTATATTAATTAATGATGCTGCATTTTGTGAATCCAGATTATAGTTTTTACCTTATCGATCCTTCCCCCTTTATTGCCTCTTAACACTTCCTCCTTTGACTTATCGATCCTTCCCCCTTTATTGCCTCTTAACACTTCCTCCTTTGACTTTGTCATTTGCCATCGGTTTCTCACACAGCCTTGCAGGAGTCGGCTGAAGCATGGACCAAGGTTGAAACAAAGCAAGAACGATCCCTGGTGCTTTGTAGTGTTTAAGTTGTATCTGCTACTGAGTGATATTAACAACTGCTTCACATATAGCTTTTGTACTCGCTAGCATTTTAAAGTAAAGAGCAGCTGAGGTTGTGTGTGGTCTTAACACAGATCAATCTCCTTGGAGATTATTTATTCCCTTCAGGACATGGTCGGCATGTAACTCTGTGATTAGCTGCCTGGTGAGTGGCTTTTGATTTACTCCTGATCGAAGGAGATAAGCAATGACTAAATTGCTTGTGCTCAGATAAGATTGCTGATTTATATCTGTGATCCATCTTTTGCAAACAGCTGGAGTGAAAGCAGAGAATTGCATCCATTAAAGTGGTTTTCTGTCAGTTCTCTTTCCCCCACCCTACTTTTCAGTTGAGTGAAACCATTTTTTGGCTCAAAGACCACACTTTACCTATCCAAGGAACGGTTCGATCATTGGAGGAACACCTTGCAAATTGTAGCATGCCCTGTAATAGGACAGGAGAGAATGCCTAGGAAACTCTCTGTCTTGGCTGACGGGGCAGGGCTGTCTCTCAACGCTTACAGTCCAGCCCCAAATCCATTTTAGGATACAGCACTCTGCTGTCTGTCAAATTGTTTCTGGCTCAAATTTCTAGGGAACTCACCCAAGATCCTGGGTATCTGCTTGATATCCACATGAGCATCTTAGACACAATATGGATCCATTCATATCGTAGCACTGACTGCAAAGCCTTACTAGAGCCAGTGTGAGGCTTGCTGTCGCACCTCTGCCACCCTTCTCTGTTCTCCAAGGCGTCCCAGTCCCAAACTCTGAAACTTTGCCTTCGGTGCCTAAGGCTAAGCACTGGGATCTGTAATCCAACGGCTGCATTTTCAATAAGACATTGCTGTATGTTTCAGTAAGAACAGAATTCATCAGCAAACATTAAGGCAGGCCTACGAAAGCTATCACAGGAGCTTAAAATAACACTAGAATGTTAAGACTGTTGCCTCACTAGTTGGTGTTGGCTCTTAAAGCTGTTGATCCTGGTGCTGGTGAGTTGGAAATATTCTGTTCCAGCTCTGCGCAATGAGGAAAGTGCCACTGGGCATGTCAGAAGTGCCTTGCCTCCCTCCCTGAGTAATTAAACTAGCTTCAGTGCATGCAGAATGAGGGGCTGCCAGGTACAGCCTGTGGGGAAGCTCACTGTTTTCTCCCCACTGTGATCGGTTCTCAGGCAGGCGCCTGCCCTCTGAAACTTGGGGTTCTTTCTTGGCTGCCCTTCTCCACTTCTTTAGTCTTGGGCAGGACCTTCATTTTTGTAACACTGTTCTAATCACTTGCTCTTTGCCGTCCAGTCCTAAAGCCTTTCCCACTCTTTCTTGTGTGTGTGTGTATCATTTCCTTGCTTGTGGCAGGCCTTGTTTAGCTGTTTATATACAAGAGGGAAAAGTAGGTCATTTTAGCCTTGGTGCCGCTGCGGAGATCAGGACCGGTTGACCAGGTCTGGTTAATGGGTGCTTTCTTGGAGCTTCTTCCACCTGCTGGCTGCTGATCCGAATCTCAGGCCTCCATGCTGCTGAGCAGAGTTTGGTTTCTTTCCGCTGGCAGGCAGCCGCTGAGTTTGCTCTTGAAATGGGTGGTGGGGATGGAAACATCTTCTTGGCCAGGGCGTCTCAACGTTTTCTTGTTCCCGGCCCCCATCCTGAGCCTCACTGACCACTGTGCCCCCCCCTCGTCAGAGTCACTCTTAGGCTGAAATTCTATCCACACTTATCTGGGGGTAAGGTCCGTTGACTATAGGACTTACTTCTGAGTAGACTTTGCATAGGATTGGGCCCTAAGTTGGGAAAAAACTTTCCCAAAAAAGTTGGGAAAAACTTTCCATCTGCACTGTTTGTTCGAAAAATCGGCACTTTATTTCTAAGTAAGGAAGAAAACTCTCGACGACATAAAATGTATGGTTGCCATGTAAGGCTTGCTAACAGAAAATATTCTGAGAGTTGGCACTGCATTCTGTGCAGTCCTTGAGACAAATTCAAAATATGCCTGGCAGTTAAGCTTGAGTGCTTCCCTCAGTAACTTCTTGTGCCCCCCAATGTCCTGTCTTTTCCTTGACCCCCCTCCTGAAGTATGGCATGACCCCTTGGGGTGCCTGGTGCCCCACACCGAGAACTACTGCTCTTTGCTCTGAAAGAGAGTCTCATCATTTCTTTCCTCTTTTGAATGTTGTTGTTGATTGATCTTGGAGGATGAGGCTTTAAGGGGGTGAGAGGGCCAATTGTTCTGCAGGTTAGGACCGGGTTTGAAGCTGTCGGCTTGTGTGCATTTATAGTGCCTTGTCCTTGGGGACCAAGAGGGTTGCTGTTTGCAAGGCTGTAGCGTAGACCATCTTGCTAAACTCACTTAAAATTTAGCAGAGAGAAAGTGGAGAAGAGCTCGATTTCTCACCCCTGCCCATCGGGGTTGCTTTCCTAAGCTTGTCGCGGAGACACGGTGCATTACGCTTTGGTAGCCTGCCAGCTTGTGGTGGTTGTTTGGGGTGTGTTTAGTGTTGTCACCAGTCACCATCCAATGTGATCCAATTGGCTGCATTTTAATATGTTCCAATTCAGAGCTGAAAGTGGTTCAGAAGAGATAACTGCAGCGGCAGACAATTGAGAAATAAGTAGGGGATTTGGTCATACTTGCTTTAAACTGTTCTGTTTATCTTTTCAACAAAATGACAGGATGCCCCTAGCTGCTGATTTGTAAATGGACTGTGGTAGGAGGGTGTGTGGGGGCAGGGGGGTGGAATAGAAAAATGACAGACAGGTCCTTAAATAGATTAAAATTAATCAGAGATGAAAAATACCTTGGGTAAAAAAACAAAACCCTATCCAGGTGGTACATGTGGCCAGTCTCCGTAGCTGCACATTTTTTTATCCTGCCTCTCTTATTCTCTTAGCCAAATTATTTGTTAATTATACCCAGAGTTGTTACATCCTGTTGTAAAGTAGATTGTAATCTGCAGAATGGGTGCTGCTGTCTCTGAATGTTTGTGTGAATTCTTTTTTTTTTTTTGCAACATTTAACATAATATTGCTGATGGTTTGCCCCTGCAACTGTAATACTGCTGTCTCATAACAGTAACATCAAAATGTTACCAGAAAAAGATATCATAGTATTTGGATAAAAAGCAACAACAGCAGCCTGATAATAAAGCAGACATAGTAGGTAACAAGCAGCAAAAAATACATGGAAAAGTTTGTCTGAATCTTTTATCTCTGCCAGCTTAAAATACACATGCTCCTGTGTAAACAGATTCTGCTTTCAGACATTGCCTCTTGGAAAGTGGTTTGTGGGTCAGAAAATCAGAATATTTGCTTATCAATCTGTTTTGGGGCAACACATTGCTGCCTCATTAATCCAGATAACCTAGTCAATGCTTTGGTGTTTAGGTTTCCAATCTAGGGAAATGTAGTCATGCTTAAATTTGGTGGAAATGAGGATTCGGTGAGTCACAAGTCCCAAACTTAAGCACAGCTGACTTCCTCTCTGAACTGGAAAAATGTGCGCCCTGTGGGACCCAAAGCTCAAAGTTTTTCTCTTTTAAATCTTGAATGTTTGTTTATCCTCCTTTTCCATCTTGAAAGTAAATTATTTGGGCACTTTCAGTTGTTAAGATTAAATGGGATTCTTCCACCAAAACTTTGGACCGTGAGGTTTGTATGTAAGATCGAAGCAACTTACGTAATTCTTTTTTAAAAAATTTATGAATTTTACTCTAACATGTTGCTTCCCTGCGGTGAACTATTTGGATAGTGAAAATTTTTAGAAACAAGTTTTGCAGGTCTAGCAAATTGGAATCTTTAATTTTCACATGTGGCTGAGTCTTTGTATGTGGCGCGGGGCAAAGTGAAACCAGATTCGATGGAGTTTAAAGCAGTCAAAGTTCAGATGCTGCAGATAATTTTTTCAAACATGTCCCCGTTTGGTGTTGTTTAAAAATAGGATCGGGCCCCTCTTATTTTTAATGGGTCCCTCTGACCTTTCTTCTTCCATTTAATGGTAATAGTATGTAGATATTTCTTTTGAAGAGAAGTGGTGCGTGGAAGAATGCTGTTTCTGAAACCTGCCCTTCTAGCCGACTTTCGGATACGCT
Source organism: Tiliqua scincoides (assembly GCF_035046505.1). NCBI lineage: Eukaryota > Metazoa > Chordata > Lepidosauria > Squamata > Scincidae > Tiliqua > Tiliqua scincoides. Next base: position 18,461,836 of record NC_089832.1, on the reverse strand, counting down.
CCCAAAGTCCATGGATTGCTAGAACCGGTTTTATGTACTGTGAAGTCCAGATAATTGTGAAACTCATTGATGTGATAAATCCTGTGTTCTGTTCTAGAGGGAGGGATCTGAATAATATTTTTCCCTCTTCACCTTTTCAAAAAAAACCTTTTATCTTTATTAGCCTGAACGAAAAAGCCAAGAGTTCTGCATCTCATGGCTTCTTGCCTGTGTCTTACTCCTCGCAAGCCTCGAAGTCATGAACTTTGAAGTCTGAGAGAGAGAGAGAGAGAGAGAGAGCGCGGCTGCAAGTATTTGAATGAGCCCAAGAAGCAGACTACATGTCTTAATTCTTTCACGGTCCTTTCCCACAGGCTAGAAAACAAAACGCGGGGCTGTGTGTGCTTTACGTCGGGCTGCTCTTGGTGGTGGTTTAGAGTCGCTTCCAGTCAATGCCGGAGGCCGCAGCCTGCCGTGTGGGGTCAGTGGTTCCTCGGGAGCAGGTTGCGTGGACATTCCCCAGGTTCAGTGCAGGCTCAGCACAGCGTGCCTGTGGGGACCGTATGAAGCCTTTGGAGGTCTCGGGAAAGCAACCCAACAGACTGCCTGAGCAAGTGCTGACTTGGGTCTGCCAGGGTGCTGTGCTTTCTGAAAGGCGCTGTGGGTCAGTGGGTAGGTGGCACATTTGGAGGCAGTAGGCAGGTGCCCTCCTGCAGACCGGCCCTGCCTCGAGGCAGGCATGCAGGTTCTTCCTTGAGGTCTGAGCTCTCGCCATTTTTCTTCTCCTTTTTTTTAATGTGCTCTTTTTTTCTTTGTCTAGCTTTCTTCTCTGATCAGGATCTGAGACAGACCCTGCAGTGTGCTGGGGAGACAATGCTCACCCTTGCTCCGTCCCATTACCATGGCAGTGGCTGCAGAGTGGTCCAGGATCCCCCTCCCCTCTATAACCCTGGAAGTCTGGGAGAGTGCAGAGGTCCACAGCAGCACCTGCTGAAGAGCACTTTTACTTACACCTCACCAAAGACAATAGGAAAAAAAGCGTGCCTAGAGTCCTTCATAAGTACGCCTCTCTGCCCAGCCCAGAGGCTGGAAAAGCGAGCACCAGAGGCTAATCTCTGGTCCTGCCTTTGTTTTTGTGCTAAGGTTGGGGTGGGGTGGGGGGAACCAGAACTAAACAGTCCCACAACAGAGAGGCGCTGTCTGCCCTCTGAGAACCAGACAGGCAGATACTGCAAAGGCCAAGACTCATTTCCAAGCACAGTAAGAAGAGTTTTAAAAGCAAAAGATACATAAAGTAAATAAGATGCAGGCAATACAGCTTAAGAACATAAGAACAGCCCCACTGGATCAGGCCATAGGCCCATCTAGTCCAGCTTCCTGTATCTCACAGCGACCCACCAAATGCCCCAGGGAGCACACCAGATAACAAGAGACCTGCAAGGCATTCTGGGAATTGTAGTTAAGAACATAAGAACAGCCCCACTGGATCAGGCCATAGGCCCATCTAGTCCAGCTTCCTGGATCTCACAGCGGCCCACCAAATGCCCCAGGGAGCACACCAGATAACAAGAGACCTGCAAAGCTTCCTGGGAATTGTAGTTAAGAACATAAGAACAGCCCCACTGGATCAGGCCATAGGCTCATCTAGTCCAGCTTCCTGTATCTCACAGCGGCCCACCAAATGCCCCAGGGAGCACACCAGATAACAAGAGACCTGCAAGGCATTCTGGGAATTGTAGTTAAGAACATAAGAACAGCCCCACTGGATCAGGCCATAGGCCCATCTAGTCCAGCTTCCTGGATCTCACAGCGGCCCACCAAATGCCCCAGGGAGCACACCAGATAACAAGAGACCTGCAAAGCTTCCTGGGAATTGTAGTTAAGAACATAAGAACAGCCCCACTGGATCAGGCCATAGGCCCATCTAGTCCAGCTTCCTGTATCTCACAGCGGCCCACCAAATGCCCCAGGGAGCACACCAGATAACAAGAGACCTGCAAAGCTTCTTGGGAATTGTAGTTAAGAACATAAGAACAGCCCCACTGGATCAGGCCATAGGCCCATCTAGTCCAGCTTCCTGTATCACACAGCGGCCCACCAAATGCCCCAGAGAGCACACCAGATAACAAGAGACCTCATCCTGGTGCCCTCCCTTGCATCTGGCATTCTGACATAGCCCATTTCTAAAATCAGGAGGTTGCGCCCAATCCCCTTTTAAAGGCGCCCAGGCCAGATGCTGTCACCACATCCTGTGGCAAGGAGTTCCACAGACCAACCACATGCTTCCCATTAAAGCCTATTAAAGCTTCCCATTAAAGCCGAGTGTTCAGCTAACCTCAGACAGTTGGTTGAGGAAGGTTGAGCCATGAATGCGTCAGGCTGCAGAAAGTGGTTGTGCACTGATGGGAAGGCTGTTGTGGTGTCGCTGAAGAACCCGGCCAGGGATGGCATGGCTTTGATGCACCCCACTGTTTTGGAACACCTTCCAGGAAGCATTGGAGAGGAACGTTTCTTACTGTGAATTTCTGTTCTCTTTGCCTTCTAGAGGAGGATGTGGTCTTCTCTTGGCTTGCACCAACCCAGTTAAGGCTTCTGCCTTTGCTGTGCATGCGGGGTGGTAAGCAAGGCCACCTCGAGAGGGTACCCCTCCTTGTCTGTGGTCAATGTTGGATTGGGGCTTCTGGCCCTCTCCCAGTTCTGATGTGCTTCCAGTTGTAGAGCGCCTGGGGGGAGTTGAAGGGTGCTTTCTGCTCTTCCAGTCTGGTCTGGTGGATGGGGTAGATCCTCACCAGAAGAGAGCACTCTTGAGTAGCTGCAGGAGGAGGAGCTACCCAGTTGGTTCAGAGTGACCTCTAGAAGGCGTAGGGAACAGGAATTCATGGCAATGTTCCTTCACTTGGCAGCTGGCCCTTCGACTTGCGAGTCTTTTTCCTTTGGAGGCCTGCCAAAGCCTGTGCTTTTAAAAAAAAAAAAAAAAAGTAGTGGAAGACATTTGTGCTCGGAGATTTTGGTGGCCATAAACTGGGTAAGATAATAGGATCATAAACACTGGTGCATTATTTCTTCATTTCATAGTGCTTTGAGTGAAAGCTCATATCAGATACTTTTTGCAGGCCTGTGAAGTAATTTTCATTCCCATATTATTTTAAGTTCATGGTTTCTGACCATCACTCATCACAATTGCTTTTGTAACCTGAACCTAATGGAAACTGTGCATCGAAAGAAAATGCTTCTGCACCAACCAGCCTTTTATTGAGTCCACCCCTCGGCCCCTGTTACCTTATAGCTCAGGGTTGCCCCCACTAACCTGTGGTATCTCCTCAGCATCCAGGGTAGAGAAGGGCCTCTCCCAGGCAAGTGCCTGCATGAAGCGGCCTTGTGCTGGAGGAGAGCAGCATTGGCTCAGAGTGACCTGGAGAGTGCCCCGCCTCAGTATCTTGATTCAGGCTTGGCCTCTGCAGCTCTCCGTTGCTTGATGGGGCTTCATCCTGACTGCAGAGCGAAGGAGAGAGGGTGTCTCTTCGCCTTGTCTTTAGCCGCCAAACTTTGCTGCATCAAACCATTCCAGCTGAGCACTGCTCACCCTTTTAACATGGCTGTGAAACCGATTCTTGCTGATACTTGGCAATCCCAGCCTGGTGTCCTCTTCTTCGTGTCCCTCCTCTGATGCCATGCCTGGAAGTCTAAATCAAGACAAAAGGCAAGGATGAGCCCAGAACTCCCTCCTCATTTGTTTGGACTGGTTTGGGTTTGCAGTAGCCATTATCCAGTGGACCATTGGAACATTAATTTAAAAAAAGAAGTTGGGTGGTTCTGCTAGAAGGCAGTGATCTCAGTGATACCAGACATTGCGTGGCACATTTCCTCTTCGACAAAAGCACCACCGACCTGGAGGGTGGACATGGCAGGCAATGCAAACCATGTTCCCCCCCCCATGGAGGGAGGGGGAGGAGGATTAACGTGAGCCCAAGGCCTTTGCCTGCCTGTTCTCAAATGGCAAACTCTGGCTTTTCCATTAAGTCTGAATGTGTGCTGTGGGTGCCATCTATTCTGACTTGCCTCCTCTTCCTCAGAGACTCTTGAGATGGCAGTGAGTTTTGCTGGAACTGGGGAGGGGGCAGGTGGAAGAAAGCAAACCCTGGGATTAGGACTATGTCTTTAAGGCTCTGCATGTGCTGGTGGGTCAGAGAGGCAAAGGCAATAGGATTTGTCTGTCTGGGATGAGTTAATGATTACTCACCCAGGTAGAGCCACCAAGTAAGGCAAGGGCTGTCAGGCTAGTCAAGGTTGTTTTCAGGCCTAGTGCACTTGGGAGTCCCCTTGTCTCTCTAGTTCTAAGGTCCCAGGTGCAGCACTCCAGAATCGGCAGCAGTGGCGGGCTGTAATTTAAATTGACATCCTCTGAAGAGCACAGGAAGCACTGTGTGTGTGTGTGTGTGTGTGTGTGTGTGTGTGTGTGTGTGTCTTCTCCCCTTTTGGCTATGGAGATGAACCTACCAGGAACTAGATGTGCTGCCAGATCTTTCTTGAATCTAAGGCAAATTTTGAGATCCTTGGGCACAATCTTGGTAGGAATCTGAGGGAGGCTAAAGGAATTTCAGGAATTCTAGTGAGATCTCTTGGCGTTGTGCACAGACCTTTGCCCAGTTTGGTCTAAAGTAAGATTTTGACAGGCACGTGGCTCTGGTGAGTCCGCACTTTACATCTTGTCTTACAATAGTGCAGATGTGATTGCCCCCAAAACTGGAGAAGCTGAATTTTGCCCAAACCAGTATGCAGCTTAGTAAATGGCCTCTCCCTCTCACACCCCCAATGTTTTCCTTTACCAATTTTCAACCCTTTTCATGTCATGGCAGATTGAGAAGGTGCTAAAATTGTAAGGTCAATTTTTGGACAGTTAACAAGGAACACTTCACTGCTGGCTGAGGGGCACACATCACCCCGTGGCCCTACTAATAAATGACTCCCCCCAAACTCCTTCGGCACAGCTGCAGACCATCCGCAGCACACCAGTGTGTTTGAAACAATGGTTGAAAATTGCTGGCCTACCTCCTCAGCACGTGTGAAAGGGTCTCCTTCCATTCCTCGTCCCACTGAAGAGGGAAGGGTGAGGTGCATGTCAGGTGCGTCCCTTTCCTCAAGCCCTTGCCGTTGCTACACTAACCAGGAGAAAGGCAGGTAGGCTGAGATATGTATTTTTTGTGAAGGCTGCAGCCCATGCAGTTATTCTTGCAGACTACAGCTCCTATCAGTCACCAAGCATTTCTGTCTTCCTGGCACACCAGTGGAAAGACAGGAGAAAAGGGGGAAAGCATTGGATGGGCAGAGTGAGGGAAAAGAGGAGGAAGTTTAATACACCTTGTAGTTTACTTTTGGCATGTGAAAGTCCATGCAAAGGACAGAGCAAGAGTGACTTTTCTGTCCTCACAGCCATTCCTGTGCTCTGAATTTTTCTTGAAACTTTGCATATTGTTCTCGTCCAGAGAGGCAAGGCTGTGAGCAGTGAGACCTCAGTCCTGATCACTGGAAATCGAGAGTCTATCCAGCTTCTAGGCTTGCAGCGGTCTTGGCCTCCACACTTGCAAGAAAATGCCTGTACAGAAAGTCTAGAAACTTGCTTTAAAAAACAAGGGGGGAGTATCTAGAGATTGAGTTTTGTTCTCTGTGTTGCATGATCTCCTTTTTTGGCACCTTCCCAGTGGTTGCAGTCTATGTGTGGCGCCACTGCTTGCCTGCTGTCCAGGTGGTGACACACCAGCCCACTGGATGACTGCTGAACATGGTTGGGAAGTCCTTCGTTCCTGCTTTTGGATTTCTGAGCATCTCATGATTGATGGTCTTCACTGATCTCTCTTGTTTTGCTTCCTTGATCTTCTTTCTGACATAATCCAGAAAGTTGCATCATTTGTGGCTGCCCTTGTGAACCTCAGCTTATTCTGCACTTGAGCCCTCCTGTCACCTTCAGTGCAGGCCCCAGCCATATTTACACACCCTTCCTTGGTTATGTGTCTCTCCTACCACTTGCTTTTCTTGCTTCTCACCTTCTGAAAGCTCTTTGTGTCTTCTGCCATCTCCCAACTTCTCTTCTCATGGAAACAATTTGCAAATGCACTCTTAGGAACTTTACTTTTTGACCATTTGTGCTAGTCATTTCTGGTTTTAATTCCTTGCTTTACCCTGTATTGAGGTTACCCTGCATTGAGGTTTTGATCGCTAGGCATTTCTCTATCATTTTTAAAGTATTTTAACTGCCTAAGGCTTGCCTTGAGCAAATCTAGCATAAACAGGATTAAAAAACAATGTTGTACGTAGGCAGTTTCTATCCTTGTAGTCTTAGAGAGCAATCTTAAGGTTGAGAGAGGCCAGCTCAGCCCCTTGAGCCAGCTACTGAATGTAGCAAATGTGTTGTAAAGAACGTTTGTGGCAACTTAGGAGCAGGGTGAGCTAGTGCAAGGATGTGCACCAGCCAGATCCCATCCCTGCTCCAGCCCAAAGGCGTGAGTTCATGTTGGCCCAGACAGACCTGTGCAGGGAGTGGGAGAGGGTTGTGGGAGGGCGGAACAGAGGCAGGGAGGGGGGGAGGGAGGGCAGTTTGTGGGGGGGAGGGTGGTCCAGGAGATGGATCAGGCCTGGGAGGTGGGTGGGATCAGCCATGCAAACCTGCACAGAATCCTAACCCCCATACTTGACCTGAGGAGCCATAAATGGCTCAGAAATAGCTGGTGCAGATCTGAATAACCGCATAGGGGTGGCTAGGGCTCAACAAAAGGTAAGGGGGAAAAATATCCCCTTACCTCGAGTTGTTCTTCAGCCACCTCCTAATCTGTCAGCCTGTCTATTCCATTACAGGTTAGAATTGGTCCCCTTTGGTGTGGTAGAAAGGCGGGGTGGGTGGATAGATAGATAAATAAATAAATCGCAACCTGCAAACCTAGCCAGGCTGATTCAGCAAAAGAATTCAAGCCCTTCGCTCCTGTTTTATAGGAGAAATCTTTCATCTTTAAACAAGGTGTCCATAGAACCAGCTGCCCTAGAAGGTGGAAGAGAAGGTGTAGAGTACCAGTTCCACTCCTACCTACTGGTTCCCCCCATGCTTGGACTGTGCCCCTTCCTTCTCACAGTGGCCCTAGAACCCCAGCTGCCCTTGGAGGGGAAGCAAGAGAGCAAGTCAGATTCCCCCCAATCGCTTTTCTGCTGTAAAGATTTCCCATTGCTTGCTTTTGAGTAAGCCGCCCTGGGATCCTCCTCACAAATGGGTCACAAAAGGTTTCTTGTAAATGAATATTTAAAGCATTTGTCAACAAACCTGGTTGTGTCTGTGCCACCAAGATTGAGCCCGGGGGCTTGTGAACAGGAAAGATAAATGATTGAATTGTCTTCTCTGTTTGATGCCCTGCCTGGTTTGTCTTGGAAAGCAATTAAACAGGCCAGCCGCAGAGGCTTTTAAAGCTTCCTCATTCTCTTTTCCTGGCCTCTGTTTTCAATGTTAGCAATTGTTCCTGATGGATTGTGCCGTATGATTTGTATTTCATTTTTTTTGTTTTACTAGAGAATGCTGTTGGTGACATATTTCCTTCTGTCCCGTCCCCCCGTCCCCCGCAATACTTTTGAGTGTACAGAATCAACCCTGTCTGATCTCTGTCGGCTACTCAGTCAGATTCAGGGTTGTAGCATGTGCTTGCATGCTAGCAGGAAAAGCTGTGAGGTGCGTGAGGCAGAGGTCTTCCCAAGCAAGGATCAAAGCTTATATGAGGCCAAGATTATGATCTGTTGCTGAAGGGCTAAGGTCTGCTTTACCTTGAACTAAACTTGCACAGAGCCACTTACACTGTGGATCATCTCCCAGCAACCAGCCAACAAAGAGTTGGTTTTGGAAGAGAGTTGTGTGTAGACCTTCAGGCTGAGATTCAGAGGTATTATCCTTCTGAACCTGGAGTTAGCATACAGCAGTTGTGATTCACAGACTTGTCTTCAGTGAATATTGTCTTCAGTGAGTATTCTGACTTGTCTTCCGTGAATATTCTGCTTTCCTTTGAAGGTCAAGTCAAGGCGAATGACTAGTACTGTGATGCCAGTCAGGAATACAGTGGAGTGGACCAGCAAGTGAACTCTTTTCCAGTATGTGTGTGAGAACCTGTGTGTATGCTTTGTGGTGCTCTGCATTGCAACATTTCAAATTATTTGAATCCCATATTTTGTATCAGAAACCATGTTCCTTCTCATGCAGTTGTGCAATTCATGCTGCCTTGCTTTGATCAAGAGCTTAGGCAATGTCAGTTCAGGATTAACTCAGGGAAGCAATCACAATGTGTTGTCTTCCAAGACTAGTTGCCCAAGGATAAGAATAGCAGATCTGCATGGCTAGATAGAGAATAAATCTAGGGCAAGAGGTCTGGCTCAGTTGGTAGAGCTGCCACCTTGTATGCCTGAAGATCTGAGGCTGCCAGTTTGAAACAACTGGAAGTACCCGAGAACTGATGACACGCTGATACACTGATGAGCTGACCCTCGGTGGCAGAGAGGAGTTGCCGTCAAGTGGAGCGTGGGAGGCGAAGGGCCAGAGAGAGGCCAGACCGGGAAGGAATCCAGCTGGAACGAGGAGTTCTGTGAAAGAACTGTGAAAGTTCTGGGCATTTGGAACAGCCTGCCTATGTAAACTGCCTTGGATTAAAGTCTGAGGAGAAATCTGAGGACCAAAGAAAGGCAGTATATCTGTATAAATATAAATAAATATAGGGAAGGGGAAGGCAGTTTGGCAGTGGAACAGGTTTCCAAGGGTGGGGTGGATTTTCCCTCACCAGAGATCTTCAGGTAGAACTTGGACCATCTGCTGGAGATGTTCTAGGATAGCAGTGGCCAAACACACTACCCAGAAGCCTGTGCAACAGGACATCTGGGCAGACACAACTGCCCAGAGCATCCCTGTCCCCTAGTCCAGTGGTTCTCACATATTTAGCACCGGGACCCACCGGGACAGAATGAGAAACATTAAGGGGAATCTTCCTGGGGGAAGGCCGACAGGAGCCGAGGGGCATCCGGTTCGGGACTCCTCATCCCTATGGGATGAGGATGGGGAGGTTAGAGAACAACAAGACAAAGGCAGGGTAGGAGAAGAAATTGGGAAAGGTAGGGTGATGGGATGTGATAGACGGTTTGGCACAATGAGAGGATGCGGGGATAAAGGAGCGAATAAGCAGCCCATCCTGGGGCATTCCGTGTATAAATGCTTTTATGCGAATGCCCGAAGTCTACGAGCAAAGGTGGGAGAACTGGAATGTCTGGTGACAAGGGAAAATATTGACATAGTGGGCATAACGGAAACCTGGTGGAATGCGGAGAATCAGTGGGATACCGCAATCCCGGGCTATAAACTCTACAGGAGGGACAGGCAGGGGCGTGTTGGAGGTGGGGTGGCCCTTTATGTTAAGGAAGGGATAGAATCCAGCAAAGTAGAGATTGAAGGTGGGTCCGACTCCACCGTAGAATCTCTGTGGGTTAAATTACCAGGCTTGTGCAGCAATGTAATACTGGGGGCGTGCTATCGTCCTCCAGACCAGAAATCGGATGGGGACCTTGAAATGAGGAAACAGATCAGGGAGGTGACAAGGAAGGACAGGGTTGTAATCATGGGGGACTTCAATTATCCTCATATTGACTGGGTCAATTTGTGTTCTGGTCACGATAAGGAAACCGGATTTCTTGACGTGCTAAATGACTGTGGCTTAGATCAGCTAGTCAAGGAGCCCACCAGAGGACAGGTGACTCTGGATTTAATTTTGTGCGGTACGCAGGACCTGGTTAGAGATGTAAACGTTACTGAGCCATTGGGGAACAGTGATCATGCTGCGATCCGTTTTGACGTGCACGTTGGGGGAAGAATACCAGGCAAATCTCTAACAAAAACCCTTGACTTCCGACGGGCGGACTTCCCTCAAATGAGGAGGCTGGTTAGAAGGAGGTTGAAAGGGAGGGTAAAAAGAGTCCAATCTCTCCAGAGTGCATGGAGGCTGCTTAAAACAACAGTAATAGAGGCCCAGCAGAGGTGTATACCGCAAAGAAAGAAGGGTTCCACTAAATCCAGGAGAGTGCCCGCATGGCTAACCAGCCAAGTTAGAGAGGCTGTGAAGGGCAAGGAAGCTTCCTTCCGTAAATGGAAGTCTTGCCCTAATGAAGAGAATAAAAAGGAACATAAACTGTGGCAAAAGAAATGTAAGAAGGTGATAGGGGAGGCCAAGCGAGACTATGAGGAACGCATGGCCAGCAACATTAAGGGGAATAATAAAAGCTTCTTCAAATATGTTAGAAGCAGGAAACCCGCCAGAGAAGCGGTTGGCCCTCTGGATGGTGAGGGAGGGAAAGGGGAGATAAAAGGAGACTTAGAGATGGCAGAGAAATTAAATGAGTTCTTTGCATCTGTCTTCACGGCAGAAGACCTCGGGCAGATACCGCTGCCCGAACGGCCCCTCCTAACCGAGGAGTTAAGTCAGATAGAGGTTAAAAGAGAAGATGTTTCAGACCTCATTGATAAATTAAAGATCAATAAGTCACCGGGCCCTGATGGCATACACCCAAGGGTTATTAAGGAATTGAAGAATGAAGTTGCAGATCTCTTGACTAAGGTATGCAACTTGTCCCTCAAAACAGCCACGGTACCAGAAGATTGGAGGATAGCAAATGTCACGCCTATTTTTAAAAAGGGAAAGAGGGGGGACCCGGGAAACTATAGGCCGGTCAGCCTAACATCCATACCGGGTAAGATGGTGGAATGCCTCATCAAAGATAGGATCTCAAAACACATAGACGAACAGGCCTTGCTGAGGGAGAGTCAGCATGGCTTCTGTAAGGGTAAGTCTTGCCTCACAAACCTTATAGAATTCTTTGAAAAGGTCAACAGGCATGTGGATGCGGGAGAACCCGTGGACATTATATATCTGGACTTTCAGAAGGCGTTTGACACGGTCCCTCACCAAAGGCTACTGAAAAAACTCCACAGTCAGGGAATTAGAGGACAGGTCCTCTCGTGGATTGAGAACTGGTTGGAGGCCAGGAAGCAGAGAGTGGGTGTCAATGGGCAATTTTCACAATGGAGAGAGGTGAAAAGCGGTGTGCCCCAAGGATCTGTCCTGGGACCGGTGCTTTTCAACCTCTTCATAAATGACCTGGAGACAGGGTTGAGCAGTGAAGTGGCTAAGTTTGCAGACGACACCAAACTTTTCCGAGTGGTAAAGACCAGAAGTGATTGTGAGGAGCTCCAGAAGGATCTCTCCAGACTGGCAGAATGGGCAGCAAAATGGCAGATGCGCTTCAATGTCAGTAAGTGTAAAGTCATGCACATTGGGGCAAAAAATCAAAACTTCACATATAGGCTGATGGGTTCTGAGCTGTCTGTGACAGATCAGGAGAGAGATCTTGGGGTGGTGGTGGACAGGTCGATGAAAGTGTCGACCCAATGTGCGGCGGCAGTGAAGAAGGCCAATTCTATGCTTGGGATCATTAGGAAGGGTATTGAGAACAAAACGGCTAATATTATAATGCCGTTGTACAAATCGATGGTAAGGCCACACCTGGAGTATTGTGTCCAGTTCTGGTCGCCGCATCTCAAAAAAGACATAGTGGAAATGGAAAAGGTGCAAAAGAGAGCGACTAAGCTGATTACGGGGCTGGGGCACCTTCCTTATGAGGAAAGGCTACGGCGTTTGGGCCTCTTCAGCCTAGAAAAGAGACGCTTGAGGGGGGACATGATTGAGACATACAAAATTATGCAGGGGATGGACAGAGTGGATAGGGAGATGCTCTTTACACTCTCACATAATACCAGAACCAGGGGACATCCACTAAAATTGAGTGTTGGGCGGGTTAGGACAGACAAAAGAAAATATTTCTTTACTCAGCGCGTGGTCGGTCTGTGGAACTCCTTGCCACAGGATGTGGTGCTGGCGTCTAGCCTAGACGCCTTTAAAAGGGGATTGGACAAGTTTCTGGAGGAAAAATCCATTATGGGGTACAAGCCATGATGTGTATGCGCAACCTCCTGATTTTAGGAATGGGTTAAGTCAGAATGCCAGATGCAAGGGAGCGCACCAGGATGAGGTCTCTTGTTATCAGGTGTGCTCCCTGGGCATTTGGTGGGCCGCTGTGAGATACAGGAAGCTGGACTAGATGGGCCTATGGCCTGATCCAGTGGGGCTGTTCTTATGTTATGTTCTTATGTTATGTTCTTAATCTGCCGGGACCCACCGGAAGTAATGTCATGACCGGAAGTGACATCATCAAGCAGGAACATTTTTAACTATCCTAGGCTGCCGTTCTATCCACCCTTGCCCAGGACGAAGTTTCCTTTGCTGTCATTGTTAAAAGACTATACATAGCAGTTTGCTAAAAGTACAGGTCTATAACATTTTCCCCCAATGCAGTCACGTATCATGGTAGCATCAAGTCTAATATATTAAAAATAAAATATTGAAATGAATGGGGACCCACCTGAAATTGTCTCGCGACCCACCTAGTGGGTCCCGACCTACAGTTTGAGAAACACTGCCCTAGTCTGCTAGGGATACATACAGCGACCCGATAGGATGGTAAGGTTCGCTCACTGGGTGGATGGTTCAGCCAAACCCCATATCTGGCCCCTGTGCCTGGGTTTGGATGGTCCTGCTCCAGGAGACTTTCCTACCACAGGTAGGGCCTTGAACTAAATGACTTTGTGGGTCCCTTCCTACTCTAGGATTCTATGAAAATGTGATTAACTACTGAAGTTGGGGCAATCCAGTGAAATTGATTGGCAGGAGATTTGGGGGTGGGGGGCACTGCACAATTCATTCCCCTGCCTCTGTGAAGGTAAGGAGCCAGAATTAGCCTAGACCAGTGGTTTTCAAACCTACTGTGGTCACAGTGCCATTCTTTTGTGGCAGCCACTTCTTCTCTGCTCTCCTGGGCACTGCCATCTTGAGTCATGCAAGGTTTCATGCAGTCCAAGCTGGTGGTACCTGGGGGGGGAGTGAGAAGAAGAGGCTTCCTCACAATTTGGAAAACACTGGCCTAGACCCTACCAGGAAGTGATCTGTCCATGACAAAGGAGTGATCTTAGTCTCCTCAATACCCAGATTACCACCTGCAAACCCAGAGTCCAGCATGTGTCCCACCACAAATGTTGGGTCAGTACAGGCCTATGGTTGCCATGGCAGCTACCCTGAACTACTCCTTTACTGGGGGGAGGGGGGTTGAATGTTGAGGTCCCCCAGAAGCAGCAGCCAAGGGCACATGGATGCCATGCCAGAAATGACCCCAGCCAGCTTGGACAGTGGTCTGCCACCAGGTATCAGATCCTGCCTCACCCATTCAGCGCCACACAGGAACATTTGAACCCACTGAATCAGGAGCCTTGTAAGGTGGGCTGGCCTGTCATTATGCTGTCGCAACCCTCATGTCCCTGGAGTTGTGGCTGCAGCAGCAGGAGCTGGAAAGCTGGCAGACACTTCTGGAAGAGACCTTCCCCCACAACCTCGCTCCCTCCAACCATGTGTGCCAAGTTAGCACCCTTCTCCAGCACAAAGTCTTGGACCAGCCTGATCTTATTACTAAGTTATTACTTATCACTGCTCTTATTACTCATTTATTACTCACCGGCCAGCTTAAGGCTGGAGGGGTCACTGCCAGGAACACCAGTGGCCTGAGGGCTGTGAAGGAGATGGAGAATCTGTCTACCTACGAAACAACCTTTTCGTTGGAATGGCTATTCCAACCACCACCACTGTGTCTAATGCAACCCATTCCCCCCAATGGTGGCATCCCTGCTCCCGCCCTCCCTGAATTACAAGCACATTTCCCCTCTGGTAGGGGTCAACACCACCTCCAAACACTAGCCCAGCATTGAGAGAGAGCCAGAACACCCACCTCACTGGGCCCCCAGCAGACCAGACCTAGCACACGTTGTGCGACTGGTATTGCTTTTGCTCTCCTTGTGTTTCTACACTGTCAATTAGTGCCTTCTTGCAATTGTTGCAGCTGCTTGCCATAAACTCAAGGGCGTTACCATCTCTAATTAAGATGGATTTCTAGGTTCATTGCATGTTTGTGGTTTGGAAGCATCCCCGATGCAGGCACTTCTGGTGTGTTGGTTTTGCGCATGTGTGTTGGAAGGTGGGCAAGAGGCTGAGAGTAGATTAGTGGCTGCCTCGCTTGGCATAAGCTTTTGGGACAGAGAACAGCAGCCTGTTCAAAATATCTGTTCTCATTATCATTATCTGCCAGTTCTCATTATCTGCTAGGGTTAGATTCCTGGAAACCCCTAATGGGTAGCAAATTCGCAGATGACAGACCACTGATCCTATGGGAGCAATGGAGTTAGCTACAAGGGTGCCCTGGGTGGGAAGGGGTATCATCAGAAGAAGTCAGCAGAGTGCAGCAGGAAGTGCCAAAATATATCTGAATGCAGAGACCTTCCAGAGACTGTAGACACCTTCAGAACGGCACCTGCAATCAGCGCAGACCCCTTTAAAATGACAGGTGGAAGAAGCTTTCGCTGGCCATTTAAAGGGGTGCGCGCTGGTTGCAGATGCCATTCTGAAGGTTCCTGCAGCCTCTGGAAGCTCTCTGCACAGCAGATAACGAGGACAGAGGTGTAGATAAAGAGATAAGGTAGCAATTCTGTCCCTGGCAGATAAGCAAATTTGCAGATGGCAAATTTGAATATAAAAATAGCTGTATTTTTTTTTTCTCCTCCCTCCATGGGTTGAGTTGGAGCTCACAAGAATAATGTGATGAGCATCCCCTTTTGCAGTGTCAAGCTTTGTAGATCTGTGTGGTGAACACAGTTTCACCTTGCAGTTTGAACAGGAAATTCTAAACGAGTTGACTTCTTGTGATTTCCTTCTGTTGTCTCTTGCAGAAGAGGTGGTTTACCAGGCTTGTGGCTGACCACCTCTTCCGAATGCCTGTTCTTTTGTGGTGTCTGCACCAGCTTAGAACTGATTAACAAACACTCAAAAGCCAGAATGGCCATTTGGCATCCTGTTCCTAACTACAGATCCACTTCACAGTAGGTTGTAGGCTGGTGCATCTTTAGCTGGGAGCAAACCCATGGGATATGCTTCTGACTAGCAAGCATACATTATGAGAGGAAATGTGCAAATCTGGAAGCATTGAGTTCTGGGGGCTACTGCTTCAGTTCTGTTAGGTTCCCAGGAAATCATCTAAGAGGTGTGGATCCTTTACCTGCCATACCTGAAATCTTTGCACAAACTTTGGCTATCTTCAGTAATGATAGGATGACAAAATGGTTGTCGTCAAAGGATGCAGTTTTCCTCTGAACCGCATTGTCTGCATTTCAAAACTTCTGATCCCATCCTTTTGAATGGGCAGCTCATAGTCCCATATCAGGAATGTTTCCCAAGTTTGGCCGCCCATCCTGATGTCTTGAGGACATCGTTGGATCACAGTGTTGTACAATCTCTCTGAACAATTTCTCTCTTTCCTGGAAATAATGTTGTGCCAGTATCTTGTTTATGGAAGGCAGAAACTGAAATAGCAGATATGACCTAGAGATGAGTGAGCCACACATTCCTGCTTCGCATTGACTTGGTGATAAGCTAAGCCAGTGGTTTCCGAAGTTACCTAGGTCACAGTGCCCCTACAGCCTCTTCTTCTCGACTGAGATAGTCACCGCCATCTTGGAACTCATAAAATCTCATGAGATCCAAAATGGTGGCGCCCAAATTTCTCAGGGTTTCGCGAGATCCAAGATGGAGGCACCCAGGGGGGGTTCCGATAGGAAGGGTGACCGGGGACATCCCACACCGCGCTTGAGAGTGTGCCACAACACCCTAAGACAGTTTTTCTCAAACTGTGGGTCAGGACCCACTAGGTGGGTCGCAAGCCAATTTCAGGTGGGTCCCCATTCATTTCAATATTTTATTTTTAATATATTAGACCTGATGCTCCCATGGTATATGACTGCATTTGGGGAAATGTTACAGACCTGTACTTTTAACAAGCTACTGTGTCTATTCTTTTAACAATGATAGTAAATTGGACTTAATCCTGGGAAAGTGTAGGTAAGATTGCAGCCTAGGATAGTTAAAAATGTTCCTGCTTGATGATGTCACTTCCGGTCATGACATCACTTCTGGTGGGTCCTGACAGATTCTCATTCTAAAAAGTGGGTCCAGGTGGTAAATGTGTGAGAACCACTGCCCTAAGACATTGTGACACACACTTTGGGAACCCCTGAGCTAAGCAATAGTCCCCAAAGTCAGTAAATAGCTCCACTTACTTTCAGGCCACTCACAAACCAATCTGAATTTGGACACCACCTCTACTGTCAGGGATTGCATGCACGGCTCTTGGATCCCTGGCTGTCAGATGACAGACAGGAGATATCTCTTAGCCACGCAAAATGGTTGGAGGAGATTAAAACAAGGAACTACTCTACAAGGAAGACCCTTGGGGTGAGAAGCGTTGCTAGATTGGATAGCAAAACATATCAAGAGGCTGCATGGAAGAAATCTAAGGATAGGGAGCAAGTCTACTCTTGGGACCAGCATCATGCTGGGTGAGCTTCTGTTCCACCTCTCATTTATCTACAGCTGCCTCCTGCCTCACCCCATTCAGTCTAACCGAGTGAAGCTCCATAGGTTGGGTAAGGGGCAAGAGAAATTCTTTGGCTTATGTTTTAATTTAGAGGCTTATAAAATTGCCTCGACTTTGAGGCACTTTCTGAGTCCCTGGAGCTCATCTTGGTGCCTGATCTTGGAGAAATTTGCCGGCATCCCTCTGACAGTCACTGGCGCATGGCCTGGTTGACACGAGTGGCATCCGGCCTCCGAAACCTTTTGGATAATAGCTGCTGCATTGCAAGGAAAGCAACACATCACTCTTTCCTAAGTATAATCACAGCAGGTCTCTCTTTTGTGTTTTGGGGGTTTATGAAAGCAGTACAGCCAGTTCTGGAGCAAAACAAATTATATATTTTGTTTCACGGTGCCTTTAATCTGATTCAGCCAGGCTCTTCGTTCTGATGAGTTTGGACACTGGTGCTTCGGTCTGAATGACTCCTTGAGCCCTGTGTAAGGCCAACTGCTGTTTGAATCTACCTTGGAGATTTGAAGTATTTTTTTTTGGTCCCAATAAACGCCATAAGAGTGTGAAATGCTTAGCAAGCTTGGCGTTCCTGATGAATAAGTAGCAAATAGCTTCCACTGTTGACATGTCCAGTGACCTGCTCCTACGAAAGACCATGTCATGGTCTGTTCCAAAAATCTCCACTTTCAATTTAATAGACTTGCAGCCATCCAGAGTCAGGGTTCACTGTCTCTCTCTTACCTTTTCCCTTTCTGGGCTGAACTTTTTCCTGAATGGAGCAGAGAAGAAGTCCTTGCTCACAGAGGAGAGGAACAGTTGGATTGACTCTCCTTTCACAGAGATATTTATGTTCTGTAAACATGAAGGTAATAGGATGCAGGCATGCTGTCCCAGTGGCAGGGACGGGGGAATGTGGAGTGCTGCTTGACACTGAATGATCCTTTTTTTAAAATAAGCAATTGATGGAGTTTTTACGAGACCTCGTACAGCAGGTCTTCAGAGGGGGATGAAAGCCAGGCGGGCCTCCTCCGGAAGCCTCTCCAGGGACTGTCATTTCAGTCTGCCCTCCTTTCCTGTCCAGGGCCAGTAATGTACTCTTAATGTAACATCTGGAAGAATGTGTCTGAAAGTCCCTGCTGTCATTGCGGGTTGGCTCTATTTATTTGTTTATATAAAGAACAGCGGGAAGCAGTGCAGACCAGTGGATTGGTTTTCAGTGGTAGAAACTTAGTTGGAAAATCCCACCTTGGAGTTGCCTGTCACTCTTTTCAACAATGTTTTTTGGTGGTCTCTAGTTTGGACCTGTCCTGTGTCCAGGGAACTTGGACAACACATTTTAGCCTTATCAGCTGCCTAGTGAGATAGGTTTGTCTCAATGAAAGGGAAGACTTTCTTGTACAAATTGAGCTCTACGTGTCCATTGATTTCTACGCACATGCTCTTACTTTTCCCATCTGTAAAGTGGGGCTGGCAAGATATCCCTTGTTGGAGTTTGTGTGGACACACAAGTTGAGACTTGTCAGTGACAGCGCATGGTAAATAAGATGTCATACACAATATTTATGTATGTATCGTACATGGTTTGTATTTACCATGTACATTATTCATGGTAAATAAGATAATGAAATCAATAAAAAGTGCGATTGTTGGGCATTTGGATTGGGGCAATAAACAGTCGGACAACTCAGTACCCAGTCAAATTTGGGAGTCAACTTTGTGCATTGGTAATGGGACACACTTGTTTTACCAAACACTTGGAAGCAGAACAGAAGGACGCAAGTGCCTTGTCATTTGGAATATAACAGCATGCAGTATTGTCGCTCTTGATAATTGGGAGAAAACAACCTTTGTGTTGTAAGCCAATCTCCTGCAAACATGTAATAATAACAACTTATTATTGTTATTATTAGTCCCACCCTATCTAATATATTTCTAGTGATTAGAAATATTGCCTATCACTACCTTGCAGATGCCTGATCTTGGAAGCTAAGCAGGGTCAGGCCTGGTTAGTACTTGGATGGGAGACTGCCTGGGAATACCAGGGGCTGTAGGCTTATACCATAGTCTTTCGAGACTGAAGGTTGCCAACCATAGTCCCAGCCTATGCAAGGGAAGTTGCCCTGCAGTAGGGCTACTCGATTCTGCGGTGGCTCTTGAGTCGCTGCAGAATCAGAGTCCCATTTCGGACTGCGCGGCCTGGCATGGCGCTCTGGATCCAGTGGAGCTGAGCTTCCAGCCATCTCCCACCATCTCAGCTGAACCTTCACAACCCTGGTGATGATGAGAGGGTAATGTTGAGAGGTCTCTGGAAGGCTACCTGAGGGCCACTCTGGGGCTGGGGCAAGCCAAGGGAAGGAGCCAAGCGACAGATAATGGGGGGGAGAGGAGTGAAGCAGCCCACTCCTCACTGCTGAACTCTGAGGCCTCATTAACCTTCAACAAGTCAAGGAACGTCTAGCATGGAGGAGGAAGCACCGGATGCTGGAGATGTTGATGAGCCCTCACTATCATCTAGCCCCACAGACTTCAAGTTAAGATACAGGTTCATAAATTTCATAGAGTGCATGATGAAGAGGGTCCCCTTGAACCTAACCCCATTTTCCCCATAGGCTCAATGATTCAGTATCTGCTTATTTGGTATCCATTGGGTTTTCCAGGAACCTAACTCTAGCTGATATTGAGAACTGACTGTACAGGTAGAGCCTGTTTATCTGCAGATTTTATCTCCATGGATCTTGCTCAATGTAGGTCACCCAAACGTTCATTGAGCCAGACTTGGCCCAACCTGAACCCTCTGAAGGCGACCAGAGCTGTGTTCCTGTTGCCTCCGAAAGGCTTTCTGGAGCCCATAGAGGCCAGGCCTCTGCGGGATTCAAAATGGCCCTGTAGCACTAAAAAAAAAGCCACTTGCTGTTTCCCAAGGAAAACTGAAAGTGATGTTTTTATGCCTTTTGAGTTCTGAGGCTCAGGTCCTGGGGTCAACATTTTACAATATAAAACTTAGAAATCCTGAACAGCGCAAAGGTGCTAATATATCAACTTCTTATCAGAAAATTTACCAATCACAACCTTACTAGAAAAATGTTGTGATCTACACAGACTGAACTAGGCAGCGAGCATTTCTCTTGATTTCTGTAGCGCTGCAAGTGGAGAGAGACTGACAAGAAGGGATTAAAAAAATGAATGAAGTTTGTGGGGCTAAAAACCTCATTGCAACAATATAAACTTCCTTAAATACATCAACAGCAGGAAACCTACCAGGAAGGCAGTTGAACCATTAAATGCAACAGGAATAAAAGGGAAGCTTAAATAGGATATGGAAGTTGCACGAATGTTGAACAAGTTCTTTGCACCTGTCTTCACGAGAAAAGATGCTGGGTAGATCTCCATGACTGAGCTGACCTTCTCAGGGAAGGCAACTGAAGAGCCAAGTCAAACAAGGGATGAGGTAGAGCATCCTGACAAATTAAACTTTCTCAAATCACAGGGTCAAAGTAGTATCCACCCAACAGGTCTTAAGGAACTCGGATGTGAAATTGCTGAGCTACTCACAAAATTTTTTTAAAAATGTAACTTGTCCTTCCAATCTGCCTCTGTACCAGAGGGTTAGAAGTCAGCCAATGTAAAACTGGTATTTAGAAAAGGGATCCAGGGGGATCCTGGAAATTACAGGCCAGTCACCCTAATGTCTGCTCTGTGTAAACTGGGAGAAAGCGTGACTTGAAGGAGAGTCAGCATGGTTTCTGCAGAGGGAAGTCCTCATCTTCTACAGTTCTGGCAAGTCTGCGAACAGAGGCAACTGATAGGCTGCTGTGGGGAACAGGATGCTGGCCTGGATGTGCCCCCTTTGGCCTAATCCAGCAGGGTTCTCCTTATACCCTTATACATTCATCGGATAATTATTTAAAACCAACTCAGGGCACCAGCAGCATTTACCTGCCTCAACAGGAATGTGTGTCTTGTATCTCAAGCGCTGAGAGCAGGAGCCCGCAACCATCACCTTGAAGAGGTTCCAATAAATTGCATCTGGGCAAAGAGGCACCTTTGGAAAGTGGGGCTTCTCTTACATTGAGCAAGGGGAGAGGAGCTGACCCTCTTCACCCCAGCACAGCATCTTTTCTAGTGGCACGTCTTCTGCATCTTTTTCGACTGCAAGCCCTTTAGGGAGAGGGAGCCATTTAGTTATTCATTTTGTTATGGAAACTGCTCTGTGAAAACTGAAATATATAAACATTCTTAATAAATAGTAATGAGGACACACCTCATTATTCTTGGCCCAGAGCAAATTACATGAGTTTGGCTCCAGTAAACTTGGAACAGAATCCTACAAAGATACAAGTAGGGCCTCGGTATCCGCAGGAATCCGTTCTCAGGCCCCTGCAGACACTGAAAATCGTGGAAAAGGAAATCCGTGGGTTTGACCCCTTTAAACCTCCAAAGGCAATCGCAGCTGGTCGCCTCTGGAGGGCTTTCTGAAGCCCACAGATGCCACGTGCATCTGCCTGCAGCCTCTGGAGGCTTCATAATGGCCCTGAAGTTCTAAAAAAACTCCACTTCTGGTTTCCTAATGTTTTTATGCCTTTTGGATCTTGCAAAGTCAATGCCTTTTGGATGTTGTAAAATCCAAGATGGTATTGTCTGTCTGAGCTGGAAGAAGAGGCTGCGGGGGCTATTGTGACCCAGGTAAATTTGGGAACAAGGTGGGCACAAGGTGCTCTTCTTCAGGACTGGAGACAGATTGTTATTATTAAACAATATTTATATACCACTTTTCAACAAAAAAGTTCTCAAAGCAGTTTACTGACCTCATGGAATAACTCAGTGGTTCCCGTCCCCAAAGGACTCGCTCTCTAAGAAGACGCAGAGGAGACAGCAGCCAGCAGCCAGCAACCACTCGAAAAGACCTTGTGTTGAGCGGAGAAGGTCGGTTACTCTCCACCTGCTAGATATGAGGAGCGCCACCCAGTTGGCAGGGAAGGATGGGAGGGTGCTGTTTCTCCCTGGAGTTGCTATTGGCCTGATGGGATGAAGGCAGCCTGTGATGCCCACGTAAGTCCCAGCTTTACTTCTGGCTCAACAGGGTTTGCAGCGTTCTGCGTTGCTTCAGAGCTCGCTTGCAAAACTTGAACAAGGGGATCACGTCAGCGCAGGCGCTCGCATAGGTGCAGCATCTGCGCCTCTCCTCCCATCCATGCTCAGCCTCTGCAAAGGCGAACGTCTACCGTCAGCCGCCTGCACACAGCCCGGCGAGGCCTGTTCGAGCTTGCTCTTGGGTTGCGTTGCATTCCTGGGTAAGGGGATTCAAGTTGCACTGCTCTGTCTTGGGGCGGTGAACAACTCACAGCAACCAGACAGATGCCTTCGCTGCGCTGTGTGCAGCACGTGTTCACTTGCGCACCGGGCTGGATGCTGTTAGCTATGCTCTCTTTTCCTGGGGGCTCTTAATGTTCATCACCCTTCACAAATGACACCTCAGCATACCTTGCAACTCTGCAAGGCGTTATCCATCATTTCATACTGCAAATTAGAGGCAGAGATGTTTGGAGATTGTAGCTTCCAGCAAACCATCATGGGAAAGTGCAAAGCTAAGCAGGGTCAGGCCTGATTAGTACTTGGATGGCAGACCACCTGGGAATACTGGGTGCTGTAGGCTTATACCATGATCTCGGAAGCTAAGCAGGCCTGGTTAGTACTTGGAAGGGAGACCGCCTGGGAATACCGGATGCTGTAGGCCTTACACCATAGTCTGTCGAGACTGAAGGTTGCCAACCAACCAACCAAGTGCACCACTGTTGCCACTTCACTTCTGACCATGCTAAAGAGAGCAGAAGCCAGCTGCAGGCAGCATTAATTAGTGGCTCCAATCCTTGTTCAAGAAGCACCCTGGTTGGCCTTAGTCATGCTCCTGGTGGATGCGTTTGTCTCCATTAAAAGTGGTTATGGAGGAACGGGGGGGGGGAATTCATGAGAAAGGAGGGTTTGGGAGAAGGCACACTCATTGTCTCCAGTTAATGGAGTGCCACTGTTGCTTCTACCACCATTCAGACAAAAATGCCACCCCCACAACCCTAGATCTGTCAGAAGGGAGCTGCCTCTCTCTCTCTCTCTCTCTCTCTCTCTCTCTGTATTATTGTTAGGGTTGAAGTGCAAGGCAGAGGGTCCAGATGCTATTCCCCCTCCCAACTCAGCTGCTGTTGTAAAAGGAAATGCACACAGGGAAGATTCCACATTTAAAGTAAAGATGTACTTTGACTCCAAGTGCTGGAGCAAGATAAAAGTTTGGCAGATAAAATGATTCTTTTGGTAGAGAAAGTTGCCAGAGCTTTGGGTCACTCAGTGAAGCTGGTTGGGAACAGACCAATGAAGACCCTTCACACCGTAGTAACTGATGGCATTATCTGCTGCAAGGTGTGGGGATGACCCCTGGCTGCAATTGCTTTGGAACATGAGAAATGTTTTGCTGGATCAGGCCAAGTGCCACGGCCTCCTGTTTCCTCTGGTGAGTCCACCAGCCTGGTCCTCCCTTTCTGTTGCTACCCTGCAGCTGGAATGCCACTGAACGGGGAGGTAGTTGGTCCTCCGTGAATTTGCCCAGCTAGCAGCCAGCACTACATCTTTTGGCCATAAAGTCCATAGATCAATTATATGCTATGTGGAGAACCACCTCCACCTTTTGTCCCTCCCAAATCTCCTGCTAGTCAGTTTCAAAGGTTACAAGTGGATTAGGCAGATTCTTGGAGGAGGAAGGGAAATCGATCAGTGGCTGCCCTGGGTCAAAGGCAGTCTGCTTCTGCACACCCTGTTCTCTGGGTGCCACAGACGGAGAGAGAAGGGCTCTTGCTTTCATGCCCAGTGCTTTCCAGAGACATCGGACTGACTGCAGGGTTTTTTGCTAGACAAATCCAGCAGGTCTGCTCTTGGGTTCTTAGGAGAAGAGATTCAAACGAGGGACTCAACAAGGTTTCACTCCTAGCCTGCGTGCTGCTGTAGTAACTGTTGCTTGTGGCAAAGAAACAGCTTGAACATAAAAAATGCCACCTTGCTTACGGTTTCTGACAGCTGAAGGCACAGTAATTTCTACTTTCCACAGGCCACTTGGTAACTGGCACAAAGTGCCCTTGTCCTCCTTCCGGAACCTTTGTGGATTCTGTTCTTGAAGCCACTTGTCTATTTCCCATCTGCTCACAAGTCTTTTCAGAACTGTATCTGGTAGCCTGATGGCCCAATCCTATGCTGGCCTTATGCTAGTGGGTCTTGTGATCTGCCAGCATAAAGCTAGGACCACTGACACTATAGCTGTTCCATTGTTCTGCCTCTCGCTGCCAACAGCACGGGAGCTGTGCCGGCAGTGGCAGGCCACCAAACCTCCAGTGGGGCAGGTAGGTCAGTGGTGGGGGTGGAGGCAGATTGGGCCAGGGAGCAGAACAGGTGGAGGGGAAGTTCAGGGGTGGGAAGGGGAGGATCTCAGTGACAGCCATGCATACCAAAATCCTAACCCCCCTTCTCAGCCTGTCTTTGTCCCCATCCACAAGAGTCTCTGAGACCCTTTGGAGATCAGGTGTCCTTTGGAAAGGTAAAAAAGTTTTCTTAGTTAACTTTTCTGGGCCATCTGCTTGTTGTTCCCCACCCCCAACCAAAAGTATGTAGTGTGCCCTGTTGGCAGCACTGCATGGTCTAGGCTGGTAGGGGATAGGATTGGGTTCTGACTTTCATTGGCTGCTCCTTTTGGTGTTTCTCTGACACATCTTTAATAAGGGCTGCACGTGACGAAATCCAAAATGAGAGCAGGTGCTGTTTGAAAAGCAGCAAAGCTACAGCAAGCGTACAATTAACAGGAAAACCGACAGATGTCAAGGGGGAAGAACCTGTTTCTGTTCACAGAAGAGATTTACTGCTTTCTCATTAAGGTTCAGCTGCCATCTTTATTTACACCCACCATAAACATCTTGGACTCCATGAACCATCCCTGTGGTACATACAGCCAGGCACAATTTATAGCCTGATGTTGTAAAATACGTAATGGAACTGTTAAAATGTAAAAAATGAAACATGCCTGTTTGTTGTTTTTTTTAACATCAGTTTGTTTGGTTTATGGCATTTGCAAAAATTTGTGAGGCTTCATGCATAAATTAATTATATAACCTCTTGGGGATGTGTGAACCTCTTGAGAAACCTTGTCAAAACCTTTTTAACTTCTCACCAAATTCCTTTAATATTTTCTCAAGGAAATAGCCTCTTAAATTTGCCTGTAATGTTGAAGTAGGCGAAATATGGTAGCGCAGTGGTTCTCAGATTTTTTAGCGCCAGGACCCACTGACAATCTGTTGGGACCCACTGAAAATGATGATCGGACCTCACCTGGAGTACTGTGTCCAGTTCTGGGCACCTCACTTCAATGCAGCCAAACCAGAGCAGTTTCATAGAACCATAACGAGGACTGGAGAACAAATCCTATGAGGAAGGGCTGAAGGAACCTGGTATGTTCAGCCTGGAGAAGAGAAGGCTGAGAGGGGATATGATAACTCTCTTCAAATACCTGAAGGGCTGTCATGTGGAAGAAGGGACAAATTTGTTGTCAACTGCCTCTGAAAGTAGAACTAGATCCAATGGGTACAAACTGCAAGGCAAGAGATTCTGATTGGACATCAGGAAAAAAAAATTCCTGACGGTAATGGTGGTTCAGCAGTGGAACGGATTGCCAAAGGAGGAGGTGGACTCACCCTCATTGGAGATCTTCAAGCAGGGGCTTGACAAGCAACTGCTGGAGATGCTCTTGGACGCTTCCAAAGATGTGACTTTGCAGTTGAAAAGGCCCTGTCTCTACTGCCTTCCAAACAGATTTCAGGTACAGGTGAGCTAATGCGTGTTGGTCCCTGACACGCCAGGTTAAGGACTCTGGTAGGATGAAAACAGAGCCAGAGACCTTCTGCTCCCACTGTTCTAGGCCACCATTTCTCAACATTTGTCTTCTGCTATACCACTTCACAGGGTCCACCTAAGAACATAAGAACAGGACAGTTGGATCAGGCCATAGGCCCGTCTAGTCCAGCTTCCTGTATCTCACAGCGGCCCACCAAATGCCCCAGGGAGCACACCTGATAACAAGAGACCTGTAAGGCTTCCTGGGAATTGTAGTTAAGAACATAAGAACAGCCCCACTGGATCAGGCCATAGGCCCATCTAGTCCAGCTTCCTGTATCTCACAGCGGCCCACCAAATGTCCCAGGGAGCACACAAGACTATAAGTGACCTGCATCTTGGTGCCCTCCCTTGCATCTGACATAGCCCATTTCTAAAATCAGGAGGATTCACATACCTATCATGGCTTGTAACCTGTGATGGACTTTTCCTCCCCTATTTGAAGTAGTAGTAGTAATAATAATAATAATACAGGTATTTATATACCACCTTTCTTGGTCGTCAGATTTCTCCTCAGACTTTATTCAAGGTGGTTTACAAAGGCAGGCTGTTCTAAATCCCCGTAGGGATTTTTACAATTGAAAGGTTCTATCTTTCAAGAACCACAACATTTCAGATGTATCTTTCTGATCTGGTATCACATTCTGGCCTCCAGTTTTCCTCCCACGCAAGCTGACAAGCAGCTCCTTCATCTCTCACATGGAGGGCAGCCAAGACGCTTCTTCACTCACACCGAAGAGCAGGTGGAATAACTCGGCTCGACTTGTCAGCTGCTGCAAGGTCTCACCAATTTACGGTGCTGGTGGCCTTGAACTGGTGACCTGCAGATGTTATCTTCAGGCAAACGGAGGCTCTACCCTCTAGACCAGGGGTGCCCAAACCCCGGCCCGGGGGCCACTTGCGGCCCTTGAGGACTCCCAGTCTGGCCCGCGATTAGCCTCCAGTTTCCAATGAGAATCTGGCCCTCCGGAGACTTACTGGAGCCCTTGCTGGCCCAATGCAACTGTTCTCAGTGTAAGGGCGACAGTTTGACCCCTCGCATGAACTGTGAATGAGGGATCCCTCCACTGCTTGCTGTTTCATGACTGTGATGCTGCAGCAGCAGTGAAGGAAAGGCCGGTCTTGCTTTGTGTAAGAACTTTTATAGGCCTTGGGCTATTGCAAGAGCTTCATTGATTCATATAAGTTCCATCTCTAATATATTAATTTATGTAAATATACGTAAATTTATTCAAATTTGAAATGTAAATTAATTCTTTTTTATTCCCGGCCCCCTTACACAGTGTCAGAGAGATGATTTGGCCCTCCTGCCAAAAAGTTTGGACACCCCTGCTCTAGACCAGACCTCCTGCCCACCAGAAGTAACTGGCAATGACATCATCACCAGTTACTTCTGGGTTGGGAGGTCAGATGCAACATGACAAACACCAGTAAGTGATTCAGGGTGGATGGGAGGGCTTTTTCAAGCATGGAAAAGCCGACTTCAGTGCTCTGCCCACGGATCCGAGCCTCCTACCGCTATTTGTTGTGTCACATTCCTAGTCTTGCTTCCGGGCAGCGGGTGTTCAGGGGTCCCACGAATACCACCAGACACCACCTAAAGTACCACTGGTAGTATCCATACCACTGGTTGAGAAACACTGTTCTAGACCATATAGAATTTTAGAGGTTAAAATCAGCATGTTGAATTGAGCTCATAAAGAAAGCTTTTCAGTCAGTGCGGCTGTTTAAGAACGAACTTGTTGCATTCCTGAATAGCTGAGACAGTCTGCTAATGGCTGCATTTGGTCCAAGGTGTCAGCATTTGTTGTGTTAATGTAGTCTGCTAATTAATATTTGATAGCAATCTGTAACTATTGTTTGCCCTGAAAGTCAATCTTTTCCAGCACAAGAGTGAAGCCTGCCTTCAGCTTAATTTTTTTTAAGTTGTGACTCTACTATCAGATTTAGAAAACGTTGGTATGTGTACATTTTGTTGATGTATAAAAGGTTTATCTGCTCATTGTGCAATTTAGCAAATGATAGCATGTCCAATGCCTTCTTATGGGGCAAGACCTCATATACGCTCTTTGATCCACTGTAATTGGGCTGCCTGAATGATTTATAGCCAAGGCCTCAATCAAATGCCCTCAGGACAGTACATAAAGAGAGGAACAAAGGAAAATGTCATATGATTGAAGCAACGTATTAAAACTGCACAGGTAATGAAAGATGTATCCTAGCAGCAGAACAATTCAACAGCAGAACAAAAAATACAACAATTCAGCTGTTGTATTTTAAATGTCCATACGAAACAGGAAGGTCTTTGACTGGTGTCTAAAGGACTTGAGAGAGGACACCAGGCAAGCTGGCTGGGGAGAGCACACTTCATTCCTGGGATGTTGCAGCTGCAGGGATACTTTCCCCACTAGAGTCTTGCCTAGAGTTGCGTAGTTGGGGCAAATCGCAGAGCGTACTACAGGCTCTGCGATGCGCCATGTAAGTGGCCCCTCCCAGTTGCTGGAGCCATTCCAGGCAGTGACAGCAATGCATAGGAGACACCGTTCTGATTCAGTGAACACCTGCGTGTTGCTGTCGCTGCCCAGGACGGCTTTGCCAGCGAGTCACCTCTTACACGCACACCTCAGGTAGCAAAGGCATTTGGAGAGAGGTGTCCAACAGTGTTCTTAATACCTGGGCAGGCATATGTGGGGTAAGGCAGTCCTTCCAGGCTCTCAGACCAGTCTTGAATGATGATAAATGAACTGGCAGGCAGTAATGTTGTTTCAACACTGTTGAGATAGATTCCCGAACTCTGGTCCCAGGTTACAGTCAAATGTCTACTGTAATATTCTGAATTCATTGATTTTTCCAAGAAGCTATTGAAGGCCCACAGATAACATGCCACTGTAATCCAAACTGAAGTTCCCTGACCTGAAGGACTTACCCCCATTTGTTTGGATGGCTCAAGGTTCATTTGTGCCCATCCTTTGATGCTCATCCTAAACCCCCCCCCCCCAGTTGATAAGTTTGGGCCTACCTATGTACAGAAAATCCCTGATAGCACATGCAGGATTCTGCATCAGGGTGGCTGTCTCTTTGTGCACAAGACCTGCAGTTCAATGGAAACTGTTAATTTTTTCCCCTTTAAACTCCCCCCCCCCAGGCATGTGCATATGTAATTTAATTTCAGATGGTCCCAGTAGGGAGGCAAAACGTGTTTTGCTTTTGTTTTCTCATTTTTTCAAAGAAAGACGTTTCATCACTTCAGGCAAAAGTCAAGTGCACAGTTTATTTTGGCCTGATTAGTTACTCACTCGCTGTCGAATTTAATTGCCTTTTATTAGGTCTTGCTGTGACACGAGTAAGGCCACTGGAGAAAGAGAAATGTGTCAGGGTTGTCATGGCAAAAAGGAATAGTTCTCCGTACAAATTTTTCCTTCCTTCCAGCAAACATTGAAATTGTGGGCAAGTGTGCTAATCTTGGGGCATGCCTGATCTTGGCTCCCTCCGTTTCCAAGGGGTGCCATTGAAATGAACGGAATAGCTGATGTGGGATAGCAATGCTGCTGGTGGGGCTGCCGTTCAGTTGGTGGGGTTTGCACAGGAGGTTGCCCCCTTGTGCTGAGCAGTGTCTCTGCAGAGAAGGGCAACAACTCAGTGAAGGACTTGCTGCCCTTTCATCTGTCTGTCAATACCTTTTCCCAAATGCTAGGAGATTTGCAGAGTGGGAGGGGGCTTGTAATTGTTTTGTTAAACCAGCAATTTTCAACTGGGTTAAACAATTTTCAGCCCAGGTTGACCAGATGCAATGGAAGACAGAGAACCTAAACTTATACCTTTAACCATTGCATAGAAGAGGGGATTTTGGCAGGTGCAGCTTTTTAAACCCTTCCACGTTGAGCTGCACCTGCTAAAATTCCTGCTTTATTCAGTGGTTAGAAGGTATAGGCACTGTGTCCTCCATTGTATCTGGTCACCCCGGGTATGCCACAGAAGACCCATAGGTGTGCCATGGAAGTCTGGAGCACAGCAGTTGAAAATAACTGAAAAACTCTTCTGGGTTCTGTGGCTCTGTTTCTGGTTCAACAGTCTGTCATAACGAATTGCCTGCCCCTCTTCCTCTGCAGGGAGAGGAAAAGGGACAGACAGTTCATTACGACGGTAGCCCTAGAAATGAAGTCACAGAACCCAGAGCCGGAAGTGACATCACAAGAGGGAAGACCATAAAGAAGATCGTAGAGGTCAGTGTGCCATGAAAAGAAGAATGTTGAAAATTTCTGTATTGGACAGAGAATTCAAACCAGAAACCCCTTCATAGCACGTGCGTGAGAAAGTTGTGGGTGTTCAGTACTGGTGTAATGCAGCTACTCCAGTTCATGATTCTAATCTTGGCTCTTTCCACCCTCGGTCCTCCCATCTGTTATATGGGTACAGCAACACTGACGTGATGTATGTTGTTGCAAAGTTTAATAATGTATGTGTTGGGCATTCCTAAGTGCTGTCCACAAAATTGTTAATACCATTACTTCTGTAGGCAGCTTTCCAGTGGTGTCATATTTCTGATCATTCAGACCATGATTCATAACATCAAGAATGAACCCTGTGCTCACACTTTTAATTAATACTTCTTTTATTTAAAAGATATATACCCCGCTTTTCCTAAAGAGATCAAAGCAGCTTACAAGATTAAAACACATAAAGTACATAGTATGTTTGCCCCTTTTTCTTGTCTCTTCCTCTTTCATGTGTAAATTCCTTTTTTAACCCATTTCTGCCCAGCCCACAGGTGCACACATTTGATCCCTGTTGCTTATTTGCAACTTTGGGCAGAAATGGCTCACAGCCCAATCCTATCCACACTTTCCTGGGAGTAAGCCCCATTGACTCTAATGGGACTTAGTTGTGAGTAGATTTGCATAGGATTGGACTGTCAATCAAAACCATTGTTTGCTGTAGCATCTGGATCAGCAAATGGTGATTTGAGAGAGAGCCTTTTGAAGCCACAGTATGGCCATGGGTTGGTTGGTTCAGATGCTTGTAACTACCTCCACCTGCCCATTCATCTCCTCTGTTCTACTTCCTCCCTCCTGCTCCATGGGAGGTGGCTTGATATTATCTTTGGAGCTCAGAACCCCCAGGCAAATTGCTTTTCTTAGATCTTGTTGGGTCTTTGAAGCTAATGTTTCATGGATTTTTTTTTAATGGACTTTATGGATTTTTAATTCTTTCTGATTAAAGTGTTGTAAAGTGTAAAGTGTTTTGTATACTGCTAACGGAAATGCTTTTAATCTATATGTTTAAAAAAACAAACAAACTTTAGTCAAGACCTGGTGGGACGGAGCTTTTGCTCCTTTAGTTACTGCCTGTGGATGACAGAAAGAGAGAGAGAGAGGCGTTTTCTGGCAGCTATGTTGCATATCAGCAGCTGAAACGGAAAATAGAGTTGAATTGGGGGGAAGGGAGAACCTGCCTCCTCGCTGCGGACTGGAGGAAGCCATTTCTTTGGAAAGGAAGGGAGCTTTGCATGGAAGTGGTTCTCTGTGGACTGCATTGCACCAGTAGAGGAGGGCTGCAAAGTAATTAGCAAGACTTTCCTAGCTTCATTCAGATCTACTAGTAGCAAACAAAATAAATGAGCTATCTAATTTCTATATTTGCATTTCTTCCCTTCCCACTCATTCGCTGTGCCTTTCATAGTAAAATGCATTTATCCCATTCTGATCTGTGAGATACAGGAAGCTGGACTAGATGGGTCTTTGGCCTGATGCAGCAGAGCTCTTCTTACATTCTTAGGAGGAGCTTCCCCATAAGCAAAGACTGAGCTGCCTGAAACCACTGAGAATGCAGTGGTAATCGCAAACTTCCCCATGAAAAGTATCCATCATAGAAAATATATATATATTAAGTAATGTCAGAAATCTGCAGATAACCGGCCCTGCTGTGTTGAAAGCATAAATTGAAGCAAAGCAAAATAAATTTTGGTTAGATTGTTCTCATAATTGCTTTTTTATTTGTAGATAAAAGGGTGTGGGTAGACAACCATTAGTCGCATGGGGTTGTAGCTCTCTGTTTCCTTTCACATGCGGGGGGGGGGGAACCAGTCCCCTGAGTGTCCTGGGTTGAGAATTCTCACACTGTGTCATTCCTGCAGATGGATGTAAAAGACCTAGTTTTACACATGCGCTGGTTGTCTGTGGTGTGAGATGAGTCCAGTGACTCATTGGAATGAGCAGGGCAGAGTTTTGTTTACTTAAAATACAGCTTGTCTTGCAACCATAGGCCCTACTGAGTGAGCTGGATCCAGGTCTCGGGGAGGGGACATGGGCCAGAGGTTGTTATCAGCGGGCTTCCACATTACCCCTAAACTTGAGAGGGGGACAAGACTGAAAACCCTTCCTGGGAGGTGGTGCTGGGTGCAAACGTTGCAGGGTTTGCTTGTATCAACATCTGCTTGAACTTAGAAATTTACACTTCTCCTGCTCCAACCACTGTTAGAGCACAGAAGCTGCTTTTCCTCTTTCTTGCGGAGGATGCTGTTATCTGGTCAGCTGACAGGGAAGTATAATGTGCATGTAACACATTGCTGAGATCACTTCCACCAGCGATAGTGGCACAGCAGCAGCTTAGCTGCCCCCACAGAGCCAAGGGCAGCAACATACCAAACAATCCTTTGCTGGGGAGGGGAAGAAAATGTTGCATGTCTTAGCTTTTCTGAACCAAGGCACATTCAAAGCCTGCCCTTCCTAGCTTAGCTGCCCTTTCCCCTGGCTATTTTGCCATAGAGACCTTAAGTTTTGGTAAACGTGAACCAAGCTGCCCTGGAATCTGTGACTGAGTGATCTGGGACAGGGATATCCATTGGACCCACACAAACCTGCCCATACAGTGCTGCAGTCCTTGGAGAGGCTCTACTCTTTATCCCTCTGTGATGCAGAAGGTGGGGATACGGTGTAGGGCTTCCTTGCCGGTAGCACCCTATTTGTGGTGTTCTTTGCTGGAAGACCTGGCTGAGATGCTCATTAAGAGCATTTGAACGGTGGCTCAAGATGACCTTGTTTAAGTAGGACACCTGCAGAGCTTTGTTCTGGTCGGACCTCTTTCTGGTGGTCTTTGGCTTGGCACCTGCGTGGTTTTTGTTGGTGAATTGTTGGTTGCTTGACT